>NW_027287128.1:2925000-3285074 GCF_022747635.1 Hetaerina americana | reverse complement strand
AAAGAAACTTATCCTTAAGTTAGTCATTGTCACTACATCATGTTGAATTTGACGTTCATTGAAATTTAGCCGAGTTTATAACTTCTGAAATAAATTATATATTTTCTCTAGATATCAGTTTGTAGCTTATATTGGGTGATTTACCAGCATATCTACTCCATGTCGTCTATAAAGATGAAGAGGATGGGCTAATGTGCTAGCTAATGTTCTGGCTTCCAACTCCGAAATTAAAGAAAGTGCGCGGTCCGTCGGATGGGTCGTCATATTGTGGATCTCTTGTCGCCTGTCGTTAAGATTAAGCTAATGTTGACGCCGGGTTTTCCTTAATTCCCGGTGTCGAAATACCCACCTATCCCTAATGGTGCAAATAACTCAGCGGTGGGTTACCTCCCCTGAATACGCCTACAATTCCAGATGTTTTAGCTGGTCGGACTCCATCTGTCCGACAGTAGCAGGAATTATTTCTCAGGAATGAATGAGATCGTGATATTAGATGAAATACGTCTGAAAATTAATCTCCAATCTTTTGATTATCCCTTTGAAGAAAATCTTGGAGTTTGTTTTATCTTGGATATTGTCGGATATTAGAAGAGTTGCAAACTTTTAAAATATCGAGAACGCGATTATCAAGGGAAAGCAATATTATTGCATGATTTATATATCGTTCATTTCCATAAATTTGGAAAAAAATGTTTAGAAATTGTGGGTCTCAAAACCATCTAAGCATTGATAGTAATGTAATGATAATGTTTGTAATAATAGTAAGATATTTAAAAGGTATACTGAAATAGCCGAGGCATCTTTGGTTGAAAGCAGCACAAATTTGATTGCTGTGCTGTGTTAATATGAATGAATGAGCTGCAGAATGATCTTAATTGGTTCTGTTGCGTTACTAAGAATCTCCATTAAATCCTGCAGGATTTGTATTAAATGTTTGGTGAAAAGTTTCAGGAAAATACTTTTATTTCAGATATCGCTACAATACCTCAAAAATCTTCAAAGTACGAGTTATACATCCCTTGAGCGTCGACAAAATTCTGCCAGCGGCTTTTCCACGGCTCGGAAGCTCTCTGGTAGGCGGATTCCGGAAGATCCTTAAGGGTACGCGTGTAAGCATCTTTGACGGCACTTAGGATCCCATGGTGGTGTCCTTTGAGGGAGAATTTTACTTTAGGGAATAGGTAATAGTTGCCAAATAAACTGGTGCCAAGTCGGGAGTGTAAGGGGGTCGAGGAATTGTCGTGATGACGTTGCAGAAGGCCTTCGCAAGAAGACACTCGACTCTGTCTAACTCTTGGTCATCCGTCAAGACGTTCGGGACGAGTTTAGCGCCGATCTTTCGCAGTGTCAAATTTTCAATGATAATAGTGTGCATCGTCATCTTAGAGGGGGTGAATAGAAACCAGATTAATTTTGACATGAATATGACCCTTCCGGGGTCGGACAATATTATTATGATCCCTTGTCGTTTGTGGGAAAAATAACGTCTTAAATCTATCTGTTCTATACTTCATCTCTCTAATTTTATTGACATGATCTCCCCTACCGTAGTACGATGGGGGTAATAATGCGAGAACATCACTGCTATAGAGACACCCTTATAATTTATGCAAGAGCTTCAATTTGTAATGTAACCTACCCTCCGAGAGTGATTCCCAGCCTAGCTCCTCTAATATTTTGGATACGCCACTACGTTTTACAAATGTAGCTCCTCTACGCTGCTCACGATCCAATTCGACATTCAATCCGACTTCGTGAGGATCCCATGTACTTGCAGCATATTCTAAATGAGGCCTAACCAGCAAAATGTAACATTTTTCTTTGAACTTTCCATCGCATTTACCCTGTGCTCTTCTAATAAGTCCTAATTTTTTGTTAGCTTGTCCACATTGCTTGAAGGTCAACGCCGATCCTGCGCAGTGTGAGCGCGCTGCGATGTGCAGTAACTTCAGGGAAAAGTTATTTCCAATACTTTTCATACAAACCTTGTATTTTCAGAATTCTAATGATAGTCGGTATTAATTCAGTTTTCTTCTCTGAGAATTCCAGTTGCGCACGAAATTTCCCGCCGCTTAATTGTTCACGCACTTCATGCTTTTCATCCTGGCTGTAATGTTTTTAATCGCTCTCTTTTCTATTTCTCACGAGTTCCACACCTAAAAACCTTTAAATAAATGCATTATTTTAAAATGACCCGCAATCTCTGTATTTTAATGTCATTAGAATGAAGTTGCGTATTTTCATTTAAGGTGCCCCGAAAGCCCAGCTTTCCGGCACTTTTGCACAGCGGGAGGACTGACTGTAGGGAGTGTATTAGTGCGGGAACGCTCATTCCAGGGTTTCCCACTTGTTTATCAAATTCTAGATTCGGATTACGATTGAATTGCTTACTATTAAAATGTCTACTTATCGATCTCATGATATTTCTAGTGGAGGACGTTGTCATTCTGCTACGAGCATCGCAATCAATCAAGACATCGGTTCACATTCGTCATCGTAATCCTCCAGCATTATGATCTTTCGCTGTTCTCGTGCTTTCCTTACCGCAATTCGATATTTCATAAGCGTCGCAAATTCAAGTAGAATCACCGAAATGTAATGTCTCACCGCTGTGGTCCGTTCCTATTTTTTCCCTCGCATGCACGTTGGTGGTGTGAGTGGTCGGTGGAGTATGTTTCCACACTTAATATATGAGTTTGTTTCCGGATTTTTGGCAACATTCTGGTTATATTTCAATGGTTTAAATATTAATAGTTTTTTCAAAGTTAAGCATGTCACATTCATCAGCCATTTTGGTCGTCTCGTGGATGCCTTGCGGTGATAAGTGTAGTGCCCTCCCTATCGAGTTGAAACATAAAACGCGGGCCCGTTGGTTATTTTATGTAAGAGCAGGGATTTCAAAATTATAAATATGTTTTTTAACATCTCCAATTATTTTGAAAAAATGAACATCAACAACTCTTTTTTTCTCCCAACAAATTGTAACTTTATTTGTAGCCTCAAATTGTAAGAAAGAATTTGTTGTTGCTGAAAACAACTTGTAATTTCTTGGATACCATAAAAGTAAAAAATAAGCAGCACATAAAATAATTCATTAATAAGCAAATATAATTAAAATCAGAGAACTTTGGTCTTGTAATTCTTCACAATAATATTAAAGAAAAAACGTCTTACTGTTTATATATACTATACTGATGGGCTTCCTAAATTTTGCGATTTTGCCGAAGTAATTCCTGCTTAAATTTGTAAAGTGCCCATCATTCCTAAATGGAATTCTTTCTACTGTTGACTAAAAATAACGAACGATGTAGATAATTTAAAAAGATGCATAATTGTAAAAATTTATTTGAAATTATGTTCTTGTATACATTTATCTACCAATAGAAATAAATATCGCTTAGGTATTACTGACCGAAGGAATTTATTTATCGTAAACTGAGAGCCATTACCCCTTGAACCTTAAAGAGTTAATATTGTGTGCATATTGTTAGCGGCCTACTTGGGCTTAGAACAAAGAATGTAAAAAATACCTTGTAAAAAAATTAATATACAGGAAAAGTAATAGATTAAAGGGTAACCCTAGATGCGATGCGATACCTCTAACTAGATGTATGACTTAATGCTTCATTGCATTAATGAAATTCTATAATTTTACGTGCTCTATTGAAAGTTTGTTAAAATTCAAAAAATCACATATCACCAGGTATATTCTGTAATCCTTTCTAATAATTTTCCTCTCCGGCGTGTTATTCCAGTGGGTAGAGCACTAGACTACTCATCAGGGGCCCTGAGTTCAATTCCTGGGGATGGGCACCCTCAGCTAAACACAAGCTGTTCGATTTTTCGGGTAACAGATCTTCCTGGGAAACCATAGGTGACATAGAGAAAGGAACTGGTCCCCCCACGCTAATGCAATCGCCGTTGGCGTATATACTAGGTGAGCTCTACCCTCACCCAACAAACCGGTGATCGGGTTGATAACTTCGGTGGTGGTGGCCATGTAGTAGATAAAAGAATAGTGAAGCGTGTGTAATGTAGAGCGTGTAAATTACTTTGTCTTTGAGGAAAGAAGATAAACGTAGATCGGGTACCGAAGATTCGGATATAGTTGAAAGGATTAAGATGTGTGGAGAAGAAGATGATAAAATGAGATACCACATAGCTATGAATTTGGTTGACTATATTTAGAGAAAATTAAAAAGATGGAGGGAGAAGATATTGATGGCGAGATATTTCTTTTGCAGAGAGTACAGTGTAGGGTATCTGGCATAAACATATATAATCCCATGGTCATCAATAAAATATACTTACTAGGTAATGTTTCATAAGATTTAATTGCACATAGTCGGATGTAGTTTCAACGAATACGCGTCATTCATATTCTGATCATTGAGACATGATGATAGGCTTAGAATGTGATATTTTGAAATGTGGATGTGGAGAAGAATGGAAATGGTGAAATAGACGAAGAAGAAGACATGACGAAGAATTAGATTTGATGGAGGAGGAGGGAGGGCTGTTGGGAGAAATTCAAAAGAGGCGAGAAAAGTGGATGAAGGGCATTTTGATTGGCGGTGAGGTGTTGAGCACGGTGATGGAGGGGAGGACGCTAGGCATGCGAGATAGGGGAAGGATATATAGTATTCTTAGATGGGTATAGTGGACGAAGTGAAGGGAGACAAAAGCTATGCAGAATTGAAAAAGGGTTTATTGTAGAGTGGAGTGTCACGTTATGTCATGTTAAGTGAGGCTTAGAGCTGTGGTGGTGGTTAGTTGATGTGTCCATCCAAAACCAACATTCTCCAGTAGTCTGTAGTAATAGCCAGAAAATCGAAGGGATGAAATCGTTAGAATCCTTATTGAGTGGGAGAGGGGGAAGAGGAGGTATTCTGAATGGCACGATCTGACATAGATGGAAAGTAAGAGGGAGAAAAGAATAGAGTAGGGAAAATGCTTCATTCTTAAGAAAAGTTGAGGCGGCACTCAACAAGAATGCATGAAAGTGTCCAGGGTTAGTCAGGAATATTACAGAATAACCATGACAGTGGCCCATGACACAACCCACCACTGTATATTTAATCACTATAGACAGCAAAATTTGGCCATAGACATGCTATACTATATGTGCTGTCTTACCCCTCTGGTGATATTGAGTATGTGTGAATGACGGTAAATGTAAGGTCTGGCTTAATTAATATTATTTTCACTTGCGGACAACTCTGCAGGACAATGCCCGATATCGTTTTCCTGAAAAACACTCATGCATGCCTTGTGCGAATCAAACCGAATTTTTAAATCCGTCGGCAATGTTTGCGTATTCTTAGGAAATTGAAACAACGAGCTGAATGTCGACTCGCTGTCCCAAATAACGCAGCGTACCCAGCCTACACCGTCAAATCCATTGCGCCCATAATAGCGGAACTCAGCTCAGTTTGAGACCCTCCGAAGGGTAACATTAGGTTATTCCTGAAAAAATGAGAAAGTGCTGTTTTTATGGCAAGCATATAAGAGGTATTTAATCGTGGGTACCTTCATATGCTTCGAAGGAACGACCCTACTGCAGGGTAACTAATACCTCTCCATCAATGCTGACCTGCAGGGTGGGGCGCTTAAATCCGGATGACTACGCGTTTCCTCGAATGTGGTTTCTTCGCCGGGTTAGCGAAACCTTCCCCAGACCTCTCCGAAGTGTTATACTTAGCCGCAATGTCGTCAACAGTTCATCTGGGGTACCAGAGCAATTGAACAATTTCACTGGGCGAACGCCCAGCGCGAACACTTTCGATAATAGCGGCTCTTCCTTTGTACTCCGCACTTGTACGTGACATCTCGGTCATTTTGAGGTTATGACTGTTTCCTAGATGCCTATAGCTTCCAAGAACGCTAATCACGACCTCCAGTGGAACTACGATATGGCGGGATATTCAAATTGAAATTTCTTAGTTCTCCTAATCCAAGCTGGGTCTCTATACGATAAAACAGCTATAAATGTCGATGCTTACTAGAGAATCGGAGAATGTGTATTTACTCGAAGGTGTTTTAAGGAGGTGAGATTGACAATGAACTATTCATACAATGAAGTAGTGGAATCAGTGCCTTTCTCTGTTTCACTTGCGTTCTGTTGAGGAGATGTTATTATCTTAAAATCAAACAGCTTTTGTGAAGCTGGAGTTGTTCTGAGATATCGGTCGAATTTGTGCGCGGGACGCATGGATCATGGCTTAAATCGACCAGTAGTATCGGCCTGCGGATAAGACTAACTTTCCAGCTCGCATTGAAAATAAGTTTATAGATTTCAAGGAAAGTCACCAAGAGTGTAGATGTTAAGTATTTCTCACGAGGAGGCTTAAGTGACATTGGATGTGACAGAACAAGTCAAATTTATTTAGAAAAGCTCGAATGGAGTAAATGGAGATCTCTCTGCAATGTCAATAAATATTCCCAAGGAATATCTCCGTAGCTAATGCGATAAGGAAGCTTCGACTCTCAACCAATCAATACGTGATATAAGACACAGAAAAAATTAGGTCTTAGTCCTTTTAAGACCATCTTGAGAGGACAAAGCAGCCAAGAGGCTTGAACAAACTTCAGGCTAAAAGGATGATGGCCCATCGACAGGTGACAAAGACTATCTGTGTGAACTATATCACAGTTGGTCTAGCTTTCACGCGTGGACGCAGTGAGTTGACTCATAATACACTACCGTAGACTTAAAAAGACTTCCATGGGCTCGCAGAAACCAGGAAATGGGTATTTAAAAATCCTGGGTCTATGAAGTAAAATGTTGTCTCCATCCTGTAGTCATCCTATAATTTCATACAATCTCCTCCACTTCCATGCCAATTCCATGCCATTTGCCTTGAAGGCCGAATGATTCTGGAAATCCAGTTACATGACCGCAGAATTATTCAAAAAAGATCTTTCAGATCAAAACCTCATTGAAGAGCATTGTGACTGCGAACTAAATGACGTGAATGACCTCCATTGAGTCTCAAAAGTGATATGAATGAGGATTTTTTTGGCTAGTATTTACCGGTGTAGAGGGTGGGCACTGAGAGAAACCTCTGATGACCGAAATTATCTTCCTTCCATGACAGTTTCGCCAAAATCCTCGCATTCTTTCGCAAAGGTGTTGATTAACTGAGGGGCGCATGGTTTTCATTTCGAAGAGTGAAGACTTGTTCGCCGGAAAGAAATATGGTCTCAAATCTCCTTGAACAGCCTAATTCTCCAACACATCCAACCGGACTTAGGAGGAAAAATAAAACAGTGTTTATCGTAACTAAATATAATGAAATAATTCGTGAGGTTATATGAAAAAATCATTTGGCTTGTGTTTGATTATGAGGAAATACAACCGATTAGTTCTATTTTAAAGTGTTCCCTCGTAAGTATTGTTAGATGTACGAGATGATCCAACTGTTAGACCGTCGCCACCAGAGTAAGTGAATGATTTGTATCCGCAAACATTACCCAAAGAGTAAATCCAGGAACGAGAAAATTTCAAGGTGCTTCTCATAGTGTTAATTCTGTGATTCAGGGACGAAATTGTATACCCGTGCAAGGAATCTTGGCGAATCATTGCGTATGGAATGGGAGGCCCAATCAGTCGTAAAATCTATGTCTTGGCTAATCAAAATGAGCTCACAAAATATTTTTACAAGAATTTTTTCTACTTCATGAAAAATGAACTATTTTGCTATTTTGATTAGTGTGCGAATTATGAGGACGTTTTTTCCGGCTTGTTTTATGTGCCCACACCCTAACATAATGGAATGGCGAAATGTCTCCTCTATTCCAGAGACTGGTATGATTGCGATAGATGAGTATATTTAATAATTTTTAATTGAAAATAATACAACTAGATCCTGCCATTCAGTGGACGTAAGAGTATAAAAAAGCTGAAATCTTCGGAAACCTTAATATCTTTTTCAGCATTACGTTGTAGACCGGTGATAATTGGTTCGTGGGCCGAAGAATTATGAACTGACTTCCTGATAAACTCAGCTACTCACGGAAACGATTTTCCAAGGAAAAAGATTATGAAATCTAACTGAAGGAAATGGAAGGACAGTTATCTATACTATTGTGAAAATTTTACTCATTAACGGTTAATTAATCAATATACCTGAGAAATTCAAAAAAAGCATCATCGATCTTTATATCAGCAGTTTACCAAATATGGGATTTGAAAAGTTAGTAACTTGGAAGTGCTACTGTTAGTTGGAATGAAGCTCAGTAGTTGGCCCTACCATCGTTACCGGAGAACATGTGGGAATGTGATTGTTGACGGAATACCTAGATCTATTCAACTGACTTTGGTTCGCTGGATGTCAATTGTATGTAGCATGCGCTATAATTTACAGTATCCGCCAGTTGCTGGCAACTCCCTTTTTTAAACCATATTGTCGACAATCTGTACCCAGGCGTTCACTAATTTTCGGTTAGATTGAAGAGTTTGAAAACATAACCGGGTCTTGAGCCAAAGGCCTTTCAGTAAGTAGTAGAAGAATGATCTTCCTTGGCGCTATCACGCTCACCTCAATGAACTGTTTCCTCACTCTAAAGCTAGAGCAATTCGCCGTTAGACTCTTCTGAAAGAGAGCCTCCTTTACCTATGCCTCCCTTAATTTATCAAGCTCTGGGCCTTTTCATTTGCTGGCAACCCTGCCACCTAATTAGCTAAATTCTTTCACTTATTCTAATGTTCCCTTCTTAGTTTTTCTTCAACATTAACTTCCATCCTGAGTCCGCAGACAGCTGCCTTAGTTTTACATGATCTTATTTTTCCGTTTGCATTTGTTTGCCATACTTTGTCCAATATCCCCATCAGGGACACCATATGGGGCGTTCTGGCGTGATTAATTGCTATAGCTCTCTCCGATAACCACATTCCATCACGGTTCTTAGAATTTCGGAATAAACAGCGCTACGCAACGCGATTTCTGGAGCTGGAGATTATGAGTACACAGCGTTGGGTCACAAGATCCGTGATCTGTTGTTGAGGACGATCGCGTCATTGGTAGCTACGAGACTCTCGTATGACGTTAACAAGCAAAAACTGATCCGTGTGCGTATTCCAGGTGGCCTTACTTCCCTGGAAGCGTGGCTTTTAAGATCTCATTCCGGAGCGCATTTGCCCTTTACCAGTGTTCTTTATTGATGATAATGATAATAGCAAGGAAACATACGACATACTTCTGCTCGTTTGAGAAGAAGTCAAAGTTCGAGATTGCTGCGTTATAAAAAAGAATAGAGGGTGTTGTAGTCACGGCTGGTATTGAAATTAATGAGATGAATTTTGCATCAATAGTATTAGCATATTTACCAGTAATCCGCAATAGAGGCATATTTCTGGAATCTGCAAGATAGACCAGAATAGTATCCCTCTCGTGTTTGGAAGGTACCATTAGGAATCATTCACTATTCACAACGCGGCCTCCGACCGAAATATTCGATTCGTAGCAGAAAAACCGGATAAATAATGAAAAATTCTTTCTGTGAAATCAATCACTATTAAAATTGTAATTTATTATAATAAATTACAATTTTAATATAATTTTATACTAACTTGCCGAGATCATAGTAGAAATAATGGAAAGAATTAACCAACGCAAGTATTTCACAAATGCAAGAGATTGCCGTTTAAAGTGTGTTTTTCTGTAATTGCTAACTTAATATCACTTTAAATACTAAATTTATATTCAATACATAATCTTTAATGTTTCCAACATCGGATATTTGTTTGAGAACGCCATAAAGGCCTGAGGACATACTAGAAAAAATCATAGAACGGCTACGAAATACCAAGAATTAATTACGATAATGAAATAATGGACGTTGTCAGCAGAACTTTAAAAGAATGAGATTCACTGGGTAAGTGATGCATTGGAGAGTTATTATAGGTCAATCCTCGTATTAAGGTTACAATAAGCGCAATAAAAATTGGTTGCCGCTTATGAGAAAAGTATTTTCTGATATAAAGTCTGATTTTTAAATAAAGTGCTCATTCATAAAATGTGAATTCATTACTTCACACTACATACTGATATTATGATGGAACAATAAACATTATCTTTATGATTCGTTATAATGTGCATCGTCCAAATGGAGTATGTAACTGAGTACATCTTAACAGTGCCTAAGGGTATCTGATTATGCTTCTTCTGCTGTGGTCGCTTCATTTGTTAGGAGTCATTCATTGCTCAAATTTTCTCGTTTCCATTGTCAATTTTTCACGTTATTAGCATCTTAAATGTCCAGAAACGATTAAAGACTGAAATCAGATTGTAGTGAATGGACGTTAAATATGATTTTTGCTATCTTGTATACGAGGTTACTTGCACCAATCACCTGTCTTGTGGCAGTCTTATAATCTAAGAAAAAAAGAATAACAATGTGAATAATAGATTAATAAAAACTAACTTCGATTTTCTAAATCCAAAAAATCATTCTCATTTCGAGAAAAATGGTAGTGCAGAAGAATATAGGTAGGCTGTGCTCTTGGGGCGCCCCTGTTCCCACCGTTGGAATTTTGGTTATCAGTCGTTAAGACAAAATTACCATTATTTTTATATGATTTTTTCCTTATAAGAGGTTCATCTACGTAAGTTATATACTAGTATCGAGTGGTTGCTAAGTTCCTATAGACAGTCACGTCAAATATTTTTGTGCCTTCCGTAGTAATCTTTATTAAATATGCGACTTGTTTTCTTATACTTTTCAAATGTAACATTAAACATTTCTATGCTCGATTAGAATTCAATGAAGCAAAATACAAGGTATTTTTATTAAGCCTCGAAATGTTCTTTCTCATCGTATTTGAATACACTCGTACTCGTATTCGATTTAGAGCCCAGACAATTTAAAATTACGTCTCTACAGACTCCCTCTCGATATCCATCTGAGGAAACCAAGTTGTATAAATCAAAATGAAATGATGACGCAAAGATATCAGGGGGGATTGAAGTGGAGCGTATAGCCTCAAAAGGAAGGAGCCACATTTTCAAAGGTACTTCAAGGCCAATGTTTTAGAATATTGGCACTTCCAAGGACTGAGTTTAGTACCGGAAAGCTAACGCAGAAAAACTTACATATTTGATTGCATTTGAAACAGACCAAACAGCTCACGGGAAAAAGCGAACATTACTTTCCATAATCCGAATTGATTTGTTTCGCTATTGGTTTGTGTTGGCAGTATTTTGTTCGACTTTTTTTCGAGCGAAAAACACGTAAAAATAGTGAAAAAAAGTTTGACAACTGGGAAAATTAAACGGACTTTAAAACATGGAAACAATCCATCATTCCCTGGGGGCATATTTCAACTTCGACAGCGCGCAAATCCACGGGATAATGTTTTGAAAGACGTCCGTTCAAATGATAGGTACGTGAATTTTTACACTCACAATATAAATGCTCTAAATTTAGGTGGGACTTAAAAGCTGGGACTTCTCATCGATGTTATATATATACAGGTATATATATATATATATATATATATATATATATATATATATATATATATATATATATATAAATCCGCTTCCCCGCATATTTTTCTATACTTATTCATTTTTGGAGCGTTGCGTGCTTATCGAGAATGTATTCGTGAATAGATCTCTTTGGAAAGATATGGGCTGGATGCCACAATGGTAGTGATATTGCCGTGGCCACATTATCAGATATCAGCGGCACATTTCTATGACTGAAATTCTTATTCATATTTTCATCTCTTGGTGACTGGCCATTTTCTTTAATTACTTGATGTTCGTAAGCAATAACAACCCGTGGGTCGACTTCATACAAATGTATCTATTATCGATGCTGGCCGCCACGTCTCTCTTCATCACTTACTGTATTTATATTTAATAGTTAAATTAATTGCCATTTTAGGGGTGTGATATTAATATTCGGCTCGCGATGAAAAACTACTGCCTAGTATTATTATTATTATTAAAATTTACATGCGCAGATAGTTTCAGGTGGCACACAAGTCCCAACTAATCACAAAAGATAATTGATAAAATTACTCAACTAGTAAAACAAAAATTCACTTAAAGGAAACTTCCAAACACAAATATCTTTCAAAAAACAAGAAAATCCCCATCTCATTAACATCAATCAATCAGCAAGAAAAAAAGTTAAATTAAAAAAAATTAAGCTGTTGCATATAATTTTACAGGTACACTACACATCAATAAATCAATCGTGGCAGCTGAATGACCAAGTACTCGTCATTAGAAATATTCTCCCCATTAAACATAGGTTTGTAATAGTCCCTAAGAATCATTATTTTTTCCCGTGAACGTATCCCAGTTTAAACTGTTTTTAGTCGGAAAATATTTTCTTCTTCAGTTCTCAATACCTTCTACCAGGCTTCATCCCATCCAGAAACCAATTCTCTAGTCAGTGTGTCCCATTGTCCTCTCAGTATCTCCTCCATCCACTCATTCCACCCTTTTCGAAGTTCACACAGCATCTCCTCCTCCCCGCCCCTATTTCAAATTTCGCCCTTAGTCTCCCTTTAACCTCGCCTCCCAATTCAAATGGAAAATCCTCCAATAACCTCTCTTTCCCTGGCATGCCTGGATAATTTCTTCTTTTCCTTTCTTTTCCGTCAATTTTATTTTCCCCATTCTTTTATCGCCCATGTCTAAAAAGCCTCCGAATCTATGGTTATCCTCTTTTCTCAAAAACCAATTTTCTGAACCGTAAAACGCAACTCTCCATTGTATAAAGTTTTCAATAATCTTTCCTTGACGTTTTTACTTAATATCCCTTGTGTACAGATATATAAACACGCCCTTACCTTTCACTTCTTCCCTTTATGACTATACTTCATTGCTTATATTCGCCTAAAGTACTTCCTAAATACGCTAAGTGTACCAACTGTACCGATCAATGTCCTCCTATATTGATATTTAGCTTAGTTTTCATATGTCTTAAGAATACTATTACCTTCGTTTTCTGTGGTTTGCCCTCTTCCTATTCCTCTTACCATAATATGCTATACTCTCAGCAATGATAGCAATCCCTTGGCTGGTCGTCCATAAATCTGATTAATTCAACTCCCTGCCTACTTTCATTCCTACCTCCGGTCCTCCACATGCCTCTCTCAAAATTTTCTCCGAGTGCAAGTCAAGAAAACCAAGGACCATCCAGTGCTCACCTGTCTATCACAGTCCATTAGGATTCTCTATCCGATACTTTTACCTGTGCAGTCATGATCGGGTTACGAATAAGCCTCCCATCTCTCCATCCCACTCTTGTCTTCTACAATGCATCAATTAATTCTATCTATTATAATTTGTCGAACGCCTCTTCATAACTTACCAAATGAAAAAAAAACATCGTGATTCTATTCTTTGTACTTATTTATTTCTATCGATTATTCCATAATTGCTATGGCGTAACATCCTGCCTAAGCCTAAATTGATGGTGTCATTTTCCCTTCTCTACATTCTTTTTGTTGAGTATCCTTAACTCTATCTTTTTTAGTGCAAACTTATGTGCCTATTATAACTATGAGCTTCTGCTTATTTTTTTGGGTTTGAATCGGCCCCGATCTACCATATTCTTAAAGCCACACTCCTTTTTCATATGAATTCCACGTTTCTCATAAAAACTCTTTCTTCCATTATTATCCAAGCCCTTGAGTACTTCTACAAGAATGCTATTTCCATACCTTGCTCTTTTTCATTTCCCATGGTATCTTTCTATATCGCCGTACATATTCCCGTGCATGCATTAATAAACACATCGCCCTAAACTTTTTTCCATAAATTATGCACTTTAATGCATTTCCATCACCTTACCTGAACTCCTCCTGGTTACATTAGGTAATATTTTTCCTCCCTTTCTTATTATCCTGTACCAATATTTACTTGCTTCTCTGAATTCTCTCAACACCATGTAAGGTGCACTCTAGCCTTTCAATAGATCCATACCTCCGCATTGTTATTTCTATGCATTCCCATTGCAAAATTAACATTTTCGCGATATATGAAAATTATCATAAGAAGTCTGTTCAAAAAGTTCCCGAACTTTATTTATCACAAGAATATACTTAATTAACAAATTATTGATCAGGATCCCTTTCTCCCCAACGTATTCACTTATCCCAACGGTGTTTCCACTCTTTGAAACAGTCCTGGAACGCTTCTTCCGGAATACTCAGAAGCTCCTCCGTCGAATTTTTATCTGCATTTTTTCTCTACATTTTCTCTCGTATCTCTGGAATGGTGGCAAATCTTTTTCCTTTGAGCGGGGTTTTTAATTTAGGAAACAGGAAAAAGTCAAATGGGGTCAGGTATGATGAATAGGGTGGGTTAGGAAAGCACAGCGGTCCTGTTTTTGGCTAGCTATTCACGAGTTTTGAGAGACGAGTAAGCCGGTACATTGTCTTGGTGAAAAAACCGCTCGCCGCTCCTCCAAAGTTCGGGCCGTTTTCGCCTGATTCTCTCTCTAAGGCATTACATATAATACTCTGCATTGTATATTTGGCCTTTAGGTAGGTATTCGTGATACACAGCCCCCTCCTTCACTAAGAAAAAAACAGTTAACATCAACTTGACATTCCAGCGAACTTGTCGTGCTTTTTTGTGGTGGGTGATGTTTCACCAATTCAATATGTATATTGCACTTTTGTTTCAATGCCATATCCATAAACACATGATTTATCGTCTTTTTATGATTCTGGAAAAGAGGGTTTTTCATTAACCCATCCTGTTAATTATTTGATTTGGTGAGATTCCGATATTTAATCAACCATCCTCGCGAAAACCCTCCTCCTTTTTAATGGCGATTTGCATCATGGTGAACGCATATTTGAAATTGAATACTTCTACTTGAAAAGTGCCCCCGGAAAATGCTAATTTCCCTGTCCGTTCGCTGGACATAATGCTAGTTCGGAAAAAATGCCAAAATGCCTCGAAATTCCAAAAATGAAACGGATAATTAGTGAAACACATGGGATTTACTTCATTTTACAGGGAAACATTTCCCAAGCATTCCCTCGATATTTTTGTAGCTCGATACTGTTTTATCAGGAAAAAGTACGAAAATACTTTTCAAAAACTACACTAATACTCAATTCTGTGTGGTAGTCCTACCACACAGAATTGAGTATTAGTGTAGTTTTTGAAAAGTATTTTCGTACTTTTTCCTGATAAAACAGTATCGAGCTACAAAAATATCGAGGGAATGCTTGGGAAATGTAACTTAAGAAACACATTTCACCAATAAATATTCATTCCGGTGCTCCACATAAAATGCCCGAGGATATCGAGGAGATTTCAAGTAACCTTTTGGGTGCTAGAAAGGATGTCATTTTTATGCAGTCTGGAGCTGACTATTGTTTTGCAGAAGGAGCGGTCCAGCAAGGGAAGCTTGCCCCTTTTTAGGGACTTGAAGCTTAGCATTCTCATTTTCAGTCAGAATTGCCTTGTTCTGGCTACCCTACTGTCAGACTAGGGATATCAAATATATTTCATTAAAACAGTTCCCCAAGCAGCATAAAAACTCTTTTTTCATCCCAGAAGATCGCCTCTACCGCTTCAATTATCTACCTCCACCTCGGGGAACACATGGCATACAAGCCTTTACAAGGGCACCTGCACGTGATGATGCAAATGATGCAAACCACCATAAAAGAGGAGGAAGATTCTCCCAGGGCTGGTTGATAAACTATCGGAATCTCACAAACTATGATATACGAGTATGTATAATTTCTCCTTCTACTTAGAAAACAGTAAGTCACTAAGTCAAGTCTCTCGATCTAAGATATTTTTCTGTGGCGCATGCACTACATCTGCGCTATGGATTCTCCACTGAGTTTCAACCAGAGTATCATTCTACGATTAGACCTGCGTCACATTTCTGGTTTCTCTCACCTTGGCAAAGGCTTCTTTCCATTTCAATGCTATATGAAATGTTCTAAAACCTTTGGGAATTTTACATTGTCTTTTTTTGCGAAATAACCATGACTGTATACGAATTTCATCATAATTGTACTTTTTTTCTAACGAGTGACATTTACAATGTGTCTGATGTACTTATTCAACATAAAACTCACACATTCTGAAGTTAAACATCTCTAAGTATTCTTTCTGATTCTGCGTTCCGTGGCCGTGATCGGCAGCCAGCTCTTCGTGAGACCTTTTAATTTCTCGTGAATTCACAAATTCATATGTCTTTGACATAATTCGTTCTCGGCCTTCTCATTGGAACCATTTCCTTTCATTTTACCATTTATTATTTCCCTCATGTGTGCCCATTGGTATTTTCTCTTCTTCTTTCAATAGACACCTTACATCCCCTGCTGTTTTCATGGCTCTCTTGCGATGAATTTCCCCGTTGATCCTCAGTTTCCCCATTTTCCCTTCATGCTGTATTTTCCACGTTCGATTCTGCCACTCTTACTATCTATATCTCATTTAAATTTCCAAAAATCCCCAGCATTTTTTATCCAAAAATGAAAATTTAATTCTTTCATTAAACGTACCAATTATTGTATGATGTTGCTGGGCATGTATTTTTTAGTGGAAGTGTGCATGTATATTTAAAAGTATTTATTCATACTGACGAATGGGTATTTTTGATATGTCACACTTGACTTCTATCGTAACGATTTTTGACGAATCCGGCGGATTTTCGCTGAATTTTATTTAATTATTTTATCAACGCTTTCTCCCAATGAAGCCAAACACTTGCGGCGTATTCCCAATATGGCCTAACTAAAGCGAAATAACACTCTTTTTTTGACTTTCTCATTACATTATTATTACTATTATTATTAGTAACCTCATATCTATAGTTGCAATCACAAAAATGTTAATCCACAGTTTCATCATCAGAAAATCATTTGCATGAAAAAAAGTTGTTAATACCTATATTTTATTTATAATGTGTCAACCGCAGTAAATTGTATTACCAAACATTATACTTGTAAATGATAATAAAAACGACAAAAGAACGAAAATGATGTAAATCCGTTCACCATTCAAATTCCAATTCAAATTCAAATTCAATAAACCAATAAGACTTGAATCTATTCCTAGTTTTTAAGTTTTAGAGTATACTCTTTTTGCAGTTATACAAAAATGATCTTCAGAAAAATTGAACGATAATTACAATTGTTCCACTAATGCATAAATGGCTAACTATCTGTGCCACGGCAATAGTCATCGATTCATTTTCTTCAATGAAATAGGAACATGACCAATATCTTTTGCAGTAATTTTTTTAGATTGATGTGAAACATTTTTGAAAATTAATAGAGTTATTTGGCTGACTATCAAACACAAGGGATAAGATTATCATCTTTTTAAACTAATTATAAAGAATTAGAGGACGTTCAAATGTTGACTTTCGGATCGGTAGATTTAATGTCCCGCGTTGGCTTCTCAGAAGCTTCTCATAAAAACCACATGCAGACAAGAGCAGCACCGCCTGGGTACTCAGGATGGCGGTATTTCTGTGTGATTTAACCCAGCTAGAAGTTCTAAGTGTGGAGAAGAATTTGTAAGGACTCTTTTATCTAAGTAAGGGGTTCTATAGATATAGACTTTTCAATCAAATAATATATATTTAGACTATGGATAATTCAGGCAAAATAAAAGGAGAATAGCATGACCTAATCTATTAATTTTTTGATCCTGTAGAATGGGAAGTAATATTTAGATGTGACCTCATTCTCCTTTTTGGGATCAAGTTGGGATATGTTGACTTGAACCTCAAATATGCATATTGATGTTTTGTGCAAAAAAGTGCTAGACAAGAGAGTTGCTCACAAATAGCAGACATATTTTCAGAAACTTTTGTGGCTTGGAACCTTTTCTTATATTTGCAATCAGTGGAAGACTTTTACCAGTGTTAAAAAACATGTTTATCGGCAGAAAACTTATCAGTTTATCATTACTTATTTGGGTGTAAATAGGTGACATGGGTGTAAATTAAATGGATTACTACCCTCGGCATTCCAAGGAAGAAATGGAAACTGAGAGTGAGGGGCATATATGCAATAATAAATATGTTAGCTTTCATTGGCATTCACAGAATATAGTGGCAGTGAAAAAGAGCTGTTTCTCTACGTTTCTCCTCTTCAACCAATACACATTTTATTACATTACTGTCATGAATAAAATTTTTTTAAATTAGCAAGCCACAGTTGCTGTAATTTTAGAATACAACCTCAATATGGAGAGTGTGGATCCTCTGAATTAGTATTTCTCTTAAATTCATTTCCGATTGCAGGAATATCTGAAATATGTAGGTACCTACTTCTATTTTGGTTGAGATACTCAAATGTAGAAGACCTGACTTCTTAAGTCAAATTTGAAATATAGATCTAAATTGTCTAGCCTCCGGGAGAGAGGAGAGCATAACAGTCAAACCATTCTCTATAAGTACAGATCCTAAATTCGCTGGTCACATCAGCTTATCAGAATACAAAAGTAGGAAAGATCTCACAAGTCATGAAGGTCACCTAGCATTTGAAGGACAACCAAGGTGCTGATTCATTGGAACTACATTTTAAAATCTGACAAGTGGAAGGCAATGATTTTTTTCTTGTTATTCATTACAATAGTTGGTTCTGCATTCTATAGTGTCCAAGGATATTTTATTTCTAGCATCTCTTGCCACTTTATGTTTATGGCTTCTTAAGTCTCATTCTTCTTCAATTGCCAATCCTATTCCTCCTTGTTTCATATAACAGAGAATCTTTTATAAATAACTTCACACTTCTTCATTGGTTAGTTACTTTGAATAGATTTACTCAGAATTTTTCATCTTTTTATATTTAGGCTGTATTTTCATCAAAACCCAATTGTGGTTACTATCTGCATCAGCTCTTGGATCACTTTTGCTCTTTAAAACTTGATTTGAGAATCTTTTTTCGATTAGTAGGTAGGAATACACTGTTGCATATCTATTATTGTCCCCCATTTTTTTCTACTTCTGCTTTCCTGTTTTAGGATATGATATTTGTTACTAGGAATTTCATTTTTCACAAAATCAATTATTTGATTGCCTTCCAACTCCTTGGCCAAACTTTTCAATTGTGCATCTCTTCCCAAGGTTCTTTCTCAAGCTACATTCATCACTTAATAGCATCAGGTTTCTTTGGCCCATTATTCTTCCATTTAGAGTTCCTAATTTCCCATATATTTTGTTAATATCTCCATCTTTGTGGCAAATTGTGTACTTGCACTAGCTCATGTTTTGTTGTCCAATATTTAAATTTTATCTTTATAATTCTTTCAACACATTCCAAGAAAATATCCATTTTACTTCTTCCACTTTTGTTCAGAATTTATTCTGTTGTAGTTGTAGAAGTAACTTATCATTTCAACACATATCTTCATTCAGGTGAACAGTACAAATAGACCTAAGCAAGATATTAACTCTCTAGGTACAAATTCAGTAAAGAAGCACATTCCCAGTGAGGAAGGTCTGAATGGTGAGGCAAAAATCCTTCTCCCTCTTAATTATTGAGTCTGTGGTCCCACAAACGTCCAAGTGAAAATGATATTTGTCTGTCTCAAAAGCTGATCTGGGTAGAAAATCGATTGCAAGGTAGATTTAGTGTGCATAGGCAGTTGAAAGTTACAGCTGAGAAGCTATACGATGAATACATTAGAAGAATGCATGAATTAACCTTTGATGATAAGCTCAACTCAAATCATGTAGATATTGAAAGTAGTTAAGAAAATGTGAGCTTGGGTGTTGCATGAAAAGTTTGAAATGCTAAGGTAAGAATAAGAGAAAATTGAACCTTGAACCTTGGGCTGAAATACAGCATGGTGTTGAACAATTATGCTTAATCTTATTGTGGCTGTTGAATGCTTGGTTTGTATGGATAAATGTATGAGAGGTGATGGATAGACGTCCCTCCTCAACATCAAATTCCACGTCACAGTCCATATTAAACCCACAAGCAAGCAAGTGTCTCTTCACTTCAACAGCTGTTATCCTCAAAACAATCAGTCCTGTATTCTCTTTCTATCTGAGGCTACCACATTTGCAACATCCCTAATTACCTAAATAAATTGCATTCAAGGCCTTATGCTTTTCTTACCCTGCATTATTATCTGGACTCTCTCTTAAGTAAAAACCCTCAAACATTCATACACCCCTACAAAAACCCATAATAAGAAAAATGACATTCTGTCCATTTGCACAACCCTTGCATGTAGGTTCTTCAGATTATTCTTGGAGATCTTTACTCCATCCTCTCCAATACAACACACTGCTAACCTACTTTCCAAATGCCCCTATGTATTTTTAAAAACATCAGCAAATCTTTCAAATTATCTTAAATACACCAGGTCTCTATCTAAATCACTCCAACTACCAAAATCCTTCTGACTCTATACAGTCATGCCAGATGCTAAAACTGCACCATCCTTATCAAGAATTCCCTTCCACAATTGCACCTCCTTAAATATCTCTGGTCCCTTATGACTTCTTCCTCCATTAAAAAAATTGCAATAAATCACCTACAGTCAAAAAACTATCCAGCTTTTTATATTGGCCAATCCATCACACCCCTCAAAATTAGAATTATCAATCACAAAGCGTCCTGTAACCCATCCTCACCATCCACCTCCCTCCCATTTTCCTGGTATTCAGCTAACATCAGAAAATTTTTCATAATCATTAGGATGTAACTAATATTTCCTCCTTCCCATCTAGAGCCACACTAATCCAATTAAGGACTCTGGAATTAGCTTGCATTTGTCTATTTAAATTCTTTGAACCTCTTGCACTAATCCGTTTCCATTAGCTAACCCCTTTCTCTCCACTTCCCTCAACAACCAATTGCACATCACGGATACATCTCTGATTATCCTTACCCCTCCCCCAATATCTCTTCTTCTAGTAATCTTCCCATTAGTTACTCCTCATACTCTGATGAAGGTGGCTAGTATAACCGAAATAAGTCTTTAGTGAGTGTTTCTGTTTATTTTTTACCATTAAAACGTTTCTAAATTTGCAAGTGCATTTTATAATATGTGCAAACATGCATGCACATACCAGTGATTTTATCCATTTATGTGGGTTTGCATGCATGTGAATTTTATTGCTCAAAAGTCAACATTTTACTACATATTATCTAATTAGGAATCTTGAAAATAAATTCAGCATATATTCAACCACATTTTAATGTTATACTCCTTTATAAGTTACAGAAACATTGGAACATGCTGTGAGTATAATACAAGTTCATTTGAGTAACAAATGAATCCGCCAAAACTCAAGTCTTCAAAGTTCTTTTGTGTGCACACATTTCCTCCTTGCATTCTGAACAGAAATAACAAAAAGAAGTTATTTTGGATATTTTAATGCACTAAGTGGCACATGATTTATCTGTAATCATAGTAATATCTACGAAAACAATTCATTCTTTTTCATAATTTGAAATTGATATTACTTTATTTTTCATGAGGAATGCCTGATGGAAATGATAAGAAAAGTGAGTTCTTGAGAAGTATAAAATAGGATTAGAAGGGAATTGTATTTCCAGTACCATATAGGCAGCTGGCTCCATTCTTGAGACACTGTCTACCATTTTAGCTATTCTCATTCTCTCTGTTCTCACAGTTTGACAGTGAGCTGCTCAATCTATAGACCTAACCATCAGTTACTTGGCATTAATACGAGACATATGCAGATGAGAGGTTCATGCCAAACTCTCCATCAGTGATCACAGATTAGTCACATACCAGATTGATGCAACTACAGTAAACAACAACTGTCATCAAGGAAGATTAAACATCGGCACAGCAAATTGGAACAAATTTATGAAGAGATTATTACAGAGCATAAAATTTGATACGATTGCTTGGTAAAATTAATTGCTACAAATGTGAATTGTTGCCATGGGATCTAAGGATTGACAACGTTGATTCTCCAGTGAGATTCCATTCTAGCCTTGATCCCTCTGATCAGAACACAATGAAATGAAACGGTGTGGTTGAATGAGAAACTTCACAGGCTTAAGCTATATTGCAGAAATCTATGGAGAGCCTATGAGAAAAGTATTAGCCATGAGGAACGTACCATCAACAAAAGAAGATACTTTGAAGCAAAGGGGAGACCTATTAATAACAACTGCAAAAAAGTAAGGAAAATAGCTAGGAGAAATTCTTAATTGAGGAAAACCCTAAGGGTTAATATATAAAATAGGCAGAGAAAAATTTTAAATCCCGCCAACATACTTGTCTAAGACCAATGTCAAAGGGGAGATTCTATTTCTGGATGAAACCATTTCCAACATCATCAACACACTAGTAGAGGATGACACAGCAGAAAGTGAAACTGAAGGACAGAAAGTAATTAGGAGTGAGGCTAACCTCCCTTGCCTGCAAACTATGATGATAGACATCACCAATGAGGACATTAGAACCACGATCCATGAGATGGAAATGAGAAAGACCCAAGGTAATGATAGCATAATGGCTGAATTGATCAAAGCAGCCAAACTGGTTATCCTCAACTACTTAACTAGATTGCTACAGGACTGCTGCAGAAACGAATACTTCCTGCTGCATGAAGAAAGGGTGTCCTATGCACCATCTTGAAATCAAAAGAAAAAGACCCTTCTGATCCTAAGGCATATAGAGCCATAACACTACTACCCAAAATTGGGAGAATGTTCAAAAGAATAATCAAAATGAAAATTGAAGAAGTAGATGTTAAGGTAAACCTACTTCACAAAAGCCAATTTGGATTCCAAAGAGGCAGATCCACCATAGCCGCTGCAAAGAAACTGCTGCTAAAAATCAAAAATCCTATATTTAACTACGAGGTGGCCTTATTCTTAGACTATGAAGCAGCATTTGATTCCTTATGGTGGCCTTATTGCATTAATTAACTCAAAATTTATAAAATCCCGGGACCAATGGTAGAACTTATTAAAAATTATTTCTTGCATAGAGCAACCAAATCACAAATATATAACTTTGAAGCCTATAAGAATATTACAAAAGGGGCACCACAGAGATCCATTCTCAGTCCTTTTCTTTGGAACATCGCCATGAACGATCTGCTGACTCAATCCCTTCCTGAAAACTTTAGATGGACGGCCTACACTGATGACATTGTGATTACAATGCCTGCAAATTCCAGGAGAGAAATAGAAAACATCACAAAAAATGTTGCCATGTAGTGGAGATATGGAGGGCAAAAGAAAAATTAAAAATTTCTATTAATAAGACCATATATAAATAAATGAAAGGACTAACTTTGTAGTTCCACACGAAAAGTTCCACACTTTTTCGTGTGGAACTACAAAGTTAGTCCTTTCATTTATTTATAATGAATCGGTTCCATAAAGTTACGCCAGAAACCATTAATTAAGACCATATATGTCGTGTTTGGGAACAAATTCTTATGAAACCCGACTATAAAAATCTGTAGCCAAAACGTCAAAAGAGTCTCCACATTCAGATACGTGGGCATTGATTTTGATGACAGGCTAACATTCCAAGGATACACAAATAACACAGCAGGAAAGTTCAAGAAAACGTTAAACAACTTAAGAAGACTATGCAGAAACAGATTTGGCACCACCACAAATAGCTTACGAACTACATACTGTGGCGTCACTATCCCAATATTGGCATATGGCTGTGAGGTGTGGGGAGAGAGGCTAAATTACAGTAGAATCTGGAGGAAACTGGAGGCCCAAAGATCTTGCCTAATTACTATATCCAGGAGCTACAATACAGTTTGTAATGAAGCTCTACAAATAATAACCAAGATCTAGCTGATAACATTCTTAATAGAGGAAAGAAGAATCAAGTTACGGCTGAGGGAGATGGCAGAGTAGATGCATTTTTGTCCCCAGCTGAGAAATGAATCAGGAACAGGAAGGTTATTAGAGCGCATTTCCTGGATAAATGGAAATGGGAAACATTAGGAAAGAGGAAAACAACCAGACGATTCTTATCTAGCGGGAAGGAAAGAATGAAGATCAACTTTGAAACTTACAAAGAAATTATGCAAATTTTTACAGGACACAGAGTTTACGTTATCTCAAGAAACTAGGGAAAAAATAGGAAGGGATGTGTGAGCGCATGATGGAGGAGGATGCGGCATACACAGAGTCCTTTATTGCCCAATTTATACTGAGGAAAGATGTGGATTGGAAGCTATCCTTAGATGTCTGCATTACATCCAACAAATTGGGAATCATCTTCATAAGACAGCTATTAGGATAGTATTGGATAGATTTATCAACAAAAGATAAAGTGGGAATAATGAAACTGACAGTAAGGAAGGGTATAGGAAAGGTTGTCAGGACAATAAAATGTTACTGTAAAATACTAATGGATCTACAAGTGCATAGGAATGGTGATCAGGACAATTATCTATAATTACGTATCTATAATGTGACTGCAACTCATATTTTTTGTAAAACTTAATGAAATTGTTTACATATGAGGAACCCCAAAAAATTGTAACAATAAAGAATTCATCTCACCTTCACAAGGAAGAGAGATGGAGTCGCCCAATTCTTATCAAATAGGCCAAATTGAACGATTCGTCATGTCAGCACACCATTGCAACATACATACTGATTTCCCAAAGAGCAGACTTGGGGAAGTTGCGTAAAGTTTTTCATAATATATTTTAACAGAATTAAGTGGAAAGTTAAACTGACAGTTTTCACTTTATTAAAGTGAAATCAGAATTAACTTTTAAGTTAATCCTCAGGTTATTAAAAAATAATTACCTCCACAAAAACGTGTGACAATAAATTAGCTCGTTTTTCAGAGTAAGGTGAATCATTATAAAAGCTAACAAACAGTTGAATTTCTCAAAATAAGGTATAAATCTTGACAGGTTTTGTGAAGTTTTTCAAATTCTTTTTCCTTCGCCAACCTGAAATTATTCTGATGAGGATACCTTTTGCCTGATGAATTAGCTTTTTAAGTGTCCAGTTGTATGTTAAATTATTTCTCATGAAATCAAATTGTTACATTAAAAAGTTCACAGAAATATAAATAAACCATTACAGATTTAATCAAAGAGTCACTCAAAAATTATCTTTTTCATTTACTTATTTTTCACAAAAATTATTTTTTTTTCACAGGTTATCAATGTATTGACATTTAATGCATTACTACCCAAGTCTGCCAAGAAGATCTTTCCACAAAGGGACTTATAAACCGGATACTTGTGTTTTAAATCCGGTAAACCCTTTACTTTTTCCTTTATTTTTATTTTTTGCATCAATCAAAATATTTTGCATTGTGCTATCACATTTAAACTAAGTTCAGAGAAAATCGTCCATGTGTTCATTTCATTCTCCTAGTTTGCAGAATACATATCTACTTGTGATCTGGAATTTTAGATTACAACACTCATCATTTGAAAAGAGCCATTGAGAGACCCTGTAACCTAGATCAGAAAATGGGGCTAATAGGATAGCTTGAGTACATGTTCAAGGTGATCTCTATTTTGGCTACCAATACACATCAAATTATCCATTTGAATAGGCAAATTTGCTGCTTGTGAGTGAGGGAAATTCCATAGTGAATATGCATGTAGAAAAGGTTACTAGGGTGTGCATGAGACAGTTGGTTGTACCAATGTATTTAATATGTCCCTCAAATATAAGTTGTAGGAAAAGTATTGACTAGTTACTTTGCTAGCATATCATAAAAAAGTTGACCTATATGCTGAAATAAAAAAATGAGGGAGGAGAGAGGACAGACTACAGGAGCTACCCTGGGTTTCACAAACCATAGCTACGACACTGTTCCCTAATAAATCTTTGATTAAAACAATATACAGGTTAAATTGGCTCATGGTAACAAATAACACATTAACTGCTGGAGTAGCATGCATGTTTTTTTTTAACTTTCATCAACGGAAAATGATTTGGGATCATATTATTCATAATGCCCTATGACTTTGGTATACCATAGTGGCATTGAGCATGTCATTTGTTCATATAAAAAAATGCTCCAGGTGAGGCTCGAACTCACAACCCCGGCATAGCTCACGACCACTGTCTTATAAGTACCGTGCGCTAACCAATTGCGCCACTGGAGCGATGAGCACCTCTAGTGCCAAAAAGTAGTAAATGTAAGCAGTTCATTTTCGCAATTTTTATTTTTCATACTTTTTTGTTACATTTTTTTCTTTTCCAATTAAGTGATTCATAAAAGCTACGTGGGCTACACAATCATAATGGTGGATTTAACATTAGTCTCTTTATGATTAAGTATTAATAATTTTATATTATTTTTAGAGTTCCAAATTATATTCATACGCTATTTTTAAATTAATATTAATCCTTAAAACTCATTATATTCACCACTAATTCTTTATTACATTTGTTTATTTCAACTGTAAACATGACTTCCGCAATGCGTAGTGCTGACAACATCAAGTATGTCTGCTCCGTAATAGTGTTAGGTGTCCACAATGTTTACATTGCTGAAGGTCGACTTATGCAGCTATTTTATGGTCAAATTTTGATATAAATATGGTGAAGGAGTACTGCATTTTAAATGCGTCCACCTTATGAGGTACGGCTGAGGTGTAACCATATTTTATGACGTGTTATAATATAGGAAATGAATTGTCACCGGTAGTTTTTCAGCGAAAACATTTAATTTGGGTAATCAATTAGTTACAAATCATTTTAACAGTTTATGCTTTACATCAGTAATGACTTATTTTCATATCTACGGCTTTCAGAATGAGCTGGTTTGATACTTCGGGCATTGCCAGTTTGGCAACGAAAGCACTTAAGGAAGCACAGAAAACTATTGACAAAGCCCTTGACATCAAAGATGAAGATGACCAGTCATCACCAAC
Source organism: Hetaerina americana (assembly GCF_022747635.1). NCBI lineage: Eukaryota > Metazoa > Arthropoda > Insecta > Odonata > Calopterygidae > Hetaerina > Hetaerina americana. Next base: position 3,258,239 of record NW_027287128.1, on the reverse strand, counting down.
GTACACGCAAGGTATTATTGTTATCCAAAAACACATGTTGAATTGGTAATCCGCAATTTTTCCGCTGGTCCTAGGTGAAACGCCGTTTTTTAGAATGTATTGGGCGAAGTAACTTGTTTTTCCAGAGCATTTTAAAATTTGCGACATGATATTTTTGTTTATATCTTAAAGAAAACCTTAATATTATTTTTATTTGATTGTTTTTCTGTATATGTTTATATTTTCTTCCTGTAAAGCATCATGTTTTTGTAAGTTGTAAACCTCATGTCATCGTATGTGCAATCTTTAGCCCAACAATTGTTAGTATCGTCGTTTCAATTGAGTTTTATATCTTATGTAAGATAAAAATAGTTAACACTTTAGACCTTTGAATATTTCAGTTAGTCCTGTGGAAGAGAGTGACAACTTTTTCTCCTCATGGGGCCTCAAGTCACCAACCAAACCCATGAAAAGCAGTGTGAGCTTGGAATTGGAAGACGATGGACATGACTCGGGGATATCAGAAAAGGCCAGCAGTAGTGGAATCACATCCGTTATGACTTCCAGTCTATGGGGATCATTCACCGGTTCATTTTTTGAAAATTCAAGAACACCTGAAAGTGATAGTATGTAATACCTTCCCTCGTCTTTCTCTTAAATGTTGTTATTTCATTTATTTCCCGCAATTCTTACCGAATATTTAATGTTAATATTTATCCTGGTTTGGGCAATATATCTAGTTATCATGAAGATAGTATTTGTCAAAATTATAGAAACAAAATCTTTTAGTTTTTTTACACTATTCTATACTATTTATTTCTATACAGAAATAAAGAGTGGGTAATAATCAAGAAGACTTCTGTTTATGAAAATGGATAAATTCTACAAAATGAAACCGGATTCTATTCATTATTCCAAGTAGTATGCATTCCAATCCCATGAAGAAATAGGCATTTGTAAACAAAACAATATATGTTTTCTTAGGGTTACGTGATGCCGTTGAAAAAAATAAGTGTTGGAAATGACTTTGAAAATTTCACAATTAATTATAATATTATATAGTGAAAATAACAGAATCCCTTTATCTTTAAATTAATATGCAGTTTTATAAGTCAAGCCCAGCCATCATAGTTTAATAGTCCCACACCCCCTTGGGATTCTGGTTCTAAGTTTTGAAAGTTAATTCTTGGATTAACATGAGTTGATAAAATTATGACTCTTCATTAACAATATAGTATCACAAAAAATGAGTTGTTGTTATTGCCATTAATGAAATAAAGAAAGAGCTATTTTTAACATGGCATTCCTCACTTTCTCAGTACTAAAAATTTTTAAAAATATCTATTTAAGCTAACATCCAATATACAGTATCAACATTCTTTGCAAAATCAAAACAAAAGTTCCAAATTTCTTCCAAATTTCACCTTGAAATTATAAATAAACTGCAGAATAGCATTTCATAATTCAGTTAATTGTTAAAAACTCAAGTATTTAAAAACAGTACAAATTAAATGTTCTTCATGAAATCTCAGCATGTGGTAAAATTGTCAAAAGTTAAAGTGTTATTTTATCTCAACCATCGTAATTTCTCCTTTTATGGCATAGTAAATATGGGTCAAAACGTTTTTCTTCCTGCCAGACTGCGAAATTGCTCTGTATCCATTACTGATTACATTTTCATAAATTTGACCAACCAATGGTATGATAGTGATAGATATAATATTTTTTATCATACATTTTTGATAATTTTTATTGTCTTACTGGTTTTACCCCAGAATGCCTTACTAAAGGTAAAAAGGCTCCATAAAAAATGTTGCTTAACACTGGATTCCATAGAAAAATATTCTACTGCCCTGTGACAGACTGATTAGGAAGTAATTTACAGCTTCTATACTTAGTGAAAAATGTAATTTTTTCATACTCTTTACTCTTTTGAATGACTGCTTCCCTCTACAAGCAATTAGGTCTAGAATGGCCCATGGAAAAGTTTGGATTACTCCTCTAGTATATTTCCAGGAAGTAAAATCTCTGTGGAGACACTAAAAATATATCCACAATAAAGATATCAAACTATCATATTTTGATTAAGAAAGTCTACATAAGAATGATCTGGTACTTTCCCGGCGAATAATGTTTTCCAAGATTATTCGGGTCTCCCACCGGGTCCACGTTCTACATAAGAAGGGAAAGTCTACATAAGTTTAATTATTGAAACAAAGGAAATTTTAATGTCTATTCAGTACTTTCCCCTGAAAACAAAACCAAAATGGCTGGCAACATAATGATAATAACTCAGGTAAATTTCAGTAAAATAAATCAGTTGATTCCATCCTCAACTGCAATATACTGGTTAATGAAACAAATGTGATTATCACCAATTTAAATGGCTGACTCCTAAGTTCTATGAGAAAAAAATTTCACCCTCAGTCTGCCCTTCAGCTGCTCACAAATGTTTATGGTGTACTAATTTCAGTGCTCAAATAGCATTTACCTTTATCCACCATATGAAAAGGAACTAAAATTAATTATTAGCAAAATAAGTGCTAAAAATCCAGATGAGGTTCCATGCTCACTCTTGAAGAAGGATTGCTGTAATCATCTTTTATCCCTAACAACTGATTTCGTTGATGCTTTTTTGTTTACAGGAATATTTCCTGGTAAAATATAAATGACAGTTGCCCTTACACAAAAATGGTGGTCATCAAACAGTGGACGTTTATCGCCCAATATAAAATCTATATCTTCTCAAAAATATTTGAAACTGTCATCACAAACAGAATAATTGCATTTCTTGTGAAAAATAGTATTTTATCAAGTTCTCAATTTGGCTTAATCATAGGATTTTCAGCTGAAGTGGCCCTTCATGATTTCATTAATTCTATTCTAGATGGCCTTGACTGTAATTGTAATACTATGGGGATCTTTGGTCATCTTAAAAAGGCATTAGGCTCAGTTGATTGTGAAATTATTTTGAAATCTTTATGGTTTGAGAGGTAAGGCAGATAGCTAGAAGTTGATTAGATAAGATCTTTCCTCACAAATAGATTTCTGATGGTTACCTTTTTTCGTGTGATTGTGATGAAATATTCATCCTCCTACCAGGGAGTAGTTGGGGCTGTTCCCCAAGGTTTTGCCCTTGAGCATTTGCAATTCTCACTGCATATTGATGATCTGCTGGCATTGCTGAATTCGAAGTTTTAATGTATGCTGATGCTTTAAATCGCTCACTAAAACTTCAGAGTAATGTTGCAATTTTAGCTTTAAATGTTGTCTCTGACATGTAGGTGTGATTGGAATAGGGTGAAGATAAATAAGGATAAATATTTTTTTCATTTTTCATCCATCCCAAAAAAGAATTGATCATAGCCCATGCATAAAATTTGTTGATTAAAGTTTGAGGCTTGCCACAGATACTAAATTTCTTGGCTTTTTCATCAACGGAACATTGGGAAACACATATAGACTACTCTCTCTTCATCAGTAACTCCTGGCTGCCACCTAATAAAAAGAATCATTAAATTAACAAATGTGGATGCAGATGTCTTTGCATATTATGGCAATGCATACTGTATGTTAAAATACAGCATTGTGATGTTGGGGAATTCACCTAAAACTGAATGTCTCTAGAAATTGCAAAAATGAGCCATTAGGATCATCAGCAATGCAAACAGATCTGACAGCTGCCGAAATCTTTTTAAACAATTGAAAATTGTTCTGTGAGCATCTACATGTATATGTATGTATCATACTTTCACATACTTCCACGATTATAAACCTGTATTAAATCTGATCATTAACCAAGATAGAGATAATTATCATCCTAGAAATAGACAGGATTTTAACACCTCATAATTTTACTTTGTTTAGTAATGGGTCATTGTGTATAAGTTGTAAATTATATAGCAGTTCAGCTTCATCTATTTAAAATGAGAAGAGGCTGGTTGCCTTTTAACCAGAATTAAAAAATTATTTTCAAGATGATTGCTTCAATAAAGTCAATGAATTTTCAAATCTTTAATTGGATGTTTTTTCTCGGTAAACCAATAATGTATCTACTGTCCTCATGTCTCGACTTTTCATGCATATCTTCAAGACCAATAAAACTCTTATTATTATTATTGTCTAATCATTTTCCGATTTGATTTTATTATTCTATTTTTGAACATTGGTGAATGACCTATATCAGAAGTACCTACTTTTTGGTATGCTTGGGGGAGAGATTTTGATTTGAAAATGGCCCCTAATTCTGTGATGTAACCCTGTGTTGTCCATAAACTGAATTCACCCTTGTGTGTGGGTAAAAATGTGTGAACATGTTTGAAATTGAGTGATAATAAGACGTGATAGGAAAATGTGGCAGATTAAAATGGAAAAAAGGACTAGGAGTGCTTTCTAAATATGTATCACTGTCTTCAAATGTCATCCGCAATGATATGATTCATGGTGTACTGTGAATGGGTAAAGCATGTTTGTGAATTTTATGATCACAAACTATGATGTATGGAAAAATCTGATTATATGTACATAATTACTCCCTGTGAAAATTCTGTATCACAACACAGAAGTGGTAAGAAGATTTCGTAGAAAAAATGTGAAATTCAGTTAGATGAGAACATAGTTTATAGGTAGCCGATACAGCAGAGGAAAAAATTCTGAAATAAAGTACATTCCAATTTCTTAAGGTTGAAGATGGGGGTAGAGAAAAAACATGTTAAATGGTGAAAGAAATAAAAATGCAATGGACTAAAGGTGTCAATTGAAAACAAATAAATAGAGATAATTATGAACACTAAAATTAAGAAGAAAATGTTTTAACAATTCTCTGTTAGGGAAATTTCTGTAGTTGAGATTGTGTACTCATGATTTCCATAACTGTTACAAATTTTATAAGGGTAATGCAAAAATTACCAGCCCGATGTGCCGTAGACCATTTTATCTTAACTTAAATGAATACTAATTATAACTTGACATTCTTTAATCCATAGGTGTGGGGAATGACAGAGTTCCAGTTTTCAGTCAACCCAAAAGATCTCAGAGCAGTTCTGTGAATGAAGATCCATCAATCCTTGCCGGAAGTGATGATTCATCATTGTACAAGTCATCAGAGAGCCATTCACATGATGGAGTCGAAAAAAGGACCAGACGTCCCTCTAAGAATGCAGTCAAGGTGGAGGGAGTGGTAGAAGGGGTGGACGACGAGGAAGTGGATGCTTTCTCCGACTCAAGGGTGATGCTTGTGGTGCGAGATGAGGAAGATGAAGAAGAGGAGTGCTCAAATGGGACAAATCCATCTGAGGATCATGAGGAACATGGCTGCCCCAAGGGTGATGAAGTTGTTGGGGCCCAGCCAGCAGGGGTTGTAGAAAGTGAATCAAATTCCAAAGGCATGGTTTTGTACAATTTCTTTCCCAGCAAACTAGACCAGGGGAGTGAGGAAGTAGATGGTGGCATTGCATCCCAGATTGCTACTTTCCAGCCCAAGGATGGTGCCATGAGAGAATTGCCACCCCAAGACGATGAATTGGATGAGAGCGTCGCTTCCCCTTGCAGCAGCTCTGTATCCCCGCACACCCCCTCATCTTCTGTCTCCTCCCCATCGAGTGCACCGTCTAGGGATGCAGGCCAAGCATCTGAGAGTGGTACCACTGGAGGGAAGAGGTCATCGGAGAGTGTGGAAGTCCTGGGTTCTTGTGAAGAAGGTTGTGCCACCTCACCAGAGGGTGACATTGGGACTGGGTTGATTGAGTCTGTTCCTGTCCACCTTGGACCCCATGGGCGAACTCCCCCATTCGCATCTGGTGGGTTCCTGAAGGTTCATGCTGCTGATGCAGTGATGCCAAGTGCAAAGCCGAGTGGTGGGGTTTATGAGTCCATTGCATGCGGTCCGGATGGGAGCAGGTCTTTCAAGCAAGAGGATGAGAGAGGGAGGGTTCAGGGTGGAACCAGTATGGACAGGGGCTCTGCAAAGGGAATTAGTGAGAGAGAAAAGGGTGCTAATGTTTCGAGTGAGGCGCGAGAGAGGGCGGAAGTGCCTTCTGCAATGGGCAAGGGGTGGGACTGCAGAGTGGATGCAGCCGGAGGGATGTCTGGCCATGGATCCCCAGAGTCAGTCGAGGTCATTCCAGAAGATGGAGATGTTGCCACATCACCAAGTTCGGTTGAGGTGATAGGAGGAAGTGCATCCTCCACAACTCCATCTATCTCGGCATCGACATCAACTAGGCCTTCCTCTTCGTCATCGTCAGTCTCTCCGACAACACCTGGAGGTGGATCATCTTCAGGGTTTGCCCTGTTGGGAGTCCATGATGATGTCGTGGAATCATCTGTGATATGCAATGTTGTTCCTGAAGGTGCGTGTGCTGCACCAGTTGGAGGTCCAAGCAGTGATGGTGCTTCGAAAACTGTTGACAAGAAAATAACTGCCCTGGTGGATGATACTTCACCTGAGAGTGTTGAAGTCATTCCAGAGGAGGTCGAGGAGGAGGAGATGAGCTCCTCAGCCTCCAGCACAACAACTACCACTGCTGTCACTGTCTTGGAGCAGCAGAGGGCACTGGTGGGTGTAGATGCACGACCATCCTCTGTTCTAGGTGAGCTGTTAATTTTATTCATAAAGCACATGTTTAATGTCTTAGTCAAATCTACTGTATATGTTGTGTTAAAACTAATTAACATAACTTTGAAATTACCTTTGAGTTGATGTTTGACAGCGTGTGAATGTTTTCCTTTTCTCAGGAGCCAATTGTTCAATCCACAGTAATCATCCTGAAGGTTGGTTTAATAGTTGAGGGTAGAGCTACCCTCATATTAAGCCATATCGTGTGTGAAATTCATCCATCAGAGTTGAGGGGTCATTTCTTTTCTGTACACTCCCTAAGGTTTCCCAGGAAGGTTCAGCACTTAGAAAATTGAACACTTATGTGAAGAGGAGGAAGTTGTAATTCACCTGAAATTTAACTCAACCCTTCACTCAGTAGTCAAAGACTATACTCACTAGGCTAAAATGCCTCCTATTAATATTTCATAACCAATAAATCTATACAAATCCAATGAAAATAGTTTTGTTACTTTAGAAGTATCATCCTTGATTGGACTTCTACAGTAAGTTTAATCTTTGGGATCATTCTAACTTATGGTAAAATTTGATAAGAAATCATTGAGGAAGCATCTTCGGGGCAGTATTGATGGATATGAGCAGTCACATAAATATTCTTTGGCCTGGCAAAATTCCTTTGGAAAAATCAATAAGTGTCTATGCAGAAAATTATTATTATTATAGTTGATAATCGTTATAGTTGATAATTGATCAATTGTATAATAATCGATAATTATTATATAATTGATAACTTGATAATCAAGTGGAAAAGTGCTACGATCAGTTATTTATTATGTTTGATTTGCACCGCATCATACCTGAAGCTACTCAATTTATTAACCATGTAACAAATTTTTCACTATGAATTACGCAAATTAAAAAAAATTCTGATCACACACAATTGAATAGGCCTCTTCTTTCAGGTTCCAGTTTCTCTGTAAGAAAAGGCTAAATTTGTATGCTGTTTGATTCACAAGTGATACAAAAATCAGTTGGAATATAAATTAATAATGTTATATTTTTTATAATTGTTGATTCATATTTCTACCTCTGACTCACTTAGCCCTAAAACATCTAGTTATCTTAATTATTCATTGCTAAAAATGTTATTGCTAAAGTGTGGCAGTATTATTTGAATAATATGTAAACATTATGTATTGATATGTGAATTTCAGTGATGTATGCACTTGGATTAATGGTAATGGATTCCCAACTAACGTGTGAGGTTAAAGTTTGGCATCTACAATTTTTTTCATTTCCAAAGAGTGCATTAATTGTTTTTGTATGCAGTAAATACATATCTAAAATTTTATTTGGCAATATTTCCAAGATATTTTGACTTTTGATTATTTTTTCTGGTGTGAAAAGACCATACGTTGTGCAATATATAATAATTATCCTATGACAAATAAGTTCAAGGCATGGAAACTTCAAGAGAACAATCCCCTTATTTATTTTCCACAGTGGCATCATGTGGCTCTATGGAGAGAAGCTTGAGGGAAGATGAAGCAGAAGAGGCTCATACAAGTTTGGAGTCTTTCAAAGGAAAGGATGTCTGTGATAATGGGAAGGAGAAGGCGACCCATAGTGAAACTGATGAGCTGAAGACAAGCTCATACCTGAGGACTCTATTGGCTGATGCAATGCAAGAGAAAGAGGAGAATACCAAAGCTGTTAGCATTGGGCATGATGATACAACGTACAAGCAAGCAAAAGATGATAACATGGGGAGGGAGCAGTCACCATTGTCATCAGAAAGGTAATGTAATATACTCAGAGTACTTAGGACTTAGGAATACTTTTACATTTAATAAACTATATTAGATGGCATCCCGAAAATATAAGGTTGTGTCTTCCATTGATTTTATTTTGTTCATTTGCTTTACTTTATGTCAGATGGTATTTATGTTTTTAATATTGAACTGGACTTATACATGCTTATATGTACAGGACCTTAAGTAATAGCCACAATAAATGCAGAGTGATCTCCATCAAGATTACTTGTATACTTAATCACAATATTTACATCAAGAGAGCTGTTCAGATAATCTATCACATTTTATGCATCTAAAAGAGATACAGTGTACTGAGAATATTTCAGTATATATACCTTCAAACTTAAAAAATGTATCATATCCTGTTTATTTGATCTGGAGAAATGAAACAAAAAAGAATTATCTTCTAGCTCAAATGCAAGCCTTGAAAAAAATCAGAGGTTAATTTATCAAACCTCCAAGTCATTCTATTAGTAACTTGGCTCGTGACAATGGCAACATGCTGTCACATTTAACTGGTGTTACTGTTTTTTTATGAGGTTCATATTTCAATGATGATAACTCATGGTTAAACAATAACTGTAATATAGTCTATGCAGTGTTTGTTTAATTCAAATCACCACGAGATGTTAATTGGCCAAATTTTATTAGATAAAGATAGTAAAACTTAAGCAGTCATAACTATAGTCCATTCTGCATCACATTTTTTCTACCATATAAAGGATGCGCATTAATGCCATATGAAATTTCCAATGGTTAATCGTCTGAAAAAATGAAGCTTTAAAGAACCTCAGGGTTAAATTATAAGTTTACCCTGAGGAAGGATGATAATAAGAATACAACCATTACTTTTCACACAGGATTTTTATTGACCTACGACCATGGTTTAACCTTCTACTCAAGTTATCAAGATTTTCTTTCAGAACACCTCAATAATGGCATTTTAACATTAAAAGTACAGTCATTGGTTAATAATATTCCGATGGAAAATGTCATAGTTTAAATGCCAACTCCAAATTAATATACCGTATTTTCCCATCGATAACGCGCACCCAGAACTTTGTATATATCATGAATTTGTATAGATACCGCACGCCCAAACCTGCATAGTTATCTTGAACGTGTATAGATGCTGCACTTCTGTATATACATACATAAATGCGTGTAAAAATTATATATAGTTTGTGTAAAAATACGTCTATGTTTGGATTTTTTCAATTTTTATTATATGACGTGCTTTGTCATTTTTCCAATCATCTGAACATTTTTGTATAGATAACGCACTCATAATCGATGAGAAAATACGGTAATTTTTTCTGATTCTCTATTTACAGGTAGTTTCACTAATTGCCGTCATCTTTCATGCCTAATTTCAAGTGTGTAGCTCTCTGAGAAGTGCCAGAAAAATTCATGTTACATGTGATGTTGGAAATTGAATGCATAAAATGTGTGTTTAATAATCTGAGATCCCCTTGTTAAAGTTTTTGTGTGGAAAAACTTACGTCTCCTGCCAATCAAATTCTTATTTGTTTCTTTTTTTTTCAAGCAAAAATAATCTCTGAATAGTAAATATTAATTCTGCTTGCAAAGCGAGATTCATTCTCTAATTTGTTACTTATAATGTTGTAGATTGTTTATAGTTCACTAAAGTCTAATTTTTCATTTGGTCTAGCTGATAACAAGTGCATTATAATGAGGCGTAAGCTATTGTAAGTAAAACAAAAAATAGTTGGTTGGAAATCATGCATTTGTGAGCTTGCTTATTGCCACAGTTAAAACGATCACTCCTGTAGAAATCATTACAAACATAATGGGCATATCTTTAAATCAAATGAATTAGCAAAACAATTATACCAAGGGGCTGCAAAATAATGCTTTCTAACCATTTTAAAGATATTCTCAGCCAAGCATTTTGAGTGATTTTGAAACAGGATCCATAAATTGTAACTTATGTTAATCATTGTAAATTTTATCACCACTGCGTAAGCATAGATTTTTGAGGGAAATAGGAAAGTGTTGAGTTACATTACATGGAATGTATCACTGCATATGAAAGATATAAGAAATAAGAGATTTTACTGGCAGTAGTTTTGGTCCCTTGTTTCTTGTTGCTATTGAGTTTGACTGTATATATTGATTCGACCAAAGAGTACCAATCTTGCAAATATTGATCTGTAACTGATTATCATTTTAATTTCTTTCCAGATCCGATCTGGTTAAAGTAGGTGAAGAAGAAATGAGTGGTCAGACATCTGGAGATGAGGAACTGGATACAACAACATCATCAGACATAGAAATAATATCAAGGTATGCCAAAATTTATATTTTTATCTACGAAGAATATGTAAGAGTAAATTTATTGTAGATTAGAAAAAAATTACATACATATTTTTTGATGTTGATTTTTATCAGTGGTTCATGTGAAGTAAATTGCATGTAAAGATCTCGAGTATATTTTATTCTGTTAGATATCTGTTTGTGTTATTGTGTTAGATATCTCTTTTCAAGAGATTAAGTAATATGTTGGTCCTGGAATGGGAATTGTTAAGAGCTTTTTAGAAATATTTATTTCCCTTCAAGTTGTTGGAATTTTGTTTCATTTTCCTTGAATATCTTGTTGAAGATAAGTCATTTTTAGAATTTTAAGTAACTTTCAGCAAAGCTGGGGGAAGTAAGTACCTGTATGTGTACATTTCATAGTATGAAATGGATTAAAAAGAAATTACCTTGGTAAATATTTCATTCAGAATATTGATATATGCTTGACTTTTAATGCTCATGATTACTAAATAAACCATTATTTTATAATAATAAAACATTTATTTGTCCGGAGATTTGTTGCATATTCATACATACACAAATATAGGAACGTTAGATATAAATTTCACAATTTTAGAAGAGATACAATATATACACATATAAATAAATATATATATATATATATATATATATATATATATATATATATATATATATATATATATATATATATATGTATACATACCAATACTCTAGTATAATTACATATTAATTGTTTAAGCCGGAATTGACACATAGCGACAATTCAAGGTATTCATTAACAGAATAGAACATATTATTTTTTAAAAGGTTAAACAGCTTCTTCTTGAAAGCAAGTACTTTTGTTTCATATTTGATTTCATGGGGAAGTTTATTGAATAACCATAAGCCCATTGCTTTGGGCCCATGGGCAGTATTGTGTGTCCTGACAAATGGTTGGTGCAGGTCATTGCAGGTTCTTGTATAGTGACTATGGTAATTGTGGTTGGACTTGTCCTGGGAAATATTGCCCTTTGCATGTAAGATGGCATTAAATATATATATGCAAGTTACTGGTAATGAACCAAGTCTTTTGAAGAGAGGTTTACATGGTGCATGGCAAGGAGCATTGCTCATAATACGTATAATCCTCTTTTGGATTTTGAAGATTATGCCCTCATGGGGAGGGGAACCCCAGAAGAGGATACTGAAAGTAACACGAGAATAAAATTCACCATAGTTAATGGATAGAAGGACCTCTAAATTTACAGAATATCTAATATTTCTAATAAGGAAGCATAGGGAGCTTAACTTGCTTTGTAATTTAAAAATGTGTTCCTCCGAAGACATGTTTCTTGAGAGAAAGAAAAAACAGAAAAGCTATAATCACAAAAAACTATGCTCTAATGCACATTTGTATTCCATCTGTATGAACTTATGAAATGAATATAATGAACTCTGCATTTAAGAATATCCTGAGGATTAGCAAAAGTTAAAATTGTTAAATATTAAATATGTATTAGTCCCAAGAATCATTCAAACATAAATGCATCCATGAAACTTGTTCGTGTATAATGTAATTTTTAAATTTTATACAGTTTTAAAGTGGTATATGATTTGGAAAAAAATGTAAAAACCAGATGTTAAACAGTAAAATTACAGTTGTCGTGCAGACAATTGTGTGTAGATCAATCGTTTGAAGTTTGCTAATGTTGTTGCCCAACAATAACTTAAAGTACCTGTAAGATATCCCCAAGTTTTTAGCCAGTACTCGACTATACTGAGGATGGCACTGGTGATCATGGGTTACAATGACATACGAGTATGTACTCTGCTGGGATATACAAGCGAGGCAAATTTTAAACACAGTACCATGCAAGTGGATTTCTGGCACAGATATCTCTTTAGCTGGAGCTAATAGAAAACTATATACATATCTATAAAAGAGAATTACAGAATTGCATTCAAGTAGGTTATGTATGTAACTCTAATTTCATTTTAGAGTTGAATAAATATTTGGAAAATTCAGCAAGTTGAATTTTTATGTTATAAATGAATCATTGTAATTCAATTGTTACTGTATTTAACTACTAATGCATCAAACAGGTTTGTTGAAACCGAAAGAATTATCATTATATAAGATTTTGTTTATTATCAAGTGATTCATTTATTTCATTGTATAGACTTTTCAAAAATCTTATAGACCTGACCAAAAATATAATATGCTACATTGATGCTATCAATAATTCATGTTAGGAAATTTTACCGATTGTGTGAGGTATTCTTTAAGCGAGGTTCCACTGGTTTCTCCTATATATTTTCTACCATTGAGAAAAAATAGTGGTTCAATGCAGGCAATCAATATAAAATCCAAGTGGAATACTCAAAATTAACATCAGAATATGAAGTAAAATATTATTATAACATCAGGGGAAGCTATTTTCGTATTATTCATAAAATATTTCTCATTGATATTATCTCTGTATTGCCTGCAGCTCAGCACCATTCCATTGGTGGAACACTTGATTTAAATTTTCCTTTTTTTTTTTTGGAATGCAGTCCAAATGGTGATAGTGGCAGTCATAAATCGGAGTCAAGGAGAAGAGGACCAGGAATGGCTGCTAAGCTGTCATCTGCTTCAAGGCATGGAGTAATGGCAGCATCGCCTTCCCCCTCACCCTCTACAGCCTCTTCCTCATCCTCGTCATCATCATTTTCCATGGTTGGCCGTGGAATGTCTGGTTGTCAGAGGGATGAAAGGCAACTTGCCAAGCTGTCAGGTTAGCTATTCAAGCATCCATTTTTCATTCTCTCTACACGTATTTGTGTAAAGTATGGAAAAATATTAGTTTGTTAATTGAATCAAACCTCTGGAATTTATCTGCTTACATATTTTGTTTTTTTGCAAGTTTTTAATCAATAATGCACTGCTTCCCACTTCAAGTATATTTTAAATGTCTTTTTTTTATTGGATTAGTTATCTTTTTGTTGGTATTGGTAGTAAAGTGTATCAGATCAGCCATTTTATTAATGGGTCTTCCTTATTGGCCCACAATTTTTGGCTCTATTATGTTGCCTATTTTTTTGCTCCACAATGCTATCTCACTGTATTTGAATTTCCCTGATAATTCTTATTCCATTAAAAATTCTTGGGCATTTATTTCCTCATTTCCTTTTTAAGTGTTTCATGGAGTGTTTTTGTCCTTTTAACCTTCTTCATTGCCATGCACACCACTTGTTGTTGGTTGACCTTGATCAGTTTTGATCCATATTTCTACTATTCTCCTTGATACGTCTATAACTTTCTGTCTTAAATATTCTTTTCTTTTCAATACTTATTTCTGTACCACTGCTTTTTCTTCATTTATTTCAACACCACTGTGTATCATAGCTAGTCCATTCAGATCTTTGGTTCCATTTAGTTCATTTTTAGTTTCTGTGACAATAGGCGATTGGCATTTTTGTTCCATAATTCTCTGTAAAATCTGTTTATTTAAATGCAACAATTTCAGAGTGTAGAAATCATTCGCCTTGACTGGGATTCGAACCCATATCCCTCAAAGTCCTGTTGAGTGCTTTAGCCAGTTAAGCTATCGAGGCGTCCTCTTAAACTCTGAAATTTTGGAATTTTGAAATTTCTTTGAAATCTGTTTATTTAGTTTGTAAATATGATTGCTGATTTAGTTATTGCAATCATAAATGTTGAATTCACTTCTTTTAAATGATGAAATAATCATTTATATTAATTTGGCCTTACCCTTGTATAGATCCAAACTAAAAAAATAGTATGAGTGATATTTTTAATAAGTTAATATGCATCCTGGCAGCACTCATGCATAGTATGCCAGACACCCAGCTTTATCTTTCGTTGCAATTTTCCCTTAATTTTGCCTAAAGTGTTATATCATCTTCAGTAGCTGATTTTTCAAGCCTTAACATAATTTTCCTCTTAAAAGTTTTACCATACAGGCTATTATCTTTTAGTTAAATGATTTTTCTAAAACTATGGCACATGAGCTGCCTGTTACACCATGCAAAGTATTGGTGTTTAATATTACTTTAATGGGCCCTGTCAGATTATCTAGTACTAGTACAGGGTGTGCTGTACAATCCAGTGTAGAATTTGCCTTACAGTTTAGTTCCTTTTGTTGCAATAGGTCCTAAACCTATAGCCTGTCAAGGGCTGCAATAGTGAACAATGGTATTGCTTATTTCTTCATTAAATATACTTTTGACTTTGATTGTAAATGTATGTTATATTTTAAAGTTCTATTTTATTTTTATGACATTTTGCCTACATGCAGTTTCCTTCACCATTTGAGGCACTAATGTTAATTAATACCTTCATCATAAGATCCTTTCAAGAAGTAATTTATTAGTTCAATCCATTTTTTATTTTACAAGTTCTTATTGACATATTATCAAATAATTAGAGCCATTGAGACTTATTTGGTAAATTGACAATGGCGTGACACACTGTATGACGTTTGAAATGATATATTCTAAATTTCTCATGCATATGATTTTTTTGCTTATTGCTTTTTTGTATTAATTGTATGTTTTTCACTTTAATCAATGCTTACTGAATCCATCAGATATTTTACATAGGTGAGGTTAGCTGCCTCATGTCTTTGTCGGTAATTATGTTTGTATTAGATTTGAAAAATATGCGTTTTCCTTTAATTCTGCTTCTAGTGGGTACACTTTTATGGTACTCCATGATGGTAGACTTTTCCTTTATCTTTAATCCTAAAAAAGTCTTAAGTGCAGCCTTGCTATTTCAGATTAAAAGTTTGCATTATTTTTTATGACTCAAAGCCACTCTGTGAGTGTAATCCAGAGGAATTTCATACACTTGATAAGAGCAAGTCTAAAGTATTGGGTAAACAAACAACTTTTGTGGTTATTTTATGGGCGTGCATAGCTGTTATCTTTATTGTTGTCACTCAAATGAATTTTGCTACCTTGGGGATTTATGATTGTAATTATGTATGTGTCAAGTCTGACAGAAGTTTTTACAACCAAGATGTTTGCATTGCATTAGGTTTCTGTTTTAATATTAATTTTTGCGCAAAGTATATCCTAACTAAATTAATTCATTTTGGGTCTTCCACCGGGTCAGGTTCTCCATCTCTGCTGGCAAAAATTGAATACCTAGTTTTGTCCAGGGCTTCTTCCTGTGTGCTATATTGTTGAATTTTTCTGATTTTTATAATTATATTTATATATAAGCTCATTCGGATCAAGTGGTCTATGATTGGTTGGAGGAAGAACTCTATGCTTGACCTCTCCTGATGGATGTCAATCTGAACTTGATCTGAGGAAGACAGTATACACAGTGGACTAATTCAGAAAAAGGCACATTGGGAGCCCTGAAGGTGATGAGTTAGTCATTCATCAAAATGTCCATGGAGGTGGAGAAGCTGATCCAGAGAGAAGACTTGTGAAAAATTTATTCAGAAGATATAACAGCAGAGCATTAGAACTTCTATTTATCCTAATTCTTTAAATGATGTGAAGCAAGTATTCTTTCTTAATTTTGTTACCATTGCTCCATTATTTCCACCGTTTAGATAATTTAAATATTAATGAATTTATTGGTAAAACACATGATTTATCTTTTTTCAATGACTGTATTTTGCTATTCTTATAATATTGTATGGTCATATGTTATAGACCTTCCAGACTAGGAAAGGATGTTGTTTTACTTAATTAGCCTGAAAGCATATTTTGAGTTTCTACTCTTTAATTTGTTAACTTGTTTCAAAACTATACATTTTGTGAAGTATATCACCAGCATGAAATATGATGTTTCCTTAAGGTAAAATATTATTTTCTTAGTAATATAATTTTTGAGGAATTTTATAAGTTCTTTCAACCATATCGACATATTTTTCATCTATGGACACCAAACCATTGATGCATACTCATCTTTACATAGCACTAATCTTCTATGTGAATGAGTGAAAGCAACATTATTATAGAGCATGTTGGTATGTAGTAATTGAAATGAATATCATTATTTTATATGCAGAGTTCTCTGGTTAATGTGATTTTTGGAAGTAAATTTTTTATTGAAGGCTAATTCCAAGATCATGAGCCTTGGACTGTTTTTTCATTTATGGCCCCACCCATTTTGTAACAAAAGTCATTGGCCTTTTTTTCAGCTGAAAATCACCACATAACATTTTTAATTCTTAAGCAATCCTTTTTTTTCACCATGAAAGTCACATCTCTTAATTGTAGAGAAATTATCAGCCAACAGCTTTTTTCTATTGAGTTAACGAAGGATGAACTGTTTATCAAGTTATGGTAGATTCTTTTGTAATATCCAATGAATTCACTTAAAAATGATGCCATTCCTCTGTTATTTGAGGCCCTCTATATTCATAGTACCCTAAATGCTTTTAAGTGATATGGCCATGAACTGTTTAATTAAGCATTCATTGTCAATTTATTCAAGGATTAAAAGAAACCTTCCTTCATCCCTGTAAAGAAGGAAAGCAGAGTAAACTCTTTATCTCTCCTCTTTAAGGAGTGTGAGCCATCAGATTATGAATATGACAATTTTTTTGATTAATATACTGCCCTAAAAGTAAGGCACATGGTCTTTAAAGACTCATTTTGTACTGACACCTTTACTACAGTGGTGCATTTCACAAATATAATGTTCCTTTAATTTCTGTCTTTGATTGTAAGTACATTAATGTTGTCATTTATTCTTAGTAACTATTTTCTTTGGCTCCTTGCATAAGCTATATCAGTATGTTACAGTGCATAATTCATTGCATCAGATCAACTAAGTTTAGATTAATAAAATATTACTTGAGAAATATCTGGATATGTGTTTACGTTTTCATGTGCATTATTTGGAATGAATGACAGCATGCATATGTGTATTAATGATAAAACGAAAATAATTTAGGTGTTTCCTTATTTTAGAGAATGAGCTATGATTTTCTAGATACTATTGACTTTTTCATCACTGCATCTGGTTTTATCACCATTACCTATCAATGAATAGTCCTCCTCCTCTATATTTATTAAAACATGAACTATATGTGCTTAAGTTATCATCTCTTAGAAGTTCCCCATTATTATATTTCATTAAATCTAGGGCAGTATTGCATACTAAAATAGTGTATGTGATAAGTAGGCTCTGTAATAGGTTAACTAGAAATTTATTTAGTTACTAATTTACTCTCCTAGATTACACTCCATCTGCTGCCCTCTTGGAGTTAAGAGAATCATTTCGTGGTGAAGGTGAACGTTTACACCATCTTCACCACTTTTCCCAGCGGCATAGGTTTTCCAGGGATCATCATTTGTTACTTGAAGAGCGTTCAGCAAGTCAAGTGAATGAAGTGGAAGAGTTGGCCAAGGTAAAGGTTTATCAAGTATTGCATTAATCAATACATGAAAAGTCAATGAAATTAAAAAATAATAGCCAATTGTCACAGTGTAATTGGATTACTTAATAAATTGTAGGAAGCAATTGCTGGCAAAGAATAATTTTGTGGAGTATGGGGCCAAGTAAACATTCAGTGGTGGAAGTTTCACTGTAACAAATTTAATGTGCATTACATCCATTTCGCATATCTATTCAATTTTTTAATGCTCTGACCTCATATTATCTGTCCCTTTGTCTTTCCGGCAGCTCTACAAAAATGGTAATTTCTTTATATCTACTGTGATGCTGCAAAAGCTAAATGTAACACTGTCTCCTGTTTGAATAGTTCCATTTATGCAGGAAGGATAAAATTGGGAAAGCAGTAATTGCTGCCTTAATATTCATTTTTATTTCAAAAGTATCTGCAATTAGTTACTCATTTCATGATCCCTTGCCCTCCTTACACATGCCGTCTTCCCCTATTGTAGAAGTTCAGTCTTAGTATATCATTTGAGAAGAATACAGAGGGAGCCACGCTTGGCATTCTGCATTTGCAACAGATTTGTATCAATACAGATGTATGATATGTATAATTTGTATGATTGAAATGTTTTGAATATGTTATTTCAAAAAGTATTACCTTTTGCAAGAAAATTAGTGGGTGTCAGGATTGAGATCTTTCCACCGCATGAATTTTGAATTGTGGGTGCCATTGCATGTGATGCATTTAATCTTGATATGTTTCACAAATTTTCACTAGTAAGTTATTCTATTGTATATTTTGTGCTGTTTTATTTCATTTTTTAATGTCGGAAGAGATGATTTACATTGATATGTACTGTGAGCAGTATCACTTTTATAGCATTTTTAATCATCCTTTGGTAAATGTAATTGTTTATATTATTATGCCATAAATGATATGTTTTCATTTTTTTTCAGAGGCTTTCTGAAACAACAGACATTCTTGAAGCTAGAGAATCCAAATTAATTGAACTTAGTCGTTCTAATGTTGAACTTCAGGAACAGAACATGGAACTTGCAAGGTTTGTTTAACTTAATATAGTAATCCATGTGAAAATAATGTGTAGCTTCCTAGATGTGACTCCCAGTAATCAAATGAGCTTTGCTACAATATATATGCTGCTTCTTTGGGATCATTTTCCATGTGATAAGCATAATTATGTAAATGCATGTAGTTATTCTTTCAAGTAGGTATTCTCGCTCTGAGCTATAGTATCATATAAAGCCTGATTTGAATTCCTGATTGTTATCTTTAAAAAAAACCTATGGTCAGCTTCAATACCTAGCTTAACTAATAAATTAGGTATATAAGGTACCATATTTCCAAAGTCAATTTTGGTCAAGGCCATTCTGGGTAAATGTTTTCTTATGGCAAACATGTGTAAGGATTTTTGGCTGATTTGGACTTATTTCACTCAGAATTTAGATTTCAATCAATTCAATTCAGTGAGAAGCAATAATTAAACTTTTGAATTCTTTGTCTAGCTATTATATCATTTACAAACATATGTTATGATTTATGCAGATAGCCAAGAAGATGCTTTGTACAATTTTTGCAGCAGCAAAAGTTGAGGGTCTTGAATTATTTCTTTAAAGTTAACTTTATAAGTGCATCATTGTTTTGGTAAACTGCTACTGCAAAATTCGATGACCTAGAATTATTACTTTGGGGGTTAACTTCCATAGTGTATCAGTTTGTTTTTTTGGAATTCAATTTTCATTTTATTCCTGGCAAAATCGAACTATATTGGTCCAAAGCATCTGCAAAATCACATGTCCGCAGGCAAACCATGGTGAAAAACTGCCCAGATACCTAAAAAGGTGTACAATGCAAAGTTAATCCAGTTACAGCTGTATGGATAAATTGGTCTGGCAAAGCAGGCCATAGGAGCTAGTAGTATGTATTAGCAAAACAAATACAATTTACAGTTATCAGTAAGTCCTCTTCAGCAATTTTAGCCTAGTTTTAGAATATTTATGTACTCAAACAATAGCTTTATGTATTTTTCACATTTTGTGTATAGAACATTTTACTTTCCAATATTCATAAGCATAGATGTATATTTTCTACCAGCTGATGTTTCAGGTTCCATATTCATCAGTCCGATTTCGTAGTGGGTGATTGTAGGAATGATGAACCTTGAGGAATCCAGAAAAGTGTAGAAACATGGATTATTAGCATTCAATTCATTTAAAGTGGTACTAGTAAATTAATATACAGCTCCAACTTTAATGTTGAAAAACTTTCCACATTCTCTGATTCCTCATAGTCAGCTGCTGACAAGAATAATTTACCCCTGTGTGGAGCTTGTTCTCTGAAATGATACTTTAAGGCCTGTCTGCCTTGCCAGCTGTTCGTCACAAAATTTTATCTTGCATATGTGCAGTGGCAGTCTCAGCTATGGAGTTGCAAGAACAAGATCTGCATTTTGCAATGAGATCTGCATGATCTCAAGAAACTGTATTAAAGGTTTCACTACATCAAATGCATCACTGATCATTTTTTAGGTATCCTCATTCATCCCAAGTGATACACTTTCAATTCAAGACACCCCGTTTCACAAAGACTGCCTTCCACACAATGATACGCAGATTATGCAGCATTCTCATGATGTCAATCACAAACATACACAAGGAACCCCAGACCATAAAAAAATAGTGGAAAACAATGGATAACCTTCACATTTTGTGGGCACATTTACAGATGGAAACAAGCACAATTACTTAGGAAAGGGATTTTATATGACTACACCTGGGCAAGAAGAAGGGTCAAAGTGGAGGTGACTCCCTTTTCTTGGTGGAATATCATTGCAAATTGAAGACTGCTCCCCTAGGAGGAAGTAAGAGCTGCATTTTATAATGGATACAAAAAGACATACTCAGGGCAAACAAGGACTAGGTGGACATTTCAACATAAAGTGGTGCATACAAATGTTGTTGTAACAACAGCAGTGGCATTTTCATTGGACGGACAGGTAGAGCTTTCAACATCAGAATCAAAGAACATATGGCATGCTTCATACACAACAGAGACACAGTAATGATTTCATATACTTAATTATTAAATGTTGAAGGTAAAAGACAAAGGTTTGGACAGTCTGGAGGAGTTGGAGATATTGTTAAAGGCTAAAGCCAAAAAAATATTTTTGCTAAATGACCCTATTTTACCCTACCTACTTCCCCACCCCTCCTCCCCTTCCCTACTCGCACTCAGCCCCCCATGGAGTAACCATCTCCCATCTTTTTTCTTTCCCCACCTTCCCTAATTACACAAATGTGTCACGGGGCATATTACTTAGTTGTTTTGGCTCCTCCTATTTTTTCCCCTTCCCACCACATTGGAATAGTATATATACAATACAACCTTTTACTGACTTCTTACCTGATGAAGCTGTGCGGCAGCAAAATCATGGATGTGAGTTAATGAATTTTGAACAGTGGAATTGCAGTGTTTTTTTTACATTCCTTCCAGCTCCACAGTTTGTGGCATCTATTTTTTCAATTACCTGCACTTTGAACTAGTAAAATGTTTATATTAGAAAGTTGTCTTTTTGGTCATTCAAAAATGTTTCAATAGTTATTAGCATTAGTCTGCAAGGTAAGCAGATTAAGTTATTCCTATAAAGTATATATCATAATATTAACTATTCTCTAAATCCACTATTTTATATGTCTATTATTTTTCCTTTGATCTGTTAGATTTTTTCCTTTAAATCCATTGTTTAAAAATATTCTGGCAGAATTAAACATTTAAAAGTGATTCCAAAGAAACTGCGGGAGATGCCACAACAGTAACTTTTAACGGAGTCATCCACCAATGTGTATTTCCATGCAACAATTTCAGAGAGTAAAAATCATTCGCCTTGACCGGGATTCGCCTATCCCGTTCAAGGGGAATGATTTTTATGCTCTGAAATTGTTGCATTGAAATTTAAAACTGATGCAATCCTTGTTTCATCCACTGCAATAAGGTGATCTCTTGTTTTTTATCCAATGCAAGGAATAATTTCTCAGCTTGTTGAGAATAATTTACATGGTTCTGGCCTTGTAATTCTTTATAAGAGAAGTAGTTCAGACCTAAATATTTTACTGCAGGAAATTGAAGGACGCAGAGTCTAAATGTGGAGAAAGGGAGACAACAAGGGTTGAGTTTGAAGGAAGGCTGGCAACGCTTGACCGAAAACTGCAACAGGCAAATGGTGAGAATGAATTGCTAAGAATGAAGCTCAAGGAAAAGATGGATGAGCTGTCCAGGAGAGATAGCAATGACCTTGCTGCTCTGCTCAAGGAGAAGGAAGAAGAATGTAGAGAGTTAAGGGAGGAAGGTGAGAAGCTGTCAAAACAAGAAATGAACCTTACCACAATCATCAAGAATCTTAGAGCTGCTCAGAAAAATTCAGAGAAAACAACTTCTAGCCTCAGGTAAGGAACAGTTTGTTCTGATGGAGTTGTCATAACTATTAGGAGATGAATTGAAAAGGTAATTCTTGTGGAAAGATCCTTAAAATTTTCAATTTCTCCTTACGGTAGTTAATCCTCATAAAATTAGACTCTACTGGGCGTGGAAAAATAAATAATTATGAAGCCCTTGTTATTTCTGTGACGGCACTATTTGTCATTAGTAATTATTTATGCACTTCCTCACCATCCTTGTTGTTCCTCATTCAAGTACCCTACAACTTTCTTTTCGATTAAATTATACTTGTATGTTATTCATCAAACTAAAGTATTCTATAGTTTTCACATTTGTCTGTCATTTTCCTTATTTTTGTCTAAGGCTGATTACATTATTCTATCAGTTCTTTAGTATTTCTTGTTTTATCAAAAAATATTAGTTTTGAGAGTATTATTGGTCCAGGTGCCTCTTGTGTCCCTGGGTCTACTTCAGCTTCAATTTCAGACCGGAGAATGTAATGTTCACTCTCATCAACAGTATCTCATTCTTCCATTATTGAACTATGCATTTCTTGTCTATCATAAGGGTTCTCGAAAAATTCTCTCCATGCATTTTATATTTCTTCTTCAACTAGGATTTTACCATGGCTCTCTCAAATTATTGTTTTCTCTACATTCATTGAAGTGTGGTGTGTAGTGGCTGTCTAAGCTAATTCAGTTTTTCCTTGAACAAGGTTACGCTGCACTTCTTTTGACCACTTAGTTGTAATTATGAAAATAGATGTTGGACTTACTTCAAGGTCTTTTTGTCTCTGCAAATAATTGTTATAGATAAACAGTGCAGTTGTACAATTGCTGCAACTGAAAGTTCATCTCTTGTAATTGAATTCTTCAAACTGTGTCCCATTCCCTATCAATTTCATTCATTAGTTGCACCTTCTACTGTCTTTCATTCTGTAGTTGAAGGCTTGGCTAGATGTAGAAATTGAAATTATTTACTTCATCGAGTTTTCTTTCTTTGCCTCTCACTTTCTGTGTGACATAAATTAAAGTAAGTGCACACTGTAGAAAGTGTGAGCATTATTGGAAGAATGTATTATAGTTTCTGAGGAGCTTTTCCATGATTTTTGGAATAGCTTTTTTTCAGTGAAGCAAGATTTTTTTGCCCTCTCAAGAACTTCATTCAAAACTACTACTTTCAATTCCATGCACATTATTTCGGTTCACTCATTCAAAAGAATCCATGTAAAATATATAGATCTGCCTATAACTAAAAGTAAAATCCTTGTTTTCATATCTGCAATCAGGTATGCCTAATTATGCACCATTATGTATCAGAGACATTAACTATTGGAACCAAAATTCAAGATATTTTAATTATAAAGCTGTCATTCATGTAATCAGTATCACATTCAAATGTAATGGTAACTGATATCTTTAAAAAATGTGTTGCTCTATAATTTAGTGATCATTATTCCTGAAGAAATAGAATAATCTGATTACTTAACAGCCCTTCTTTGGAAAATTACCAGTTCAAAGCTCATTTAGATGCACTGTGTTTATCTTGGCAGGACAAGAATGATAGCAGCCTTAGTTTTACCTCATTTCATATTCATATCTGTAAAATCATTCATTTACTTTGAAATTCAGTTCTAATTTAATATATGTTGACCAAATATTTGCAATATTGCATGCTAAAACCCTTGGGTTTGATCTGCAGGCAGCGTTTGGAGGAAAGTGAGAATGAGCTGGAGAGGGTGAAGCGGTCTCTTGGCATGAGGGAGGAAGTGGAGAGGACCCAAGTGGAGGCTATACACAATCTTAAGATGTCATTGGAAGCGGCAGAGAGGGAGACATCTGATTTATTATCCAAAGTGGATAATGAGAGGAAGGCTTTAAGTGAGGAGAAGAGGTAAGACTTCACTTTGCTGTAATTAATTTATTTTAATCTGTTAAAGATTCCCATTATTTGTTGGCTCCGGCGGTTTTGTGGCAGATGAGTACCGTTAAACTCATTCATTATTAATTAAATCTGCTGTGGAGGCCAGTTTTTTTTCCTCAGTTGTGTTTTAAAATGAATTTGTTAGAAGAAAATTTTTACATATCAAGTTTTTTTGGGAAAGGATTTTTTGAAACAAATTTGTAGAATGAAAGAAGGAATAGTTTTCAATGACTGATATGCATGAAAAATTACCAATTTTAGAAAAATGTCAAAAATAAAATGAAATATTGGTGCAACTAATCTCAGTACTTAAAAATAGAGATGAAGCATTGTGGCTATTTTTTCGATACATATTTTCAGAAAATCTTCCAATAGGGACACAGAATGTCACGAATAATTATTCTGGAGGAGGATTTCACATGATAAGATATTTTTTAGGTGACCCCTTATTTTTCATAATAGTTTGATAGTTAAGGAACAGAAAAATGATCTGATCTAATGTAAAACCTAATGAGGCTCATAGATGTCTATTCAATAGGTGTAAGATATGTCATGGCGTATTTAAGAGAACCTGAGCCTAAAGTTTCAGTGTTGATGCACATCTATGTATTAAATTGTGGAGGCATATTTGTTTCACTGGTTGCAACCCATCAGATTAGGCAGGCATGTGCACCATGTATCCTCAATTCAGTTTTTTTTAAGTTAAAATTACTAAAAAATGTTATGCAAATGGGAGGTAATAAAATAATTGCATTTATGAATAGTGAATGTGTCTTGCAGTAATAATTCTTAAAATGGCAGGAAAGGGCTGAGCTATTGGGTTTAGTATTTTTTAATTCAAATTAAATTATTTATGATATATTTTTGACAAATATATGCCCATTTTGATGGTGAAGTATGATAAATTGGACTACCAAACAGAATCGAAACACTTTTGTAGAGTCATGCCATATGGCATCACAAAAATTGGTTAAATGCCAGGTAATTGTCAGTGGGCTGTTGCCTCACAAGAGCAATAGTACCATAATCACAAATTCTCAACCTGTAATGCCAAAGGGAGGAGATAAACATAATATATTTTATGTGTAACTGGGAGTCATATTAATGCATGAATAATGATTAAAGATTGGAGAAACAGCATCAGGAGCACTCAATCTTTGTAAGTTTTAGAATTTCAAAGGGCTCATACAATCGTAATGTGAATCTTCAATCATAAATAGGGACATAATCCATGGGCGTACATACAAGCACTCTATGTAGAAAATTTATAATAATGTAAACCCATCGTTCATTGAGGCACCAACATGCAGATTTAGGAAGTGAAAATGTGTTAAACCTTGAAATCAACTTTGATAATTAATTTTTATTTGCTTATGAATTAGAATAATTTGTTAGTAGATAGAATCAAGGAATTATTTGCTGAAATTTCCAGGTCCCTGGAAGAGGAAAAAGATCAGTGGAATGAGAAAGAAAGGGAACTACTGGCCACAATTGAGTTTGGAAGACTTGAGACGGAGAGACTAAGGGAAACTTTGTCCAAAGTTCAGGAAGATCATACAAGGTGGGTTTGAAATAACATAATTATAATTTACTTCTGTAGTCAGAGAGAAAGGCATTCTTCCACTCTAAAGCAGTATTTTTGCTGGCTGCAAATTAAAAAAATAACCCGGTCTTGTCTGCATGAAAACATCTTTTGGGCTATAGTCATCAAGAAGTTTATTGAATCCTGATACATTTCACAGGAGGAGTAGTTGCAATCTTGATGTCTACAGTTCTACTTTCACTACATACAGTCTTGTATACGATGTGGTGCATATTTTGAAACCTTTGCAACCAATTGGATGCTGTAAAGCTTTGATTCCCAATCTTGTGGGAATGTGCAATACTTTTTTCTTATGTGAAGCCATTAGCAGTGATATTTGATGATCTATTACTTAAAAACCATTTTTTCAGTAATTCTTCATATTTGCAGTTTTTGACATATTCTCCCTTCTTATACTAATGTCCATACTGGTTTGCATGTTTCTGAATCTAATTGCAATTTTTGAATATTGAATTAATTTTAGAGGCTTGCAACCTTAGGTGCTTTGCTATATTGATACAGATAACATCATGAGAATCAATTTGCTCTAAAATTATTATTTTTCCCTCAGTTGAAATGTTCTTTCCCTTGTCAAGCAGGATAAAATTATGTACTCAAGTAATTGAGGGAAACTTAGCGTATGAGAATCTGAGCTAACTCACTATTTGGCCAGTGCAAACAGTCATCCAACTTCAAAATAATTTGAATAAAATAAAAGTATTTTTGATTCAGTGTAGTATTGATGTGATAAAACAAGTTTCAGTACTTTTTATTATTCAGAAGCCCATCATGGTATATCTATTGCATTGAGGCAGTGCAAATTATCCCAGTTGTCAGTCACCAGTTCTTGTGTTTTCCATGCTTCAACATGTTTAGGTTAAAGTCATTTTTACTCCCCATAATTTTAACTTTGGTGTAATATAAATAGTCTCCACCAGGAATTCTTATGAGGTATATATTATGGAACTAACTCCTAGTTGGACAATGTATTTACAGTGGAACCTCATGGCTCCCTTTAAATACTTGTTCAGCCATTGATGATCCTGTCATCTTATTAACGAGCTTAGTGAAAGTCTCTTTCCCTTACTCACAAATTATATTCTCATTCATGGTGTCACATTGCAATTGCTTTTTATGCAAATAAGAGGCAACCTTTCAACGTTGTTGAGAATATGTTACCGTAGATACTCTTGTCATTCAATTTGAGGCATCTATGTCCTTAGTCTTGCCCATGTTCTTGAGGAAAATGCCAAGCCTTGATTTCAACCAATGGTCATACTATATCAGCCATGCTCACAACTTGTTCCCGGTTTTCAATGATTTTACTTTCATTTATACTGTTATTTTTTTTTATTCTCTTATAGGCTTTCTTTTTATGGATTTTTCTTTGTGTCAATATTAAAGCTTCAAATAAAAAAATCACTAATAATATGTTTGAACACAAGTTTGGAAAAATGTGTGATCACTAGCAATGTTTACATTCAAAACAAGTACTAGAGACTAACTGCAATGGCAAGCATGTAATAAATCGGGGTATTCCCCTATCCTTGTCACTCGTCATGCAAAAAGTCACTCTTTAAGCGAGTCATTTTCGGGACTCATATTTTTGTTCATAATGTGAGTGACTTACTCTGTAAGGTGCTCAATGAGCGAGGTTCCCCTGTGTTTCATAGCCCGAATTTTTCCCTGGTAGACTGAGATTATGAGTTTTAGTAGTTCAATTTCCATCAGTAGTGGTGCTCTGTAATACCCCACCCCATTATAATTTTTTGCTAAAACTGTTTGCACTACTGCTCTCTCTTGTCTTTTTTAGTCTATATGTACAAGACATAGGCCAAATAGTTTTTTATAAAAAAGCTGATGTGCATAAGTAACTTTCTTAGAATGTAAAATTTTTTTAATCCAGCACATGGTTATAACAATGGCAGGAGAAGTTAAAATTAAATCGTGTAATTACAGGTTTCCGCATACATTGTATAAATACGAAATTGTATAGGACATGATGAAAATTTTGTAAATTTCAGGAAAGCATAAAATCCAATAATGCAAATGCAAGGTTTCACTACATTTAGAGTAGCTTTCTTATGTAAGGATGGTTAATTTTTGGTATGTCATTCCCAGACGTGAGGAGGCCCAGAGAATGGAACGGCTTGTCCTTGAGAGGCGTCTCGTGGAAGTGGAGGCCCGTGGTGAGGAAGTGGGGGCCCAAGCATCAAGGGCCACTCGTCCCCTTCTCCGGCAGCTTGAATCTTTGCAGACAATGGCCAGACAGCGGGAGGCAGCCTGGGAGGCCACAGAGAAGGAGTTGCTTGGAAAACTAGGTTAGTTAAATTATACAACTTTCTGCCTATTCATTTCCATAGTTAATTGAAAAATATTGGCCCATTAGATGGCAGGGTTGTTTCTCATATGGGTGCAATTCATTTTACTCCCCTTAGATTTCATAAATATCTTCACAAAGAATAACCACTTCACTGGTGGCTAGTAATTTGTGCTTCTATCATAACAAATTTGTATAACCTTATAGATAAATACAGCTTTTTTATACAAGCATGACGAATAAATTTCATCTGTTCAATGTTTCATGTACTTGCATAGTAGACACATATCATCTTAACTTCCAGACACAGTATCAATGTCAATGATTACTCATTAACCCCTTCCACTTCAATTTATTTTCTGAATATCGTGCTCCTATCCTCTATTTATTTTTTCTGTGGTTCTTTTAAAAGGGAATGGTAGGCAATGAAATGATATTTTTTAGCTGGTAATGAACGTAGAATAGTGAAATAAAAAGTGATTATTATTTCATATTGTAAAGTATCTAGTTAAAATTCTTTTTTTTATCAAGACATTTTTCTTATTAACTACAACTGTAATAATAATAATATTAAATATTAACAAAAAAGGAAATTATGTTAAGGTACCTGGTAGTGCTTACACTGCCAAGTTGTCTCATTTCTGACATTATTTTTGAAGCATACATGGCATCTTTTTGTTGGATGTTGTTTCTTTGGTGTTGATGGGATATGTTCAGGTAAATGAGCCCAATTTTAAGCCTGCAATCGGACAGGTATGTCACCATGTGAAGGTGGTCCATTAACATTGCAATTTGGCAGTGACCTTGTCCAATAACGCCTCTGCAACATCCAAAGGAAACTTAGTTCTGCTTTTCTTCTATTTTTGTTTACTTTAGAGTATAAAGTATAAGAATTAAACAGTGCAATATCAAACATATAAAAGAACATTTTTTTATATCCTTTCATGAACTTTCTCATCAACTGGAAGCATGGCAGCTGCTGGCCCTGTTTGTCCACACCTCCCATTTCTCAATTATAATCAATCACACTAGCTGGTTTTGAAACAATTTCTTCCCTACCATCTCTCCTTCTTCTCTTCTTTTCAATGCTCTCATTGTCACTTCTTCTTTTCAATGCTCTCATTGTCACTTTCACGTACACAATTTATAATTCTTTTAGACATTGGAGACTTCCATTGCATCATATTTCATGATTTATGAGTTCTTTGTGTACACTAGTGATGTTTTAGCATTGTTAAACTTTCAAAATTATTATATTGTTCCCCGTAAATAGTGCTAAACTTATGATAATCTGATGACAAGCTACACTCGTCATTGTGCAATTTGGCATCGTAAGTTCATGACGAGCTGGACTCATCATTTCAGCGCAAGGGGTTAATGCAATATGCAGCATTATTCAAGTGGGCTGGAGGTGAAGAAAGTGGGGTACCAGGATGGAGGAGCATGAAAATGTTTTTGAACAGTAATAGTTACCTCACGTCCCTAACTTTGGTCATCTTTGAAATCTTTTCTATGGAAAAATATTTTATTGAATAAAAAAATTTCCCAAGTGACCAAGATGAGAGAAATTAGTGAATTGTGGTTCTCTATCATTTCTATTAAACATTTCCGTGCTCCTCTCTCTCTCTCTCTGCTTCGACCTTCTCTTCTTATGCAGAGAATTTGCCAACTATATTGAACTGGTTTGTGGTAGTCATGCTGAAATGTTTGTGCCATAGCAAATCTACATTGAGCAGGCAAACAATAAAATTCTTCTGCAGCAATCGATGAAAGTTTTAGTGAGTAAAATGAGTATCAATGCAACAATTTCAGAATGTAAAAATCATTTGACTTGACTGGGATGGTTTTTAAACTCTTGAATTTTTGCATTGAAATGCCTATTAGCGATTGACTCCGTTAAAAGTTAGTGTTGCGGCATCTCCTGCAGTTCTTTGGCATTAGTAAAATGAGTGTTTTTTTTAAATTAATTTGTTTCACTGACCTCATGAAAGTGTATTATACTTTTTATTTTTCACATGAATCCCTCATGTTGCATTTTTCTTTTTTTTTTACTTTTGTTATATTCTTTAAGATGGAGGATAGTCATTTTCACTTTGCTCAAAGACATTAGCCATTTAATGGAGCGCACTGAAGCCAAAAGATATAAACAATTGCATCATTTCTGTCAAACTTGAGCCAGTGAACTGAAGTGAATGCATTTTCTTCTACAGCGGAGGCTGAGGGAAAAGCAAAAATGGCAGCTGAGAAGGAGAGATCAGGAAGACAGCGGTGTGCTACTCTCACATCACGAGTCTCTAGTCTGGAGTCCCAACTAATGGCCTTGAGAAAAGAAGTGGAGACAGAAGCAGCCTTGTCTAAAGAAAGCCTACAGAAACGGGAAAGGTATGAATTCCAAGAGCATCTGTCCAAAAGTGCCTTCATTAAAATTGCTTGGTGGTTCATTATAGTCATCATCATGAGTCTTTCTATCTGAATGCTGACTAACTGAGCCTCTTAAGCCTTTCCCTTTTAATGCTAACTCCCTTACTCCCTGATAGTTTTTTTGTCATAAACATTTTTAATAATTCAATTGGACTTAAATTAAATGGCCTCTGCTTATCATTAATAGTCATGATTAGTAAATATGGTAAAGTAAACAAGTGAGTGGGTTTTGTAGCATATTAGAAAGAACCTTTGAGCGATAGCCATTTTGCTCCATTTTCAAATTCTGGATGATGGCCTGAGACTACTCCATCTTAAAATCTAAGCGGTGAGATTTTCTGGTTGCTTCATTGGAAAACAGGATGACAAAATTAGGAAAATAAACTGCAACTCTCCCTCCCCTGTCTCTCTCTAAATGTGTGTATTTCTTGCCTTAAAACTTAGTTAATGGTTATCTCTACCATGGCATATCAAAACCAACATTTGGGTTGATAACTGTAGAAGGAAATTAAAGTTGCTTGTGTAGAGCGTGCAAATATAACGCAAAATATGTAACTGACTCAATTGGCATTCATGTCTGAAAAAACAATCTAAATCAATCAATTAAATTAAAATTAAAGCATTTTTGACCATTGCTTTACCGCTTATGCATTAACCGTTACTCTTTGCTTATCCAGCTTATTACTTATTATTCGAACTTATTCTTATGGTTTATTTGGTACTAAACACCACCTAAAAGTAAAATACGGTAATTTGTTTCTATGTATATGAATAGGCCTTGGCAAGTAGGAGGAAAGGTAGTGCAAGCCTACCTTTAAATGTAAATGTGCTTCATGTCAAGTTATTATAATAACAATTAGGAATCTTCTCTAATATTTATTTAATAATATACCTCCAATTAATACCAGCTGATGCCATCTATAATTTTTCAAGTAATTCAAAGTATTATTTTAAGTTTGTTTAATATTAAATATAACAAGATGTACATATAGCTGAAGTCTGACATTTTTATCAGGCCTTGTTTAAGTTTTCACTTTCAATGATCAGTGAGTTCATTATATTATGAAGACATGTTGATAGATTCTTGCAATGTCACACGAATAGGTGCATTGCCCCAGGTAAATGAGGTTTTGTTACTAGTAAGCTATAGTTCTTTATATCAACCACAACAAATATATATCTGCATTGTAAGCCAGAGAATTATGATGCAAGTTCTTGCACCAATCCATCTCTGGTTACTTGTTATTAGAAACCTACCAATGGATATTTGACAGAGGATGGGCATTATGAGCTTTTCTTATGACTATAGTAGGTACTATGGTAGCAGTGTAGTCTCATGCATGAAAAATAGAGCATTAAGTCTTCAATCCTAATTGTGATTTTGGTTAACCAGCCTGATAAATTAGGCAAACAGAGATTATATTTTGAAATTAAATATCATAATAGTTCAGGTTTTCTAAAGTGCCCCTCAAACCCATCTTTGTACCTTATGTCTTGCCATCTACATCTGAGATGTGAAAATTTGTTGTCTCCCAAATTACAACATAAAATTCTAATTTTGAATGAAGCAAAAATGGTTTTACTCTCCTCAGATTAAATGCATTTGTGTAAAATTGATGAAATAAGTTTCTAAACTGTTATCAGGGCTAAGAAAGATTGTAAAATTTTTGTATTAAAACACACATCAATGTGCAGTGATTCTCAACCAGTGCTGCAATCATTTTATCATAAGTATAAATTTGAATTGATCCTGTGTTCAACAAGAATTCACTTAGCGACATATTTTTAAAGAACCAAACCCTGTTGTAAATTGAGGTATTTGTGCATTTTCAGTAGCCCATATATGTTGTAATAATGGCATTTATTTATTTAGATAATTCTCTGCAAGAAACACTGATGAAGTCCATTCTTCTGTCAACCAATTAGTGTTTATTTTTTGTTTTCTTTCTTTGATGCAGGGAGGTTGCAAGGTTGGAAGGGGAGAGGATGAAGCTTGAGGAATCCCTATCTGAGTGTAAGAGGTGTAATTTATCCCTCGAAGAACGTTTGTCAGTCGAGAGAGCAGCTGTGGAGGCTGAGAAGCGAAGGAATGCCCTGCTACAGGTTGTCAGCTCTCAGTTTCTCAGTTATCATAGTTATTTTTTCATTAAATTCTATTAAACTTTGAGTTAACAATGTAGCTGTATATTAATTTTAAAAAATGTTCTTTAAAACCATTGGTTCCATTTGCTTGAATACATTTTAAAATTAATAAAATTCACTTTGGGATGCAATTGTCATTTTAGTATAGCCTTCCTAGCTTTGGCACTGCATGTAGGTTATAAGGGAGTGTACTTGGACCTCCCACTCCTCTGCCTTATGGAATAAGTGGAGGGATATTAAATAATCTGCAGAGTTAAATTTGGAATGGTCAAAAGCATTGTGAGATTTTATTGTAGTCCAATCAATAGTGTAGTTGTTGTTTGCAAAAGTATACTTATAAACTGGAAGACATTTTCACTGACTTCTCTTCCAGATGCTGTTCTTTGTAAGCTATTCTGGATGCACTCATGCTTCCTAGTCTAGTTCTTTCTGTGCCCAATGCAAATGGTCATCATTCAATTCTTTGAACCCACATGTTTATCTTACCTCATATGCACTTGATCTCCATCCATTATTGCAGGATGGGATTGAATGAAATTTGATATTATGAAAGTATTTACTAGTTAATCAAGTTACTCCTTATTAAAATTACCTAAGCTATTAAATATCCATCTCAATCTGTTGTAATTTCAAAGAGTGGTATTTTATCTTGTCATTTATTAACTTTCTTACCTGAATAATTATTATACCTTTGGGTTCGCCACAACTTTTTGTAAAATGCTTTGAAGAGGAATTAGTATTTTGTAAACTAAATTAGTTTTCTCAATTGTTGATTTATTATGCATGACTTTGCTCTAACTTATAAATAGTACCTTTTTCATGCATCAGTGGTAATTATATGATTAATTGCTCTATATTTGTTTGCAAAATAATTTATTTAAATAAAAATAATGCCCTGGAAGTTGAAATCTGTGCCATTTAAATTGCTCTCTGACTTGAAACCAGCCTTTAATCTTATTCTTCCCTACCATTGATATCAGAAAGTTAATATTGTTTTAAAATCAAATCTTCAACATGCATTTCTGCTTTCTTCTGATTTCAACTGCTATTCTGAATATGCTCATACGTACTGTCTCATGTCAGGATCAATTGCGTGAGCACCTTCAGCAGAAACAGAGTGAGCAGACTTCTCAGCAGAACCAAATGCATCAACAACAAAAAGGCTCACCCCCTAGTCCAAGGTCATCACCTGCCTTAAGTTTTGGCCATGCTTCTCTTGATGAGTCTATTACCAGTTCCACATGGTTGCCATTGGTAAGAGTAACTAAGGGTTATTTCAAGTAATGTCGTTTGACATTTGTTTGCCATTTTTTATTTGATCCAATGAAGTGATTACAGATCGTGGCAAAGTTTCTTTACTGTTAACTTCAAATTGATATTCTTTTTACTGCAGCCATGGATGGCACTGACTCCATTTAAATGAAGGCATGATGTCACAATGGGTCTGTCACCAAAAAGTATAATTCTAGTCTACTTCATACAGATGACTTAGGACTCCATAGAGCCTAGTATTTGACAGCAATGGTCACTGTGTGTGGCATTTCTTGAGAATAGATTACTCTACAATGTATGCCTAGTGATTCAAAAGTTCATAGTCGTATAGAAAATTTATGGCTTCAGCAAAAAGTGCAGTAAAGTTGAGGAGAACATCTGTTAGGTGCATAGGCATTTGTTTTAAATGTGTGTAGACAGTAAATGGTTTTGTGATGGCCAAATATGTTTCACTTAATTTTTTAATCTCTTAGTAGAATTATCCATGGTTCATCTGTGTAAGAAAATTTCTGATAATCACCCATGGTTCATCACTTAGTTTGGAAATCACTATTTTACAACTTTTGGTTATGTTAATCACAAAAACCAAAATCCATGTAGCTTTATCACTTGATTGACTTAAGTGCATTCAGGCTAATTCTGATTTCCACTCTTTGCAAGTATGTATGTTTACATTTTATCAATCGCCTTAAGTTTCTACAGTGAAATTTTGTATTTTCTTGAAGTGCCATCATAGCAGAATCTTCTTATATTGAGTCTGTTGTTATCAGTTTTCAAAATGATGATTACTCATTCCAGTTCCAAGAAG
Organism: Hetaerina americana; assembly: GCF_022747635.1. Lineage (NCBI taxonomy): Eukaryota > Metazoa > Arthropoda > Insecta > Odonata > Calopterygidae > Hetaerina > Hetaerina americana. The sequence goes on along the minus strand of NW_027287128.1, from coordinate 3,223,320 downwards.
ATGGATTCCATGATGGCAGGTCCATGAACAGTGTTTTTGAAGGTCATGCAGGCATCATGGCTGCTGCTATGACAGCTTCATCTTCCTCTTCCCTTATCGAAAGCCTGCAGTCACAATTAAAGCTCCGAGATGGTAAGACTAATCATGTAAATTATATGAATTGACAAAATTTAGTAGGTATTCTATTTTCACCTTCTTCACTTATAGATATTTAAATTTTAGATTTCATGCTGGAATATTGTTTGTCAAATGCACTATTTAGCATGCATTCAGGACATTAAAAAATTAGCATATACCATATGAACCTTTGTTTCTCTGGTAGTTCCCTCTAAAAAAATGTACATGTCTTACATTAGTTCAAAGCCCTCCATTATCTCTCTGTCCACCTCAGGGGCCCCTGAGGCAATTGAATCAACCCTTCCTCTGCCTCTCAATCATAGATGAGATCAGAGGGAGTAGTATACTGTTTGCTTGCTTGTCATGCAGGCCATTGGTAACTATTTGGTGCTCTCCAAAACCTTTTCAACAAAATGTTGCTTCATACATTCATGTTTATCTGTGGCTACAGTGACAAGTTTTAGATTCACAGTGTAATCAAATGCAATAGAGTTCCTAAAATAAACCCCCATAAAAAGTAAGAGGCTATTACAGAAAGTGAATATCAAAAATTAAACAAATAGAGTGAGAAATGGGAAATTTTTCTGCAGAATAAAGGTATGATTCTGTGAGGAATTGATGGAAGATCATGTTAACAATTATACAAACTAATGAGGACAAAAGAGCCTTTAGGGAAAAATCTGTGTTTTATTCTGTCATTGAAAAATGACTTTGTTAGTGCATAAGGATTAATTACAGGGTATACCGTAGATATTTTTAGAAATGACTTAACATATGCCTGAATTTTGAAGTGATTTCACTATTTATCCACCATTTTTTATGTTAATGAAGTGAGAAAAAGAATGTTCTCAGGAAACTCTAGTTTGTCACTGCTGATGTTAAATTAAGTAATTTTTTCCATGAAGAGTTATAATTTCTGTAAATCTTATGGTATTTCAGATGTTTGCCTTCATTTTAATCTTTTAAGAGTAACTGTTTTTCCCATTACTCAGTGAACTTTCTCCATTGTATAGAAAATAGACGCACCAATCCATAATTAATATTTATTGCTGACCATGCTTTCAACGCTGTTTAGCATCAGCAGGTGATGGTGCCACACTGTCACCAAACCATGTTCAGCAATAAATATTAATTGTAAAATACTTTGAGTATATTTTCTATATAAAGACATGGTGTTCATTATACATGGGTGTGCATGGTACACTGGTTAATACAGTATGTTTCCTTAAATTAGCATTTATCGAAAAAGTGAAAAATGAATCAAATTTTATTTGTTTCCTATCATACAAAGATGGTCAGATGAAACTGATATAGATGTGATGTTTGTATGATATGATTAGGCTTTTTTTATCTGATTGGTTGTATTTTTTGTTGTTTTCAGCAAAATTTGGCCAATGGATTCCCTGGTAGCAACTTGGGTTTGTGGAGGCATAACATTTCTATAAATAAATTACTCTGTATGACTCTATGTTTAAGAAATTTTGCTTTCAGAAATTCTGTTTCAGTTTCATATTGAATGAACTTTTTGGTGAATGTTACTGTTACTATGGCAGTGGATCATGATTCCTTGAGTACTTGTCTTCTTCTCCTCAGGTGAGGTTCAGCAACTCCAGTGGGAGCTGGGCAGAGGGGAGAGTGAACGTGGTGCATTGACAACTGAAGTGTCATCCCTCACAGCCAAGTTATCTGAATTAGAAACAGTTTTAGCCTCAGCCAAAGCGGATAGTGGAAAGCTATCAGACCTTCAAACAAAATATGATGCTCTTTTGCAGGTGAGGAACTGAGAAACACTTAAGTTTAAATGGTAGATCACTGTTTAGTATAGTAGCACACTCAACGGATATTCTTCCGTGTACATTTATGTTATTTTCGGCACTGTTGAATTGTGGATGTATCTAATATATTTAATTAAACCAATACTTACCTGCTAATGTGCCTGTGGGTAAGGGGAAATTTTGAAATTGACTCAGATTGTTAGGGCCTTGAACAAATTATCAGCCAGCCCATGTAATTTTTTGTGTGCATGCTTGACTCACAAAATGTCTGTTGGCACATGACAGATATTTGGGTGAGTCAATCATTCTCACATAAAGTTACATGGGCTAAAACTGGTTAATCTATCATTCAAATGGCACTGACTCTGTCGTTGACATTTATTGTAGATGTATGGAGAAAAAGTCGAGGAAACCGAAGAGCTTCGACTTGACTTACAGGACGTTAAGGAAATGTACAAGACACAGGTAAGAGGAAGCTCTGCTATAACAAAAAAATTGCAATATCAAAAGTCAGTTCAGAATACTAGATCTGTCGTTGTTAATGTAATTGCTAAAAAGTCTTGAAATTATGAAGTGATATGATTTTCCCCAAATTACTTGTCTCTATGTAAATACATGGTAAATACATGTCCTGAATAATTCCATATAATAAATTATGTGAATTTGCCACTCCCTGATGTATCATGGTAAACAGAAATTATTTATTGAAGGTTGTAATGCCACTAAATCTTTATAAATAAGTATTAATCATAGTGTTACATTAAAATAAACAGTTCTGTGACACCTCACTATGCCTACAGAAAAATGCTAGAAAATTCTGTCCAGAGAAGAGTGATTGTTGGCAGGGGTTGAGGGGATTTAGGTGGACTACTTCATTTACATCAGTCAAGGAGGAGCCACAAGTGAAATGCTGCCTTTAGGGGGAAAGAATGCCCAGCCCTTAGCATAGCTATGTAGAAAATAGTACTTGTACTGCATAAGGAGTCAAAAATGTTTACATCTTACCCTATTTTAAGCAGAACATGAAAGACATATAAATAATAATAATGTGGGAACCTTATTAAAAAACTGAAGATGACCATAAATGATTATAAAAATCATAAATTACTAGTAAGATCCATGTAACACTGAAAAAAGTGAAACTGGAAAATCCCAAGGCATGAAATATGATTCCATCCATGCTTCTAGTATTTTGTTACACAATATTATTCAAGTAACTTGCCATAAAAGAACCATCCTGGTTTGCAAATTTGTCTCTTTAGAACATCCAAAATTCCAGGTCCATTCTCAAGTATAGTAAAATCAGTCTAATGTGTACATTAATCGACATAAATTTTAATATGTTTGGTCTGGGTCAGCAACTCATATTTTTTCATATTAGACTGAGACTCTTATATCCTGGAAAATTTATCAAATGTGGGTAATTAAAAATTTGAGCAATGGGACACTAGGACTTTGCCTTTGAAGAATGCCTATTTTGCGATTAATAATCAATACTAGTGGCAAAAAATTATCCCTCAGTCTATGTAGACCCTTAAAATAGAAGTGTTAAGGTTTAGTAGAAATTATGTAGGTTGAGGGGATTCCAATCACAAATAATATTTATTCTTGAAGTGGTAATATCTGCAATTTTAAAAAATGAAAATAAGCGTCAGAAATAATGGAAATCTTGGCTTTCAATGTCTTTTTTATTTTGTGATTTCAGATTGACCAATTGACCAAGAAAGAAGATATTTCATAGAAAATTTTATTTGATAGTCGTTTGACGACACTAAGTGCTTGATGCTCAACTGAATGCTATTTAAAAGGAATTTGCTGATATATGAAAGTGAGGTGTCTATAGTCCTGTATAATATGTAAAATAAAATGCTTTTTTGCTATATCCTCATGTTTCAATTCTTTGGATTTATTCAGCTGTTAAGTGTATTTATACCATTGTTATCCACATATTGAAATAAAATACAGTTTCTCTGACTTGTTAGTTTTATTTGCCAGTTCAACTTTCATCCTTGTTATCAATGTTCAACCTATATCCTGTTAGACTGACTATATTAACCAATATATCCTTAGGCTGTAAAGGCTTTTTTAAACCTCTGTAAAAGTAAAGAAGGAGGGTAAAATATGAGATTGTCGTGTTGATTCTCAGGGAAAGTTAATCACTTGCCAGTGATCACGCACACATTCAAATTTACACAGTGGACGGGGGCTGGTATTTCCCAAATATGTTTGCTGGGAATTTAATCCTATTTCCAGGGACCGTATTCTGGAACTTACAAATACACGCACGGTCATATTGGTTAGCCAAGAGTGATTTATGGGGAAGTTTTTCCGTTGCCAGGGACCTATTTGGGGGAATACTCACGCACTCACCCATGCACACACACTCACTCGCTTAGGTATTAGAGCAATACAGGAAATACCAAACCCTCTCGTGTAACTTTGAACATTCTAATATTTTGAATGTGTCTGATCACTGGTGAGGGGCTCACTTTCCCCTTGAATCATCACACCAATCTCAAATTTTTCCCTTCTCTTTTACTTCTATATTTGTTTAAAAACCCTTTTTTGCTAAAGGAAATATTATTTAATATAGTCAGCCTAATACGAGGCTGTAAGAAGCTCAATTTTTCCTTTCTATATTATGTTGCATAAAAAATCTAATGCAAGTTTTCATTTACATTATGTTCACAACGTCTAATATGTATTTAGTCAAAATAAAAAGCATTTTCTTGTCTTTCTATTTAAAAATTATTTTCTTTAATGTGATTACATATATATATTTATATATTATACTGTATTTATGTTTATTCTATATAACCATGAACACAGTAATCAACCTGAAGGTTGGTTTGGTAGGTGATGGTAGAGTTCATCCATTGCTAAGCCTGACGCCATGTGAAATTCACATATCAGGGTAGGGGGACCAGTTCCTTTCCCTATGGTTTTCCAGTAAGATCTAGGACCCGGGAAAAACAGCTTGGATGGAGCTGATGGTGCTCAGAAAGGCTTGCCTGGGAATTGAACCCAGGCCCTCCAGTCAGTAGTTCAATTCTCTGCCCCTGGACTATTGTGACCCCCATTTATATATACAGTATTTAATAATATACATGCAGATACATGCAAATAGTATATGTACGTCTCTGTGTGTACATTACATGTCCTTTCCCTTCATTACCGCACCATACGCCATGTAATACCTGAGGAAAATATAAAATGGTAATATCACCTTTTACCAAGTATTTTCACTTCTCATATTCAGTCCAATTCTTTTGTGTACTCTGATAAATTCAGACTAGTAGTAAAAATAATGTTTGCTTGGTCTAATAATATTCTAAAAATCATGTTGCAATTCAATTACCAATTAAGGATAATATATTGCAGATTTAACACACTTAATACAAGTTATCCTCTTATAGTTTCCTGGAGTGTCTACGCACCTTAACTAAAGAGAATTTAAAATTTACTAAGTGCTATGAAGGACAGTTTAAGATATCATAGAAATGGATAACTCCAGTATACATGTTAAGTCTACCAAATACCTACATTTGCAAGTGGTTGAAAAAAATATGATTGCTAAGAACTCAATGAGGGGTAGTTTGCATCAAGAATTCAGAAAATGCAGCAAAAATCACAGGAATTAAGTTACCATGGGCCCTGCATATGATTAAAATAAGGAATCAAATTCTAAGGAACTCTTATAACATACAGGAGTTAATCACAATAAAGCGCGGAAATTAAAAATAAATATTTGAAATGTAAATCCTTTGAAGTGAATAATAGCATTCTGATCAATGCTTATTTTAGTTCCATAATGTAAGGTTAAAGCCTTAATTTAAAAAAAGGAACAGGAGGACCCGGATATCCTTATGAGATTACCACCATGATGCATTCCTTCCTTGAGTAATTGACTATATGAACAGGACATTGAGTTACATTTAGGAAAACCACTGGTGAGAGGCATTTATGAAAAACGCTATGGGCCTAGTAAGTTAATATTTAAAAAAACGCGTCAGAGAATGAATCTATTTATCAAGTTTTGCAATTCACTACGAGATCTCGATGAAATTTATGCCGTAATATAATTGGAGAAATCGAGTAATCTTTCTAGGACAGGGCGCAATATTTATTTCAAAGACTATATCATTCTTAAATCATCATAAATGCGTTGCAGAATCATCCTAATCCATACTCGAGAGGTACACGTATACACGGTCTTGTACGCGATCGCTTTCGGCGAAAAAGCGGCATCCCGCTTCGAAGATACCGCCTCGGGTATCAGCGCCAAAGAGTACCCCACGTGACTGCGGTGGAAATCGGCTTCAATTTACCCGCGAAACCGTAACCCTTTGGGCCCTTTTTAACCCTTTACCCGAATCGAACGAAAAACTCGGCTTTTCTTGAGAACAAAATTCTTTGCTAGCCACGTGGAAATGGCAGTTGAAGGTCACGGAGAGGGAAATCGGTCGAGCCAGAGGCCACTCAAGGTTACCTTAAGGCCGGTGAAGGACACCGAGAAGCGTCAAGTGGGCCGAAGGTGAAGTACAATATAACCATAGAGGGAAAAACAAATGAGTAAAGAGAACGAAGTATTGCAAGCCTCTCTCACACAATAACTCCACAACCACGGAGAGGAGGAAGGAGACAGTGGTCTCGATCGGTAGGTAATAAAAACGTACATATTATCAAAGGGTTTAGGTGTGCATCCATGAGATTTCCATCTAAAAACAGATTAAAAGCTCCATAATCACTTGCGCATGGAGTTTTCTAGCGCTCCACGGATCCCCTGCTCGCTTCGAGCGTATCCGCTCGTGCGGCCGCAGAGACGAAAGAGAAAGTTGCTGCTGGCCACGGACTACGCTCACGGCTGCGTGCAATAGTAAAAAACCTACTAGTTTCAGAGAAGATGTAAAACATGAAAAATATTCATATAGTTAATGGAATTAAATAATACCCTCGGGTGTCCCGCAGAATACTAAGTAATAAAATGTGTTTCATTATGAAATACCTATGCATGATATTGAACGTCGTGTATTCCATCTTTATTTAAACTGGTACGTTTATTTTTTACAATATCGCCCACCTAGGAATCAGCCTTAAAAATAATTTATTCGGTTATTTCCTAAACTTTGATGGAAGGTTAATGCAATAGCATCCAACCTGAATAATCCCATTCCCTAATTCCCAAATACGAACTCTTCGGTGTGCTAACTACGCCAAAACTGAGTTACAAATAATCATAGGGGTATGCAGGAATATGCTCATATTTACTTGGTAACCAAGTGTTGGCGTAGTTAGCAAACCGAAGAATCCGTATAGGGATATTAAGGGAATGGAATAATTCAGGCTTGATGTCATTGCATTAAACACTGTATCAAAGGTTAAGGAATAACGGTATAAATGACATTACATATAATAATACAATATATTATTAAATAAGAACGTCAGTCTCAAATTGAATGAAATATCTTGGATCTCCAAGACTGAGTTACAAATTAATAATGAGCATTTTCCTGCAAACGTCTTCAATATGTACTGGGCGTGTTTTGAATCGTAATCCGATAATGGCCCGAGAGGTAATTAGTTCCATGGTCAGAATTCTCTGTTCGTTTCGCGGGTTAATAGAGCCCGTAACATTTCCATGTATAACTTCCTTAATATGGATCGGAGAAAGTTCAATCAAAGACGTCCGTCTTCTAAACGATAAGTAAGTTATGATTATTTAATTAACAGGAAGCAGTTCTTGTTCATATATATTTTGAAATGTTCATTGCGCTCGGGTGAGAATCAGGTGCATGGCCTTGCGGCGGCTAGAACTCAAACAGCTGTGTGCTCGCACAGCCCGTTTGGCGGCGGAAGCGCCGACACATGTGGTTTGTCAGTCTATGTTCGTAAAAATGATAAAAGCAGATTATTCTCGAGCAATATTAGACATTTAGCGGGACAAGTTCCACAAGAAGGGGTATTCGACTGAGATCCAATCGAAAACAATGAAGTATTATGAGTGCACTGTGTAATTAGATGTGTCATACGGAATCTCCTTAATATGATCACAATGAGTAAATTGAAATACGTCCGCGATCTACATTGTGAGAAAATTATGCTATTACTCATAGCAGAACGCAGTTCGTGTTAATATAAAGCTGGAAACATTCGTTGGGTTGGGATGTGCATCAGGCGCGTGGCCTTGTAGCGAAAAATAGAAGCTGAATTGCTGGGCACATATATGTTGAATTTTAAGGGGTCCGTATTTATTTAAATGAGCAAAGATTCCCAATAAAGAGGCACTGCGTTTGTAACATGTTATGAAATATGCCATCTTCAACGTGACCGAATATCGAGTAAGGTTATTTTGCCGTTTACATTAATCTACGGAATGACTGAAGTGCGTGGCCTCGCCGTGAAGCCGCGAGTCTGTGTGAAAAGGTCGGACGCAACGCAAATTGCAATATTGATGTGACACCAAATTACTTCCCGCTCGTCAGTTCATCCTGATAGGCTCATAGAACAAATTTCTCACGTTTTTGAGTTAAATTTCTACGGTGGTTATTTAGAAAGTTAAGTATTCCAACAAGGATAATGATCTAAGAAAACCTAGGGACTCGGATTTGGACGTGGTTTGCTTGAGTCAGGCGACACCAGACACTAATAAACTGCTCAAATGGAAGAAAAGCAGTATAAATAGATATTTTCGGAGCAGAATCACGCATGTGTTTGTTACAAAATGAATAAAGTTTTTCGATTAATTCCAAGTTTATTTCCCTCCCTTTTCTTAAGGGTTATATACCCCCACCGTTTCAGTCACCATGTATGCGTTTTGCCAATTTTCAAGGGTCTTTTGGATGGTACTTGAATTCTCAGATTAAACTTGGATGTCCTATGGATTTGATAGAAAAATGTGATTCAACGATCCCTGTAGACAACTACGCCATTACTCGAGGCGGTCATTTCATCCTGTCGGCGTCTCCCGAGCAAAGCTTTTATCCTCATTAAATATATATTTACTCATCATAGTATTGCCAATGCTTTTTCTTTGAATTCAGTTATTAATCAGGTATCTTAAGAACATATTTGCTTAATGTTACACACTAAAAATCATGCGGACAATCACGCAAAATATACTGCATGAAAACATTTGTCGTAGTCGTCTGAAACAACCACAATGGTAAAGAACCCTTAATTCAATTCTAATTATTTTGGGACCCTCCTGGGATACCAACACCTCCACCTTAGTCGTAAACGCCACGTAATTCCCGGCCGTGAAGTTGTCAGTCGCGCCGAGGTCACGGGACTGATCGTAGTTCGAGCGCTGGGCTGTCCCCAAAATATTTATGACACCGAATTGCTTCTACCTCTTCACATTATTGTAGTGAGCTCATTTTGCCCGTCACTATCGTCTTTGAATTAATTTTCTGTGATCAATAATAATGTTTCATATTACAGGTTATTTGGGTAGTAGGTAGGCGGACGATTTGATGGGAATTAAGGAGCCGGTGAGATTGGAGTCTGGCATTAATAGCTATTGAGGTATAATACGAGGTAGAACAAGACACAAACGAGAAAAGGCAGGTGGAATACATAGCGTTTCCGGAACACGCGTAGCCTAAAAGACTAACGCAAATTGCACCTATTCTAACACTAATAATTTCTGAAAGATGTGTTCGATAATTTGATATAGTAAAAATGTGCCTTTGCAAAAGCAACGGTTATAGATTAAAACTCTACGAGATTAAAATACCAAGGACCCAACTACTTCGGTACAGAGATTATGTCAAATGAATTGGAGAGAAATATGTCCCTGTTACCCATAAATTATTTTTAAGGCTGATTCCTAGGTAGGCGATATTGTAAAAAATAAACGTACCAGTTTAAATAAAGATGGAATACACGACGTTCAATATCATGCATAGGTATTTCATAATGAAACACATTTTATTACTTAGTATTCTGCGGGACACCCGAGGGTATTATTTAATTCCATTAACTATATGAATATTTTTCACGTTTTACATCTTCTCTGAAACTAGTAGGTTTTTTACTATTGCACGCAGCCGTGAGCGTAGTCCGTGGCCAACTTTCTCTTTCGTCTCTGCGGCCGCACGAGCGGATACGCTCGAAGCGAGCAGGGGATCCGTGGAGCGCTAGAAAACTCCATGCGCAAGTGATTATGGAGCTTTTAATCTGTTTTTAGATGGAAATCTCATGGATGCACACCTAAACCCTTTGATAATATGTACGTTTTTATTACCTACCGATCGAGACCACTGTCTCCTTCCTCCTCTCCGTGGTTGTGGAGTTATTGTGTGAGAGAGGCTTGCAATACTTCGTTCTCTTTACTCATTTGTTTTTCCCTCTATGGTTATATTGTACTTCACCTTCGGCCCACTTGACGCTTCTCGGTGTCCTTCACCGGCCTTAAGGTAACCTTGAGTGGCCTCTGGCTCGACCGATTTCCCTCTCCGTGACCTTCAACTGCCATTTCCACGTGGCTAGCAAAGAATTTTGTTCTCAAGAAAAGCCGAGTTTTTCGTTCGATTCGGGTAAAGGGTTAAAAAGGGCCCAAAGGGTTACGGTTTCGCGGGTAAATTGAAGCCGATTTCCACCGCAGTCACGTGGGGTACTCTTTGGCGCTGATACCCGAGGCGGTATCTTCGAAGCGGGATGCCGCTTTTTCGCCGAAAGCGATCGCGTACAAGACCGTGTATACGTGTACCTCTCGAGTATGGATTAGGATGATTCTGCAACGCATTTATGATGATTTAAGAATGATATAGTCTTTGAAATAAATATTGCGCCCTGTCCTAGAAAGATTACTCGATTTCTCCAATTCTATTATGTACTAAATTTCGACAAGAGATACTAAAGTGAATGGTGGAATTTGCCCACGTAATAATTCTAATAAAAGATTTTCGCTAGGTAAGCTTATGCAATTATATCTCATATCTTACAACATTCATTTATTTAAATAGTAATCTATGTATGCTATTTATGATAATAAAGGTTAAGATAAAGGTAATATAATACAGGTAAAATATGATCAATATAATAAACGTAAGATAAAGCCAAATTTCCACATTGGTGGCTATTTATAGTCATATTACTTCTCTAAATATATTTCTGTGGGCAGTAGATGGAAATTAATTAGATTATTTTTCTTAAGCATTACATTTTATTCTTAACAAATGAACACTGCCCTCTTGATTCTTTAAAATTTGGTAGTCTGAATTTAAAATTTCTCATTGCACTGGTTGCAGGAGAAAATTATTGGAAATATTGGTGATAAGGGTGGTATTAATTAGAGAAGAACATCACATTCAATTTTTATTGAATTTTCACACTTTATTTGTATTTTTAATACATACAGGAAAATATTTGGGCATGTACCAAATACAAAAGTAATTTTTGAGGAGGGAAATAACAGCAAATCAATACATATAGTTTATAAAAAAGCAGGAAAAATGATTGATATTTTTATGTTGTTACAAAATTTCCAGACGCAAAAAGTGTCAAATTTTATTGTGTAATTTCATCGATTAACCTTATTTTATAAACATATAGTACATAGATATTACAAATATCCTAATAAATGTCCTTAATATTGCTCTTTTTGTTGCACTTCAAAGTAAAATTATTAGAAATGTAAGAAGCAATTACATTTTACATGTGTAGGTAGCCTTTATTTTTGAAACCATCTGCTTTCTTACATATTGAGAAATGTATTACGAAACTCAGGTTATTATTGGTTACCATCAAAAGAATTATCAACATTAGTAACAGAATACCCTGTTAGTTACTCAATTCATATAATCAACATAAATGATATTTTAATGTACTGATTACAAGGGGAATATAATAAATATTTTATGGGTAATTTAAGATATATTGTACAAAGAGAATATAACACAGGGTGTGGCAATATAACTTCCTTTTTTAAAGGTGTTTTGCTTTATAAAAAAGGAATTTATGTTGCCCCACGCTATATTATAAATAAGACCATTAAAGGGTTACATGAATATTACATACATAATTATTATCCATACCAATATACTTATTTGATCGGGACCAATGAGTTTTCTGTATTTGGCTGCTTAGTTTTACTCTTAGTTCATGTATCTGCCAGTAGTAAATTATCATAAGATTAATACACAGATGAAACATTACCATTTTGTTCCTGGTTGTTAATTTTCTCTCAATCTCAAATTATTGTTGAGAGTATAATGTCATTTTCAACAAACACTTCCAAAATTGTTTCAATATATAAAGATAGAATATGGCTCAATGAAAACACTTATTTTTTTGCTTCATTATAAAAATTGTGAATTAAATAACTGTTTATTCGCTAGAAATATTGAGTGATGTTTTAAAAGAACCAGCAATATTTTCAATATAATAAGAATGACAAATTACCTTTTCTATGTCCACTAAATAATATCATGTTGGAAAATTTAGAAAAATGTTAGTATAGACAGTTCAAAATCATTATGCACTTAATTTAGTTTAGCAGAAAAATGTAGGAACATTGCCATCATTGGAAATCAGGTCAGTGTTATGGTCAATATTTTATTTGTGAGAGTAAATGAACTGTACATAATTGGAAATTGATGCTGCAGAGGACTTAGCTCATAGCAACAGGGGTGATGCTCAGTGGCAGGGAAGGCAAGGCTCCTGTAGTCATCATCTAATAACACCTTTGCACCATGAGGCCAACAGAAAAAATAGGAATAGAACTACCAGATACTTGAAGGCAGTAACAAAAGTAGGTGGATAACTCATCCACTCAGATCTGCAAACAGTCAAGTCAAAGAAATCAAGGATAGAGTAGAGGATATTAAGCCAATCAGTCAAAGGATTGCAATGATTGATGGGCACACTTTAGAACCATTAAAACAGATATAGGATGATACTCAATGATAGGAAAGCAAAATAAATGAGATTCTAAAAAAATAGGAATGTTGGAATACACATTGGTAGCTGGGCTTTAACTACATGTAGAACAGTTTATCTCTCGAGTTTTTGAGATAAAGATGAACAAAAAAAGAAAGGATATTAAAATGAGAATGGCATCAGGTGCAGAAGCTTTTAAAATGAGGAACAATTAATACAAACATTTAAAGCCTGAATGCAAAGAAAATATTTCTGAACCCTTGGATATGGAACTTAGTTTGTATGGTAGAAAAATTGGTCATTGGAGAGGGAGGGAGGAGGAGGAAAAGATTAAGTACATAGGGTGTAATAAAAGGAGGCAGTAAGAATTATGAGTTCAAAAATGATTTATTATAGGATAGAATTTGTGTCATGCTATGCAACTGCTGGGCCTGGATCCATTAAGAACTGACCATGACCAGTAGAATAGCTTAAAAAAACAAAATACGAATTTCCCTTAGTAGTTTTACTCAATAAAATCAGCACGTTACAAATATTATTTTGAAATGTCTGTTTGGGTCAGTATTTATGAAGGAATTTACAATCAAAAGTAGTTTTGATCACTTTATTTTTTCCATCTGACACTGCTCATAAACAATTCACTGAAGATTTTGATACCTATCAAATGTCTTGGACAACTGTCTTTCAGGCACCAGGGTAATTTATTCACTGGGCAATTCATTTTCAGCAATGAAGTTTATTTTTTTCCTCATCAATTTAATGCCATAACATTTGCACTTCATTGCACTTACCTTTCTCTCCTTATTTCCACCAATGCCCAAATTTATTTGGGCATTTATTTGGAATATGCTATTACTGATGAAACATTTTTCTTTATTCTTCACTCTGTTTTTGTGTCCGCTATTTAACTACCAAGGGATTCCCTATGCTTTAAATTGAGTATTTTCAGTTTACCAGTATGTCATGCATGCCAAGCAATGGTTGGTATTTTCAATGTGGGATCAGATGCAAAACATAATATCCTGCTGTTTGTATATGAAGTACATGAATACACTAAAAATATCTAGTGACTTCACCATCCTGATAGGAAATTCTCTCGTAATCACAAGTTAATGACTGCAGACCTTCCCTCAAAGTAACATGTATTTCTTTTACAATTAAGACAAAATTCTGAAGAAAATAGAAATGAACTATTTCACTGAAGCAGTACACCAGATATAGAATGAAATTAGTGGCAAGGTCAGTATTATTTCAGTTGCATTAAAAATTTATGATCATTCACAATGTAAAAACAGGACCCCTCAAAACCACTTCTTGGCAACTAGATGGTTGAGGAAGAAGAAACTTCTCATCTAGATGAAAAAATCAGCCACTAGAGCAAAAATGAACATAACACTGTCAAAAAATAAAACATTTGTCTAACCCCTAATTCTCCCATTAAGATGGACTACGACAATAAATGAAAAAGAAACACACCACAAAAGTGGTGGATTGGAACAAAGTGTTTCTTTTTCATTTATTAAAATGAACTTCCACAAAGTTGAGGCTGAAACTATTGAACTAATGGACTACGACATTAATTTGTTCAACCTTGATGGAGGATCAAGAATGGCAAAGGCTGTGAAGAACCAATGGAAGACCTTGAGCAACCCTTTCTTCTTCACAGCCCTTGAATTATTAGTGTTACTTAAATGCATTCCAAAATGGCAGGCAGGGTACTTCACCATATAAAATACCAATAGTTCTATAACATATGCAACAATACCAGAGTTTTCCCTATTAGACAGACATCCTGCATAAATGTTCTCATTCCAGGAATCATCCACCTTTATGCCTCTCACCTCGTGAATAAATAATGAGCAATTTTAATTCACTAATGTAGAACGTTAAACTGAAATTTCCCATAAGAAGTTTAGGGGAAAAGGGATATAGTTTACAATTACAAATGCAGATTACAATAGGATGAATGACAGCGCGAATTGAAGGAATTGATGACAGATTTATGCTGCTAATGTCTTTTGCAGCTTTCGATAACCCTTTCTTGATACATTCCGATTTTTTTTCGATAGTACTTCGCTCTTTACCATCCTCCATGATTTTCTCTAAAACCTGCTGGTACTCCTTCTTCGTCAATCCAGTTAATGCTTCTATATTCCATTTTCTAGCCTGCCGACCCTGCCTTATCTTTTTGAAACAGATGCTACAATTCATAACAACTAAATTGTGGTCAGAGTCCGCATCCACTCCCGGGAAACTGCGAATTTATCACTGTTCTTAAACCTGTGTCTAACCAGTATATAATCTAACTGATACCTTTCTGAGTCACCTGGCATTTTCCATGTATACCTGCACCTTTTGTGGTATCCAAACCAAGTGTTGATGATGAATAATCCCTGTCTCCTGCAGAATTCAATTGCTTTCTCCCTGCGGTCATTCGTATACCTGAACAATGGCCAAGTTCGTCGGTTCTGCTTTTATCTCTACTAGTATTATTCTATCCTTTGCTTGTTCTGTGTTGACTACCCTTCTTCCTATCTCTTTATTTAATATTATGGCAACACCTCGTTGGCTCTCATCCCCGCCACTGCATATTATTCTATTATTATCACTCCAGCAACCCCCGCTATGCTTCCATCTCACCTCGCATAGACCTAAAATATCTACATTTATCCTTTCCATCTCTCGCTTAATATTCTCCAATTTTCCTGTCCTCAACATCGTCCTAACATTCCAAATTCCCATTCTAACTAAACTGGTCTTCTTCTTCTGTGTCTTCTGTCCTGCTGTCGTCACTTTTCTCTTGCAAGGGTTTCGTGGGAACACAACTGCGGAATCCCCCGCTGCCGGGCACAACACACAGCCGATTACACTGAGCCCCGTAGTTGCTAGGACTCATATTCTCTCAAGTGTCCATCATATTAATCTTTGGAATGATATTCAAGACAGTGCAAAACAATGGGCAAATGAGGAAGGGGAAGGAATAGGAGAGACATATTGGATGGAATGAAGGGAGGAAAGAAGCCTGCAGGATTGAAGATGGACTTACTGTAGTCCTTGATTTCAGGTTGTGTTTTTTGTTAAGAGATGGATGTAAATGCATTGTTGTAGAATTTTTTATGCTGTGTCCAGGTTGAACAATGGTATACCTATAATAATAATGTACATTTAATTGAACCCATAAGATATATAAAATAAAATTCACACATTGTGTGGTCACTGCATAACTTAAAATACTAGATCACGGCAATATTTTTGACTTCCTACCCATTATCATGTTTCAAATTGAAAAAAATATAAACGAGTTACATAAGGAACATTTATGTAGAAATTAATAAATTTATTAAAGTGATTCTGTTTTAATGACATGTGCAAATTACTGTAAGTAATTAATCTATACTTATTGGGGATCATATGACATGGGCATCCATATATAGAACCTGTTACTGAATAAATATATAAAACAAGATTATAGGTATTATTCAAAGACAGTAACCTTATATACATTTGAAGCTGTTGATCAATTAAATAGTTTATCACAGAAGTTGCATTAAATACATTTTTTTAAGTATTAATATTTTGCTGCAATTAACACTTAAGTTACTTGTATGTATTATTGGTAGGAAAATTGAGCTGACAGTATCAAATTAGTGCCTTTAATGAATATCACATTTTTTTCATCATGACTCTGTTTGCAAAATAGGAATCTGAAATTCAATGTAAGCTTAATTATAATTTATTCAGAAGCACTAAGATACTTAATTTTTAAGTAATTGGCCATAGATAAAATTTTCAATTAATCATAAAACTCCACTCCAAAACGAGTACACACCAGGAATTCAAAATTGCAATGGATCTATACCTTCTTTGGTAGTAAAGAATAAAGAGATAAAGAAATCAAGGTTAAGTAAACTAAATTGAAGAATGATAACATTCTTAAGCATTATAACTACACTTCAACAAATTAGGACATACTCTTAGCACAGAGTAAAGAAAACGTTTTACTCTATGTTAAAAGGTACAGGAAAATATGACAAAGTCAACACCTATGTAATTTATCCGATAAATTGTAATTTTATACAAAAATTGACGTAAAAATTGTTCAAAACAACTCTTGATGATAAGCATTGACAATGCCAAAAGAAGGTATGTCAAATATCTATGCTTTGAAGAATTGTTGAAAAAATCAAATTACGATCCAACTCAATCACTGAATTATGTATGGTAAATGATCGAATAAGGGGGTAATTCACTGTGACTGTCAACTACCAAAGATAAAATGTAATAAAAATCTCTTCTAAAATATTTTATCTTATACAAAACTCAACTTCAATAAAAAATCTGGTGCCAAATCTTTCTAGTACAAAATTAGAGTGATTAACAATGAATTATACATTAATACAAGTCCTTTGTCTTGGCGATTGCTCATAAAATGCTACGGCATTAAAACCTCAGCAGTTAATCACATAAATGACTTTTTGCATTAAGGTTTCTCATTAAAAGAAAAGAATTTACAACATTATCACAGAAGGCACAAACAAATTTGATGATGAAATTAGTTCCTTATTATTAACTGCTCTTGGAGAGAAGGTCATTGCAAAAATACTGAAAAGCAGTAGGAAGTCTACATTGGGCCATCCCACTTCATGGAGTCATCTGGTTCAGCACTGAGTCCTTCATTTGTTAGGATATCAAATTCTTGTCTGTTGAACACAGCATTTCGTATATCTTCAACCTTGATCACCATTGAAGAGTCAGGTCTGTAAAATTTAGCTTTATGTTAACAACTGGCCAAATATTCCACACTATTTAAAATTCTAATTTTATTCAATAAACATTTCATTCCCATTTTACCCTCAAAATGAACAAAAAAATTCCAACTTGTTAAAATTCTAGTTTTCTCATTCATATATTGAATGATAGCTGAACTGGGGGGTGAAAATTCCTATGGCAATTCAATAAAAGGAACATCTACTGCCTAAACAATGCTCATTTCTAAGAACAAAGAAAAATCACACAAATTATCATAAATATTAGAACTTCATAATCATTTTATTGGAAAGTACCGGGCCATGTTGTAATGCCAGTTCCCATTAAATCACTGGTGTTCAGCAACTTTGCACCTGGATTTGTATCCATCATCCTCTACCATAGTGCACACATTCTAATTAAATACTGTGATGCACTTTCATCATATGTATTGACCATGTTCAAATGTGGATAATAAATCATAATAGCTTATATTTTTTGTGAGTGGACAGTTACATTTCAGAGAAAAATCATAGCGACATTTCCACCTAAAAATGAAACAGTTGATTTATGGCCTTTTGCTTTCAAAAGTACTTAAAAATTGTCTCAAGTTTTTCCATTCAATGCAGATACTTAAAAGAATGCTACTGACAGCAGTTTTCATGAATTCGTGGGTTACTGACATCCCTGATAATATTCTTTTGCTTAGTCATGATCACAAATGTTCCGCATACCTAACTATGAAATAGGTGCCAATGCCTCGATCAAATTTTAACGTCAGGTACAAATATGGCTTTCTGAAATAGCAATGAATATCTCCAGTGCTTAACATTGAACACAAAGTGCTTGATCGTCAAGAAATTCACTCAACATCCACATAAAAAATTTGGAATAGATGTAACTATCAGAAGAAACATCTACAAAAATTCTTTGGTCACCATGGAAATATCATTGTGTGTATACACATGACATCCTCAAATAAAACCAAGCTCACAAGATTTTTAACACAGGTTACCTATTGAGCAAAATCTACATTTTATACAACAAAATTAATAAAATAAACAAAAAGTCTAGTCCAGCATTCCAGAGTTTTATCTGGGATCTATGTCAAAAGATACAAACTATTTGTATTTTACTCATAGCAGGCTTTGAATTGAATTAATTACAAAACTTGCCACTTTTTCTGCATTTAAAATTTTCTATAATTTATTTCTAAGTGGAACCACAAGGTCCTACCCAAATCCAGATTCACACTTTTACCAAATTCAGTTATGACCATGACCTTATCCTAGACAAACACATCACTGAAGTAAATGACTCAATTACACTAAAATGACGATTGCTAATTATGGACTCACCTTTTTGAGGTTCTCCTTAGGGCATAACTGTATGACCCTCGCAACAAATCATTCATAAATGATTTAACAACCTATAAAGAAAGAGAGAGTTCACTAATGAGAGAAAGATAAATAAATTTCAAAGTAAACTTGCCACTTAAAAATATCCTTTTTCTCAAGTTGCCTATGTGAAGAAAAATTGATGAAGGCAAATAAGAATGATTCATCTCCAAAATTAACTGAGAAAGGGAAACATGTAATCAGCAATCAGACTGATACCTATGAATAGTTAATCAAAATTAAATATAAATAAATGATAAATTAAATTCAATAAAAAAACTATGCTAGCATAAATGCTGGCCAATCACCATTAAAACTCCAAGGTTTTATAGTACTGAGTTCTTATCCTTCAGTGAATATCATTTACCAGGTGTACAATTATGAAATGAGGATTAAAAAAATCAGAAGAATGATAAAAAGAGCATTATTTAAAGTATACGCCATTGCTAGTCAGACATTTTCCCCATATTTTGGGCAATTAGTGAATACCACGCTAGTAAAAATCTTTCCTTTTTCCCGTGAACCATTTTTTCAAATCTTCAAACAAACCAAAGCACTGCTCAGCAAGTATGTGGTCCATCGATGTAAACCAGTGGTAATTGGCAGGAGTCAAGTCTGGTGAGTAGGCTGCATGGGATAGAACTTCTGAGCTGAGTGCTTCCAAAGTATCGCAAACTGGTTGTGCCGTATGTGATGGAGCATTGATGGTTCAAATCAAAAAACTGTTGTTGGTAGCATTCCGTATCAACTTTTTCACCAGATTTTAACTGCTCATAATAAACCACACCCTTCTGGTCCCACCAAACACAGAGCATCTTCTGCCAAAGCAATTTCGTGGATGCTGCGCCTGGGTTTACCCATGATTTATTGCACTAGGGATTCTCAAAATAAATCCACTTTTCATCCCAAATAATGATACGATGCAAAAACAACTTCCTTTTGCATCAAGCGAGCAAAATTTTGAATATTATTTTGCACCTCTCCATCTGCCTGTCATTCAACTCATGTGGGACCCATCTGCGTGTCTTCTGAATCTTTCTCATCTCTCGTAGGTGATTATCAAGAGCTTGTTGACTAACACTCAATTGCGCAGTGGGTTTTTTTGTGTTAGTGAATAATCTTCATCCAATAATACTCGCAAGTCCACATTTTCATTCCTATTTGGCAGTTTCCCGTGTTCCTTGTCCGCAACATCAAAGTCACCACTTTTGAAACACCAAAACCATCGTTCACACATATCTTGCGATGGAGCATGTTCACCATAAGCTTCTCACAGTAATCATGGTTCCGCTGCAGTTTTCTTCAAATGAAAACAAAAATAATAATGCTGTCCGCGAATGCTGTTTTTTTTGTATAAATTTCGACATATTGAACACAGCACCACAACACTATGCAAGCACTTTTTCAATTTATCACTTGTGCGCATCTGACACTTGTTGATGGCGCAAAAAAATGGCATACGGGTCAAATATTAATACAATCTGTACCACCAATCACATTGGTGCACCATCTGGCATCTGAAATTGGCATTTCATACTTGTGCACCTGGTATAAACTATAGGCAAAAGTTACCATCTGGGACATATCAATTCATGTATAATTTTGAACGACATTTTATCACATGAATTACTAAAAGGTTATGTCACATGAATTAATAATAAAAAACCACAGCAATCAAGTTTGGTATGGCATGTACAGGAAGAGCTCACATTGTACCATGTCTAACAGCTTTAGAAATTCAGAAACCAGAACGGAATGGATGAGGATAATTTCTTTTCATGTACCACCCATCTGCAGAAAACCAGAAAAATCTAGTACCAAAGAATCATACAACTTAAAATTAATTGGGGGTATAGCATAGTGTACCCAGATTTCACCAAAGCTATATGGTCATTGAAATCAAGCACTCTACCCACTCTTGATTCTAAATAACCAGCAGATATACAAGATAATTCATGTTTTTGGTGCCACAGTCTGAACTCTAGTTCAACAGAAATACAAGAAATGCATTATTTTAAGGAAGTTTCAGTCATATCCTCTTATACACTTTCATGTACACTCATACATGGTCAAGGATTCTTTACTCTTTGAGAACATAAATATTGGTGAATAAAATAAAACCCAGTAAAACTATCTTTTTTTGCAAAAAAATTGTGTGAAGTCCTGATCAAAATATCTAGAACAGTCATAGAATAAATCAACATTAAGTTTAGGGAATATATCCATCTGTGAGATGAAACTATTTATAGCTCTAGTCTTAGAAGCAAAAATATATGATTATTAAAGATGGATGTTTTTCCCATAGTGACAGTTGCATGTTGTAAGAAAAACATATGACAGAATTGCAAAAGAAACACTTGGTTTTTCCACATAAAATATTTATTCACGACCTAGGTTTCGACGCTCAGCGTCATCATCAGGTGAAATACAAGAAAGGTATTTCACCTGATGATGACGCTGAGCGTCGAAACCTAGGTCGTGAATAAATATTTTATGTGGAAAAACCAAGTGTTTCTTTTGCAATATGTATCGTTTCCACAAAGTGACGCCTGAAGTTATCTCCTTTATATGACAGAATGTTTTAGAAAAAGGATACCACACAATCATTTGATGAGAAAGTTTCATACATTAAATTTATGTCTTTCACTACTTCCACACAATCGTATTACCTCAACAAGTACCCGCTGGGTGGCTGGATAAAATACACAAGGTGCAATTTCTTCAGGGCAAGATGCAATTACACCAATTTTCCGTGAAAATTCATCAATCAAGCGTGACAGGTCTGCTAGAGAGGGCTCCATCCCTAACAATATCACTTTGTGGCCCCCTGCCGCACGAGCACCAAGTCCAACCCTTTGATTTCCACTGGAATTTGGCCCTAACAGGATCAAGAGAATTACTTAGCAAGGTTTAAATTGGTACTAATACATTTTTACAACTAAATACAGGCAATCCCAAATATTCAACGGCACAAACTCTTTAGGTTCAATCAAACTTTTGACACAGTTTTGAATATTTTAGGCTGAATAAATGTCCCAGTCATTCATTAGTTTCCTTGAGATAGATCATCCCACTGTGGAAATAAATCTGTGGTTTCCTGAACCAAGGTACACTACACCCTGAGTAACGACAGTAAAATTTGATAACTTTACTTTCAACTCTGCTTTCTGGAGAAATAATTCATGCATCTACAGCTAGTGTGCAATTTGAATACTTCATTACAAATACATGGTGCAGGAATGAAAAACTTATTCATTATGCCTTGAGATAAATTCAAACTGAGGTGAAATCCTTGAGGCCCTTTATTAAGACCTTCGTACTCACTTTTAGGTGGACCTCCAACATTCACCACATCGATTTCCTCAGCATTATTTTCATTCACTGGACTGAATTTCTCACCTTCAAATGAAGACAG
Source organism: Hetaerina americana (assembly GCF_022747635.1). NCBI lineage: Eukaryota > Metazoa > Arthropoda > Insecta > Odonata > Calopterygidae > Hetaerina > Hetaerina americana. Next base: position 3,200,989 of record NW_027287128.1, on the reverse strand, counting down.
CCACTCATTTACAATTTTTGGCTCTGAAAATGTGGTGGTAAGGTTCAAGGCCATATCCGAGTACTCTGAAAAATTGGAAGCAAAGATTCAAGAAGGATTCATCAAGATACAGCTTTTTTTTTATAAAAAAAACCCCATGAGATTGTCTATAAAGAAGCCATATGCCATATTACCACTTAAATAAACAGGTTACTTCATCCCTAGACATTATTTCATGATGGCATGACACATATAATGAATAGCTAAGACTCATGAGACAATGAGACCATCTTTTATCATGCATGAATGAGGTGCTTACACTAATTTGCAGCAAGACATTTTTAAGTTTGAATTACTTCATCAACTTAGTTCCAGAAGGTTAAAACTATGGCACTGATTATGAATGAACACTTAATTGAACTGGCTTCATTGTACCTAATGTACTCCTAGGAATGAGATACAAAAAATAAAATAGATCAGAGTGTTTAACTATTCATTGAGAAACATAATTTCTTACTTCCTTTCTAGCAGACACAGTATAGATTGGTATAAGGTGTACCCAAATGTTGGTTAGCTTTTAGCTGGTTATTTTAGCTTACTATGATTAATGAAAGCTGGAAATTAACAACCTACCTCTCATGTTCAATGCAAATTGGTAATATAATACATAGTTTTACAAATACTGTACTATCAATCAGATTATTACATTTGCCTTTGCGTCACACATTGAGCAACATGGTACAGATCACCCATATGACAAGAATTAAAAAGACAGCAAAAACTTCAAAACTTAAATTTGATCTCATTTCAATCAAGACAGACCTGAAAGGCACAATTATCACTACCGTTATGATTATTTCTCTCTCCTGTTACTACCTTCATTCGGACTGAAGTGAAGTGGTGCATGTGGGACTTTGGGACTCAGTGGTGTGTAGCCCCGTAACCTTGCCCACATCATTATATCCTTATTGGTCCACGCATTCTCTTCCTCCATTGAAAATCCCTGGTCTGTAAGGAGTTTCCTCACTTCACCAGCACGTATCCACTAACAAATGAAATTGAATATTCAAATATATACATACTCAAGATAATCACAATAACTGCACAATGTTTAGCAAGATAGAGCACTGTGAACAGAGTTTATGCCCTGAGTCAAACCTGTGAAGGTGGAAACAACATTAGCCAGAAATATGTCAAGGACAAAAGAATATTGGAATTCTTATAAGTAATGATCACCTTTTCCTCAAGTAAGACCAAATTAATGAGGGGAACATGATGGTGCGGTGGCTTACGTACTGGCTTCCCACCGAGAGGGCCCAGGTTCAAATCTTGGCGTTGGCAGATAACTTTCAATGGTATCCTGATGCCTACTAAAGATACTTTGTACAGAGCACTTTGAGTGAGTACGCCGTCCACTGGATGGGACGTTTAACTGCAGACCCCTTGGCGCCTATCATTAAGAGTAAGATAATACTGACGCCAATTGTTTTTGGCCTTCCTCCTTTCCCATCCATCCCTAATGGCGCAAATGACCTCAGCTGTCAGTTGCCTCCCCAAAAACTATTATTACTACCAAATGAGTGATAGAACATGTGCAAGGTGAAAGTGTACCGTATTGCATTTTCTGTACATATAAGTGGCATTTAAAAGAGTAAAAAGCATATCAACTTTTTAGACAATAATATGCAGATGATCTCGCTTTGGCACGTAGTAATCTAGCATTGCAAAGCCACCTCCAGTCATGAAATCCCTCTAACTGAAGGTCCTTCCTACTTTTTCTGCAAATTTTTGTATGGAAAATGTTTAATTACAATTACTAATAGCACAACAAACTAGGTAAAAACCAATTTAGGCACACAAAGGGAAGGAAAGGACACCAATGTGATGATGAGAGCATTAATAGAAAGAAATAGAGAAAGCAATTAGGATGTCTATGTATGCTTCTTGGATTTTAAGGAGAATTTTGACAGAATAGTGTTGCACAAAGCAAAGATAAGGGTAGAGGAGGGAGAATCAGGATGAGCAGTGATAAACAGGAGAGTAAGTTAGGGTCTTTCAATATTACTGGTGCTTTATAACTTAGGAATACACTGTGGAAATGTAAAGGGTGACATAGAAAAACCTTGAGCTGGGAATCAAAATGAGTAGTGAGATGAGTACGTCAGTAAAGTTTAAAAATTATGAAGCAATACATAATTAATTAGATCATCAAGACAGAGCAGTTATTTAACTGCGCTGTACAGGAGCATTGTAAGAGGTGAGGGATGAAAATGAGAGTCATGATTATGCAAGAAGTATGGGGGCTAAGTTAAATTATTAAGTTAAATGAAATATACTACAACATGCAGAGCAGTTCAAATATTTGGGAAGTAAATTGAAGGGAAAGGGGCATAGGAATATTGAGAGAAGACTAACACTGGCGAAAGAAGCATTTACAGAAGGAAGGCATCGATGGCAGATATGCTACCTAAAAATGCAAAGAAAAAATTAGTGAAGACATCAATATGGATTGGAGAGCCATATGGATCTGGAAACTGGTCTTTGAATTATGAGGATGAGCATATATTAGAGGTATATTAGACTTGGGTATGGTATATAGTTGAGAAAATAAGATGGAGAGGAAGGCTAACAGCAGTTTTAAATGTGTTGGGAAAAGGGAGGAAGCATATAGGTGAAATATGAAGGAGACAGAAAGTAATTGAAGGAACTATTAAAGGGCAGAGGGATGCTAAAGGTCATACCTGATTGAAGGAAGAATGATAGGAAAGTAGGACATAGGCATTAAGGGAATAGGTAATTTGGATGATATGCAGGCGGGTAGAATGTCATAAAGAACTGAAGAAGGAAATAATTCTGACCAAACAAGTCCATGGAATCATACATAATAATTGTTAAGGACAATCGAAAACCTACCTTCAACATTAATATACCTTTGATTTGAACAGCATTTGCCAATTAGTGCAATATTAATGGGATTTTGTCTGAAAATGAAATTCTTGACAGCTTTCCATATATGAAACAGATACCATCTGACATTTTCAGGACATACAAACATGGATTCTCTTACTTGAATATTGACACAATAAAAAGCAAAGGTTAAAAAATTTGACAACGTAAAGGCATATTAGATAATCTTCTAGTTAAGGAAGGCTTTGGATGGACACAACTACCAAATAAATATTTGATTTCTCCTCACAAAACACAAACCAACATCCTACTCTACAACAGGACCCTCTTCATCTTAAATTTCACAATGTAAAGGCATATTAGGTAATCTTCTGGTTAAGGAAGGTTTTGAATGGACACAACTACCAAATAAATATTTTGTTTCTCCTCACAAAACACAAACCAACATCCTACTCTACAACAGGACCCTCTTCATCTTTGGGTACTTCCTTCCTACCTTCATCCTGTCCAACCCATCCTATCCTATTCCTGTCCTTTCCGCATTAGCCAAACATTCTCCCCTCATACAGTCATCAACATCCCATCACCAATTGAAGCACACTGCTTCACCAAAACTGCCAATCAATAAACTTTTCATCCATTTTTCCTGCCTCCTTATGATTTCTCTCAACAATCCCCTCTCCTTCCCCAGCATTTCTGGCACTTTCTCATTTCTTTTCTATTCTGTCCACTTCACCATCTCCAACCTTCTCCAATCCCACCTATTAAAAGCCTCCAATCTACGTCTATCATCCTGCTTTAGTGACCATGCTCTTGACTGATAAATAACTATGCTCCACATCAAAGTTATGACGAGCCTTTATTTACCATCCTCATGCAACTTCCCTGCCATCAATTCCCTCCTTCTTGCAAAAGCCTCTTTCCCTAGCACAATTCTGCTCTTTCCATCCCTACTACTTTGACCATTTTGGTCCAAAAAACTTCTAAGATATGCAAACTGTTCCATCTGTTCTAGTTTTTACCCTCCTATTTTAGTGTTAAGCTTGGTCTTTCTCTTCCTGGAAAATCGCATAACCTTTGTTTAATTATATTGATTCTCATCCCATATCTATCACACTGAATTTCCAATTCACTCAGCAATGGTAGCAACCCCTTGTCTGACTGACAAATTAGAGCTTGGTCAACAGCAAACCTAACTGATTTTACAAAATCCCTTAAGACTTACATTTCTACCTCTAGTTCTTCCCATGCCTCTTTAATCATTTCCTCCACATATATGTTGAACAACAATGGTGATAATGGGCAACCCTGCCTTACACTTCTTCCTAACACTGCCCATCCCGACTCCCCGTTCCCCACCCACACCTGAGCAGTCTGAGACATGAACAGGTTGCGGATTAGCCTCCTGTCCCTCCAATCTATTACTATTTTCTTCAATATACTCATCAAGTTTTCCTAATTAACCTTTCAAATGATTTTTCGGAATCTACGAAACAGGCAAATACGCTGTATTCTATATTCCTCTCGATTAGTGATCTCATTACTGCAATGGCATCACGTGTACCTCTCCCCTTCCTAAATCCAAACTGATCTTCCCCTAAGTAATCATTTGCCAAACTCTCTATCCTTTTGTTGATAATCTTTAGAACCACTTAAACTTCGTGGAAAGTCAAATGTATTGTTCTGTAGTCCTTCCATTATGAAGCCTTTACCTTTTTTGGAATAGGAAGTCTTTCAGCCAGATTCTTTCCTAATTGACACTATCGACGAATCAATCCATATTGACTCTTCCTCAAACATGTTCTTAAACCTTATAGTAGGTCTGCAGGAATGTTGTTTACCCCCATGGTCTCATTTGATTTCATTTCCCTTAATGCCCTTTATCTCATTGTCAAGTATGCCTGGACCAAACCTATCTTCATCTATGTCATGTTCTTTCTGTGCCTAAGCTTTTTGGCCTCAGTCCTTTACCATACAGTTCTTCTATATATTCCTTCAATCTCTCTTGGAACTATTCTCTGTCAACTATTATCTCATTCAACTTATCTTTAACTGTTATCCCAGATCTTCCCTTCTTATTTCCAGAAAGTGTTTCAACCATCTTGTATAGCGCACCAATTTCACCCTTCCTCTTCAAATTTTCCATATCCTTGCACTGTCTTTTCCACCACAGCTTTTTTGCTCTATTTGTTATGCATCTCAATTAATTATTTAACTATTTCTACTTCCTTCTACCAAATACTGTACTTGCATTCTTCAATTTACTTCTCTGATCTATCTTTCTAATCATCAATTTCCATGATCCATGGTTTCCTTGACCTTTTCCTATTAACCTTGAACTTTTCCTATAGTTTTGTGTGCAGGTTCAGATATCCCTCTTTTGATATATTTCCATTTTCCCTTGATAGTACTCAGCTCTTTTCCCTCACTCAAGATTTTCTCTACAGCCTGCTGATACTCCTTCCTTGTCATCCTAGCTAATGCTTCTAAATTCCATTCCCTAACTTGCTGCCCCTACCTTATCTCTGTGAATCGAATGCTACACTTCACGAGTAGTAAATTGTTATCTAAGTCCACATCTGCTCCTGGGAAACTGTATGAATTGAGGGCACTGTTCCTAAATCTGTGCCTAACCAGAATATATGAACTGATACCTTTCTGAGTCACCTGGCATTTTCCATGTATACCTGCACCTTTTGTGGTGTCTAAACAAAGTGTTGGTGATGACTAACCCCTGTCTCCAGCAGAACTCAACTGCTTTCTCCCCGCGGTCATTCCTTGTGCCTAAACTGTTGTGCCCAACCTCATCACCATCTCTTCCTTTGCCTACCATCGCATTCCAATCCCCCATCACTATCAAATGTTTCCGAAGGGACACACGCGATTATGTCCTCTAACTGATTGTATATCCTATCAACCTCTTTCTCCGTATGGTTGCTCAGTGGCATGTATACCTGAATAATAACCAAATTCATCCGTTCTGCTTTTATCTCTATTAGTAATATTCTATCCGTTAACTGTTCTATGTTGACTACGCTTCTTCCTACCTATTTATTTAATATTATGGCAATCCCTCGTTGGCTCTCGTCCCTGCCGCTGTATATTATTCTATAATTATCACTCCACTAATCCCTGTTATCCTTCCATCTCACCTCGCATAGACCTAAAATATCTACATTTCTCCTATCCATCTCTTGCTTAAGATTCTCTGATTTTCCCTTCCTCAACATCATCCAAACATTCCAAGTTCCTATTATAACTAAACTGGTCTTCTTCTTCTGCGTCTTCTGTCCTGCTGTTGTCACTTTTCCCTTGCAAGGGTTTTGTGGGATGACGACTGCGGAAGCCTTGTATCCCCCGCTGCCGGGCACAACACACAGCCAATTGGGCCGAGCCCTGTAGTTGACAGGACTCATATTCTCTCTAGTGTCCATCATTATCAATCTTGGGAATGATAATTGAGGTGGCTTCCCATTGCCTTCCTCAATAGTGTTTTTAACTGACACCATCACTTACTGGTCACCCCACTGGAGTCAGATGCCTTTGCAGCAACCTCCCTGAGGAACCGACGTTGCGTGACTACCTTTTGTCTGGCTCCTAACCTCCGACCTATCTGGCATGGGTGACCCTATCAGGAGCAATTATTATTACTCCCGCCAGCACAGCTCTAGGGGTCATCGGAATGCATAAGCTTCCACCAAATCAAGGTCCATGGGAGGGGCTAAAGCCATTTTACAAAACAAACTGCTCAATGAGAGATCCAGACCAAACAATATTCAAATTTCAAGTTTCTTCAACATGGATTTCTTCATCGATTAAAAGAGAAGATTTCTTACTCACCTCTGCAGCTCTTTGCTTTGCAACTGGCCAACTAAAAAATTCATCCAAAGAATTAGCAGCATAAAGGTGTAATGCTCTGTAAGCTGGATCTGAAGCATTGGGTGAGATAATAGGAAGAGCTTTGAGTAGATGGCTGGTTGCTGCCTCTTGGTTATCATGAACACGATTTTTTAGTTTGCTGAAATTTAAAAATCAGTCATAGTTATACTGTACCAATTCCTAACATTTTTTGGGTAAGTTATCCCTAATACACAATTTTTTCAAAAACATTTAACAAAATGATAGGCCTATTGCAATTACCATAGCATGGATTGATGCAATAATGATCATTTATATCTAATTTCAAAAAATTAAAACATATATTGCAAAATAAATTATATATTTTTTAAAACTTTTATGGCATTTTCAAAACATTAAGAAGTGAGCATCTGAGTTTGAGTCCCAGTCCAGGCAAAATAATTTTTACACCATTGACATGAATTATTTCTACAAAATGCTAAAAAATGGATTGCTTTACATTGTTAAATGGAGGGGAATTGTTGCATCATAACTCCACTTCCCTGCATACTTTTCTTACAAATTCACAATGTATACGCATGTTCATGCATTGGCATGAAGCGTGCATGTTCATGCAAGCATCATGTCAATGAAAATGTGGATTCCTGATTAGTATGATGGAAAGCACACTGTAATTTTCTGTACATAGTATGCATATTTCCCATCATAAGTCATAACTATGGGTTCATATTGTCATTATTCACTGGGAATTGGAACTGGTCACTAGAGTTAGTGCCACTCCCTTTAATGACGTATAATAGGGAATATTTTTATGGTCAAAGCAACATTGAAAAAATGTAACTAGATTCATCAAATTATGAGAGGCCTGCAAAATGTAATAGTAGAATCTAAAATTTCACTGCAGATGCATCAAGAAAAAATTCAGGATCAGATAATTAAATTTAAGGCAACTTTTATTTGGTTCATTTTCTCTATGGGCAGTATCTCAACCGTAATATTTTAGAAATATAATTACCTAAAATTTCTTATTAAAGTGGCCGTTTTTGGATCTATTGCTGGCTTGTTGACTGGTTGAAGGTTGAGATGGGTTGACTTGAATGCCAATTGATTAGATGGCTGAATGGTCCTAGAAGCACTTGCCAAGCTGGGATTTTGTATTAAGACACTAGTCCCTGGACGAATGCTGAGATTTTTGAGCAATGAAGCCCCTTTTGGAGGTCCTGGCTAGAATTCAACAGAAGTAAATATTATTCATTTAACAAATGTTTGCACTTAAAAAAAATATCAAGTATTTTTCCATTTACATTTGATATGCATATTAAAATGCTCTTTCCTGGATCAACATTTGCATTAACCAAGATCAGTGGAGAGATCACTATGACATGAGAACAATTTGGCAATTTTGTGCAACAATTTTAATACTAAAACTGATGCCAAGCCATCTTTGCAATGTAATGTCTTCAAAATATTGCCTGAAAAAATAACAACTTTTCCAAATGCATCAAACATCATACTAGATAATTGTACTACGCCATGATTACACTACAATGTCCAAGAAATTTGGTGAGCAAAATGACCTGAATGTCTCTCACCTCTATCACATTCTTTGTAAAGATCAATACAAAATTGTCAGCAGCTATTTACAGAATTTATTATAAGGCTTGATTTCATCCATGTATGAATAACATGTTAAATGAATACTTAATAAATTTTTTTGCAACTTTGAAAAGTCAGTAAATAAACATTTACTCTATACCTAATGTAGAAAGAAATAATATGCAATGGGAAGTCAATAACATTTGTGTATGTATCTTTTACTGCCATTCTCTAGACTGCATTTGGTGTAGCAAAAGGATGTAACTATATATGATAGGGTAAGTTAAAATATAATATTTCAAAAATTACATTAATTCTCACCTTAGCAATTGACATACTTCCTGGTTTATGAGATGATATATTTTCACCCTGAACAATTGATTTCGACAACCTTAGACTAGCTGGTTCAGGTGTCAGCAAACTGAGTCTGCCACCAAAATTATTAACAGTATTTTGAACTTTGAGCAGAGGCACTTGGGATCGTTCTATTTGTCCTCCAGAGTTGGGCATGACTTTAATGTCCCCACCCACATCTGAAGCACAACCAATTGTATGAAATGATGTCATGTCAACAATGCATTCTTCTTCACTTGGCCTAGGAAAACACCCGTCTTCAATGACAATTTCTTCTTTGACAGCTGAACAGTCTTGGTTGACGTCACATAAAACAATCTCTTCCTTGTCCACTGGGCTTCCAGGGAGTAACTCTTCTGCATCATCCTGTTCCTCAATAGGCTCTTCTTTGATGGCTACCTGACCTAACAAAACTTTTTCGTCCTCAAAATTCTGTACAACTTCAGAAGTTTCTATTCCAACACCTGCACCCTTTACATCACTGGGATGATTTCTTGCTGAACCTTCAAGGTCATCATCAGAAGAATTACTTTCTTCCTCAACGTTCTCCTTCTTAATATCCTCTTCACTCATTAAAGTACACTCATTGAACACGCTAGGTACATTCTGAGAAGCCCAAGATGAGCTATAGCACCTTCCTCTTTTCTCTCTCGAAAACATTCGACTACAACTGTTCCCTTCCATGGATCCACTTTCACTTCCCTGAGCTGTGTCAGATGAACAACCATCAGCAGGGCCCTGGGAGTTCTCTTCCCAAGTTCTGCTGCTACAGTGTCCATCAATGTCGTCCTCACACTTGTTTCTCAGCTCACTGTCAGCCAACAGCCATCCCTCAACAACCGTTTCTGCACCTGCAATTTAAATGTTCACATTTGATGTTAGAAGGAAAATATGAGCCATGGCACAATTATACCAGAAGAATATTTTTTAATATTTTCCATAGCAGCAAATGCATACATGTTAAATAATGCATGCATACATGCTGAAAATCATGCAACCTAACTTAAGCAGTTAGGTTGCATGATTACTGTATCTACTATAATAGAGGTCAACCCTTAACTTAAACTGTCTCCAGGAAAATTGTCGAAGTTTATGGACATGAAGAAATTTACACGGTGAATACAAACATCTAATTGGTGTATACCTGACTTATGATATAAAAAAACTCCCCATTGCCATTTTTAGTCGCGATGTTTTTCAAAATGTCTGTAACCAGCTCTCCCAGATGCCAGCCAAGCATGCTTCATGAAAATTTTGACAGGAATATTTCATACAAATTTTCCATTGCAGATAAAAACTGAAAACTACGAAAAAGTTGTTCAAATCAAAGGTTTATTCGAGAGGTGACTGAACAGCTAACAGCACATCAAAGGTTTATGAAATTCCTACATTCAAAGTATCAGAACTAATTACTTTCCCTGTGGCACCAGAAGTTTCTCACAAAGCTCTGTTACCCCTAGAACATTGCAAAGCTTCAGCTAAAGTGGAAGGTACCTGAGGTGACACCCAGATTTGAAACTGGGTCCCTTCAAACAGCAGCTTAACTTTCCTCCCACTAGGCTACTATGATGGACCAAATTCAGAATGGAAAAACAGTCTGATCAGGGTAAACAAGAACTTAACCTCACAGCAGGGTGATAAAGGATGACAGATGAAACTGCCATTGCAATTAATACTATGGTCCTTAGATAGGATTCAAACTAGGCAAAGGAATTTTCAATGCCTTGGGTGGAATAGAAAATGAAATGTTGAATAGCAGGGGTAAGTGAGCCACCACTATCTTTCCCTCACCTTTTAATCGGAATCTTTCAATCTGTATTCAATAACAATTTTTTTTTTAACTACCAAGCATTACTACCATTTCCAATTTCAAACTATACTTTTCCCATTCCAACTTACTGAAGTTCAACTTATCCTCAGACATGAAAAATACTACCCATACTGCCACATATTTTTCTTAAGGTTTTTCAACTTTTACTCCCAATTTACATTCCAAATATTCCTTGCTTCCCACTAAATAGTGATATGTTTTGCAATGAGGAACTCTCACCGCTCTCATGTCTTTACACTCTAATACTCTCAGCCTTTTGCCATAGGCAATAAGATCAATAATGCTCCAAAATCATCATTTTGCCATGTAAACAAATGAATAGATTTATGTGTACATCACTTATTCCAAACAATCCTTTTTCCAAGGGTGCATATCACAAATTTTCTCCATTCTCATTCACTTGGCATGTTGCCAATACCCCTGCCACTTTTTAAGTAATTCTCTCTGCACGTAATTCAACAATTTATATTATCCTAATGTTATTAATCCTTCACCAGGGTCACACTCATTCAAAATGTCTTTCAAAATCATCCTTCATGCTTCCAGACTTGATACCCACTAGTGTATAGAGAGCTACAAATTAAATCTTTGTATAACAACTTTCATATGAACCCAGAACAATCAAGGAGACAATTGTCTCACTTTCATTGCATCTATAATTCAACCAAGTTCATGCCCCAACTGCAAGGTACACTATTAACAACTCCTGGCCATTTTGCCAAACCATTTTATCAATTTCAACAAAAAACATCCCTTGTACTCATTTCACATACACACATGATATACATTTGTCTAACAATAAAGTTATTCATAAAATCAGGCCTAAAAAAGTTAAGATGGGATTTGTAGGAAGTAGGGGGAACAAAATTGGGGTAGGAATCAGTTAATTATAATATATCAAGAGATTAAAAACTAACCAAGGGCCTGTAATCCTGATTTTGTTCTATCAAGAACTAGATGGTGAATGATGTCGATAGGTTTGTTCAGAGGGTTGCAAAAGTGCACCTGCACTCTGATAGGAAACTCTCCCCAGCCACAACGGGAAAGTCGAAATGGTGGAGACCTGAAATTAAACATACTTTATTTAGCAAACAGAAATCATATTGATTAATAGACTCTTTACAGTCACTATTGAAAAAAGTAATGACATATGCACAACTAAGTTTACAACTTACATAATCCTAAGAGGTCAAGTCAACTAGAGGGTTAAATCACCATTATTAAAACACTTTAAAATTAAAATACCTACAGATTTCAAAACTTAATTGCTTGAATAAATATTTTAAAAAATCACAAAAATGCATGTTTTATATGATCACAAACAATAAAATTAAGCTATTATTTATTAAGGAATTATGAAATAATTGAGCCTTATTGATTGCCTGATTGACTGCCTAGCAGAGCCTTATTGATTGCCTGATTGACTGCCTAGCAGAGCCTTATTGATTGGCTGATTTAATGCATTTTAGATGCAAATCGCACTACCTTTTATGCAAGCCTGAACATTGCTTTTTGGGATGTGGTGTTTATTATAATAAACTTTTTGCATTAAGATTAATTACTTTTTAATTCTGTTTAAATTTCATGCTTGTGGTTGCACCAACTATGTCATCTGAAAGATGCCAATGGCAGTGTTACTATGAAACTTGATGTAGCAAAACATTTTCTAAAAGTGGTATATTATAAAATATAAGGTTATCATAAGTTTGCTTCCATTAATTTCAAGTACTTCTCTTGATTAAGATTAGGTAAATATTGTGCAAAATTGCAGAGGAAGGTCAGGAATGGATTACAATAATTAGTTGATGGAATAAATCAATACAAGGAAATAGGCACAAATGAAAAAATAGGCAGACAACAAAATAACATGGAGAGTTCCAACAAACCAATCCTCCAATTCATAATCCAACGATGATGATGATTAATTTCGAAACAACTCCATCACTCGCACACTCAAATCACATTCTTGCTCATTCAAGTAGCCATAACAGTAGAGTTTGATATAGAGAGTGGGTCGATGGCTGAGGCAATAAAGTCTGATTCAAGGACTAGTTTAAAGCACAAGTGGTGTATTTCATTCACCAAGTATCCAAATTTGTTAGCAGGATAACATAAAGAATTGGTTAGTTCCTTTGCATAATAATTTCTTGAATATTTTATACATCTTGAGATGAATTGGAATCAAGCGACATAATGTCCTCATTTCTTGCACACAATTACATGGCCAAAAAAACAAAAAAGGCTAATGGATATCATGATAATATGAATACATTAACCCTCTTAGTGCGGCGGGCCGATAAATCGGCTTTCGTATCCCTGGCGAAAAGTGCGGAGGGCCGATATATCGGCTCTTGGGTAGGCTATTGTTTAAGTCGTTGTAACTTATGGTTTTTTCTTTAATAATTTATGGTTTCTTTGCTATCGATAGGTTGAATTCCATAGAATGACGTAACTATTTTTAAAATTTTTTATTACCAATTTTAAATGCTTTTCAAAAATTATAATTTGTACTATAATTTTTTGTTCAGTTTTGTACATGGCGGGAAACTCAGCCTAATTGCTTGCTCGTTTTTTTTTCTGAGTGGTCTATCCACTATGAAAAGCCACTGAAAGGCTACTAATCTGTTTTCATCTGTAATCTCTTGAATGTGTTGTGGTGTCATGGTGTTGATATATAGCTGCCTATTCAGACTTTGTTTAGACGATGGAAATGAGAGCACTGCTTTGTAATCATTTTGGTTTCTCTTGCCATCCATCCTATCTACTCAATTGCGCCCTGTGTAATGGATTACATTGTCAGCAGTTCTCTGTGAGTTAGAACTTGGTTTTTTCTGCCTTTAAATTGTAAGCACATTGCCGCAGTCTCAAGGAAAGGGGAAAAATCCCAATTTGACTCAGTGAGATCAGCCTTTTCAACAAAATCGAACTATGCAGAGGCTGACAAAAAAATTTACAATTCACTGGTTTTTCTTTATTTATTAATAATATTTTCTTCATGTCTTTTTGATTCCTTATTATATTTAAATATCGTTGTTTTATTGAAAAATGTTTTTTTAAAAATATTAGTTTTGTGTCAAAAAATCGAAATATTATTGCTAAAAAAAATATTCTTCAAATTTATGATACTGTAATAATTACATTTATATTTCAGATGATGTAAATGTATTACATCATTATCAACTACAATATTATATTTTAAAATAAAAAAACTGCATATGGATATCTAAACAAATAACTTCGTAATGTTTTTTTTTTTCCTAAGGTGATACATTTTCTGAAATTACCCTTCGCACTTCTCACTAGTACCCCTGGAATCCCCACCGCACTAAGAGGGTTAACCCCTTAAATGGTACTTTCTGGCAATTTCACACTACATATATTGGAGCAGAGAATCAAAACTGCAACTTGTATGAAGTTTGCACAAATTCACTACACCAAGCTTTGCTTTTGTACCTTTATAAATACTATAATTTTGGTTTTAAATTGAGTAATTCACATTTTATTATATCAAATATCCACAAAAATGCCCATATAAATTTTATACGTTTCAACAAAAATTCATTCTCATGAAGTAAGTTGTTATAAATCACTTACAAAAAAAGTTTCTACTGCACCAATGCTGACATCAAAAAAACTTAATACTGAATCTTAAAACCAATCTTGTAACCATCAGTGATCCTGTTTCAATGACAATGAACTAGTTCAAGTTGACTGAGAAAACTTCACAGGATTTCAAAGCCTTATTCTGCTCAAAACTATGAGAAAAGCAATAGTAAACATACAAAACATATGAACAGTTAATTTACTTTGTTGAAATGCTTATCAATAGTAAATCATTTCAATGAACAATTATACAATTCTGCAGGACATTGCCATAAGAAAACACATGAGTGCACTTTTGCCAATGTTTCATTAATAAGTTTAAAGCACAAATTAAATTAAAAAGTAACCTAACCTATGAAAACAATTAAACTACCCAATACACCACATTAATACTTAATAACAAACACTGGAATTTTGTATTCTTTTGAGAAAAGATTTCATACTTGTTTCCCAAAAACAATTACATTATAACACAAATTCTACATCAGGAAATTTAATAAGAATATAGTCAGTATGGTGGGGTGATACGAAATGTTTAATTCACTTATATGGTAAAAAAAGAAGCTTGATCCATAATTGTGAGCGTGAGCGACATTCTCAAAAAAAACCAATAGTATAAAACATTTATGATATCTATCACAAAAGCAGAAAGTAATTGGCAACTGTGAAGAGGATCACAGTTCTACATATTAAAATCTAAGGAAGTACGTACACAACTTCAACAACATCAAATGGACGGTAGCTTGAGTGCAGGAAGAACCTCACTTTGCTGACAAATTGAGCGATGGGAGGTGCAGTGGGGGGTGTTCGTGCATACACCATCCATTTATGGCTGGCTCCATCCTCTCGACTGTCAACAGGGATCCACTGAGACACATTACCCACAATAATACTGAAGACGTCAGGTAGAGACATATGCGGAAAAAAAATTGAAGAAATGATTAAAATAGGAGAACCTGAGCAATAAAAAATAGACACTTATATGCAATAGGTTTCTAATTGCTAATAACTTCTAACTGCCAATTTCAGTTGAACTTTTAACAGAAAAAATAGTGTCACCAAAAATTTGTATTAAATGGAGTAATGTGCACTGTAGTACGATTAATATCAATTAACAATTTGAGTTTTTTTGGAAACTCCTCAAATAAATTTTCTCAGGGTGAAAAGACACCACTGAAAATAAAGGATAAGGTAACCATAAATTTTCTGGAAAAATTAATGAACCTCAATATGTTAAATATTAAAATATGCCGTTATTTCATTTTGATTGAATCTTAGTTACTTGCGTATGAGTAGTGGTTGAACTAAATTTAAAGGCAGTCATGATTTTTTTCATTTCGGTAATTCAAAGAGGCGAAAACCATGACTGCTTTAACCATAAAAGCCGGACCTTCGAACATTTCAAATCTTCAAATATCACGGCTCTATGACCATGGGAACCTATGTCCAAAAATGCGTCATTACAGCCACACAAAATTAATGTTGTGACACTATAATGGTAGTTCAGAGGGTAGAGCTCTGGGCTAATGACCGGAAGACCTGGGTTTTAATTCCCAGGGACACCTTTGGGCACCCTCTACTTCTTCCAAGCTGTGAGATTATTTCGTAACCACATCCTCCTGGGAAACCATAGGCTGCACAAGGAAAGGAACTGGCACCCCTAGCCTGATGCCAATGGGCTTAATTCTAGGTGAGCTCTACACTCACTTTTCAAAACAACCTACAGGTTCATAACTGCAGTGGTGATGGTATTTAGTCTTTTGAGATGAAATGCATCACATCTCCATGTGATAATCACCAGTTTTTAGATGGTTGGCTCTCCCACAAGCAAAACCACCGTGCACACACAAATAATTTAAAATCACCCTTGAGAGCGTAAATATCTCTATATCTGGCAGTTTTTGGTCAACATTTTTGCATCAAATGTTAGTCATTAAACTTCGATAATAATATCTGATAAAGAGGCATTTCAAAACATACAATAGATAAGATTTCAATTAGTCAACATTAAGGTACATATTATATTTCAGAGTATGCTGTAGTTTGTATTGTCGAGTATGCCAAACAAGAATACCATCTGAATTACAGTTAAAAATGTGAAAAAAAGCAAACAATAATATTACATTTAACATTTATGAATTCATAATATTGTTTTAAAATTTAAATCACAAGTCACTTATATTATTTAATCACAAAAATGTTAATTTGCCCGGGAGGGAAATAGAAAAAACACCACTAATGGATTAAAAATATTATTCACAAATATAACTGAATTTGGACCCAAGTCAAATACCTAATAACATGAGAACTTGAAATTAAAAAGGAAAAAAAGGAGGATTCAAGTTTTGGGAGTGGAGATTGAGAAAGAAAACATTTGGAATCGATGAAATTTTGAATTAAAGTTATCCCTAATAAATAGGCTTGTTTTAAATGGAAAATGTGAATGTCCGGCTACATTTTTCATTGCAGATCTATCTGTAATTTTCCAAATTAACTGGGTATATTTAACCAGATTTATACATATTTAGGAATTCTCTTTGATTTTTTTTGTGGATTTGTGCATATAGGTGCACATTTTGAATTTTTGTACCAATTCTACTTCATTTTTAATTTCTTTGTATTGATTCACTGTTTTTCTTAGATGGGGCTATTCGTGATCATTATCAGAAAAATTTTGAAAATGTGTCCAACCATTATAGTATCAATTGCCATCAGAGGTATGATTATTTCATGACGGAAAGAAACAAACTGCTAGCAAGTCATTCAAAGTTTCCACCTCTCACACACAATATGTATGGATA
The DNA here is from genome assembly GCF_022747635.1 of Hetaerina americana. NCBI lineage: Eukaryota > Metazoa > Arthropoda > Insecta > Odonata > Calopterygidae > Hetaerina > Hetaerina americana. Next base: position 3,184,060 of record NW_027287128.1, on the reverse strand, counting down.
CTGTACTATACTCCACTCGGAGTATAAAAATTAAACCACAAGAAAAATAAAAATTGAACACTAATTTCATAAAATTACATGTATTATGCCAACAATAAGTTACAATTCTCTTGTCTCCTTGAAAAAACTACTATTTATAAAACTTAAATTAAGCCTTAACTTTACAATGAACAAATAAGCACATGAACAAACCAGTATTTAGTTTTTGTGTGAAATCCTCTCGTAGGGCTAGTAGTTTCATTAGCCACTTTTTTGGTTGCTGGGGGAATGTAGCAAGGAATTTTGGTGGGGCCATTTGAGTCATCTTCAATGTTTCCCTTGTCTTCAAGTTGTCCATCAGAATCACAGGCCTCTATCTCTGCCACTCTCTCCTCGATTCTTTTATTGGGCTTTTTCTTCCTGCTGAGTCCAGCTACAGCAGGGTGAGGTATCTGCCTACTATTGGATGCATCAGGCCACTCTCCCTTTACATATTAAAAGGTATTTTAGATATTAAAGAGCAATGTAATTTTCTGCTACCACAGCAGTCTTGGGGACATTGCAAATCAATATTTATCAAAGGGATATCTAGATATTGTTATCCATATAATACAGCCCCATCATTTTTATAGGCTGAGAACAATAATTTTATTTAAAAAATAACTAGCTTTTTTTTGCAAGTTTTTGTCGTCTACATTGAAAAAATTTGCCTGAAATGAATTTTTAATTTGGTGCCATTCACCCTGAAAATACAAACAAGAGACTACATAATTTTATAATATTAATAAGCCATTGAAATAGCATTTCTTTCACCCAATTCCAAAATGATAATCAGGCATAATAATCATTACAACTGGATGCATATAAAATAAATTGTAATATCAAATTTTCAGTCACAAAGGGTAGTTTTCTCAAAATATTTTATTGCCAAAACAAAAAAAAAGTGAGACACAACTGATAAATCTGCAGTTGTCCCACTATAAGTTAAAATATGCATTTGTTAGAATACGTTCAACAATAAAAGGTTGCAGCAGCAAGAATACATGACAGGAAACTAGAAATGCTGCGGGGAAGCCACATGACATCAATGGGGCTGAATGGTTAATATCAGCTTATCACATTGGTAAAACATGCTCCCAAGGATTTCAATGCAAATCATTGAAAGTGAAATCACACAACAAATGTGTAACAAAAGGCGCTGTAATGCTTAGATTTCTTTAAGTGAAGTTATGTTAAAAAATAGGAACATTAATTAGTAGTAGTTATAGGGGAGGCGACCCACAGCTAAGGTCATTTGCGCCATTAGGGATGGGTAGGAAAGGAATGATGGAGAGTAATCTGGCGTTAGCCTACTTTTGTAAAAAGGCACCAAGGGGTCCAGAATAACTTTCCATCCAACAGATGTTGCACTCACTCAAAATGCTCTCCACAAAGCACCTACAGTAGGCATCCAGATACTACTGAAAAAATCTGCCACCTTTGGGATTCGAACCCAGACCCTCATGGCGGGAAGACTGTACATTAGCCACTGCACCAACCTATTCCCCAAACATTATTATCTAACCAAATACCCCTTTTGCTTGACTACCGGCGTTGATTGTTTGGGTGGAATGTGACTAAAAGTCCCTAATTCTATTTTACATTTTTTTCTCCCAGTTTTAAATTACTTCCTCTCAGCAGTGAAACTACTCTCAGGATTTTTGGTGCCAATTAACCAACACCAATTAGAAACACCCTCTAATTAAACAAGAGCTACATGAACTACTACACCCAACCTTCAAAAGAAAAAACTGCAAACATCTCCGGCACTGAATCCATGCAATATAACTGATTGGCTAAAAAAAAGCATCACAGTGGACATTAGGTGGAGCACTTAGCATAAGTAATGCTAGCTGAAAATGATGAATTCAGATTGGGCATTTTTATATTATCATGTGAAATTGAACTGACTTATAATGGGATTTGAGAAATAAGATAAAATTTAGATCATTATCGTTTTCTTCATTGATGGAAATATGCAGCAAAGACTCTGTTCATGGCAGCATTCAGTACCTGACCAAACACACCTAAGGTATGCTTAAAAGCTTCCGTCGAAGAAAAGATGCCAATCACTGCACGCATATTACCTATAAGGCTAGTCAGGCTGGCAACTTTGACATTAAAATGTAATAATTCCATGGAACTATTATTAATCAGGTAATCTTAAATTTTAGACTTCATATTTTCACTATACAATCAAATACTTGCCATGGATGTTCGCACATTATAATAAGATGTGACAACTGCATATCTTAACAGGTGTTGAATCCTCAAAGCCTCTTTCAATCTGCAATCAATCTCATCCAATTCCCATTCCCTTCTTTTCAATTCATTTTTGAATTCACATCTGATCACCTCCAATGCCTTGGGCACCACACTATCAGCCACTGGAATAAGAATTTAAAGAGTCATACACATGGCATCAAAATTTCAGAACATTAAAAAATTAAGATATTGATGAATAACAACAAATAAAAGCAATGACACTCAAATCAAGAACAAAGTTCCATGTTGTGGCATGATATGTAGTTATACACTGCATGCTTTACCAAGGTGAACATTTCAAATATGAAATGAACTCAGCAATAAAGAATTAGGGTGTTTTGCTACTTAATAGGGATACCACTGTATATTCAAATGATGTGAAATGCATTCTTGCTAATTTAGAATTTCAGAATTTCTTCATCTTGAAAGAAATTGATACTTCAGTACTTTATACCGGTATATCAGTGATTGATTTCAGTACTTTATATATCAGTGATTGATTTCAGTACTTTATATATCAGTGATTGATAGAGTCCAAATTTTCATATTCAAATATGTACTACACAAAATGGATTAATATATCATCAGAAACATGACTACACATAATGACAAGTACCACACAAGTCATACATCATTTATACTGATAACAGTATACTCTTAAAAGATAGGATTTCTTTATGGACCAAAAGAAATAGCACTGCCACACAATAGACCCACATTATGGCATGGCATGCTCTACACTTCAATAAAATATTACTTAAACTCCATATAATTTGTATCTCCCTCATTTCATCCAATATTCCTCATCTTTTCCTCCCTCTTCCACTCTCCCACATACCCAAAATTGATCCCTATTTCAGTATCCAACATACCATTGCCTCTCACTATGGCTAGGATTTATTTTTACCATCTCCTATGAATTTCTCCCATCTACCTTCTTTCTTCCTTTATCATGCCTAGAGTATCTTTGTTTTCCATTCTACCTACCTCATTTTTTAAATTTTCCTTCAAAACGATATCTCAGAATACTCTACTTTGAATAAAGTGCCTCAAAAGGGAATTTTATAGAAAAGTAGGAATAATTAAACAGATAGTCTCTACTCATGGTTATTCCCCCAATTTTGCTCATAAATTGATCACCCAAAACACAATTAAAATATAATAAAATTGATTGTCGTGATGTACACAGAACTAAGGAAAAGAAAAAGTGGTGTCCTATTTGTCATTAGGGCCATATTAATAACAAGTTTTCTTGCAAATTGCCAATGGAAGAATTTAGTGTTTCCAAACATCAATTACTCCGAGAAATTTTTGTAGATGCTAAGATTATGTGGAGCCTATGAATTAAAGCATTTATGAACAGTACCATAAAAGTTGTGATGGTGTGTAAGGAGGACAAGCAAGTAGAAATTTCAATACTTTGACATAAGAAGGTGGTAGAGCTTTTAAAAATAGTCATGAAGATAAAGAGTAACTTCAGCATATATCTTTTATCATATGATCACTTGAGTAATTTTAATGTTAATTCATTGCCTTTTCAAATACCCAACATGAGCTCAATGCTTCAGAAAAGCTAGATATTTTTAAAAGAAGCCATGTCCTTGAGATTGCTCTTATCAACAAATGTTTGTTTCCAGTGTATAACTACATTTATTCAGCTGCGATAAAATAAATCCATTTTCCTCATCACCTTCTCCCTTTCCATCATACAGAAAATGCGTTGTATACAAGGAAGTCGTTTTTCTGTTTTACTGAAACTGATGATGATGAATAAACATTGAAACCATGGTTGTATGAAAAATATACTAACTTTTATTTCCATTGTCAAATATTACTTAATTAAATAGATTTTATTATATCCATCTAAAAAATATTTCAAGCAGTCAGAATTGAATACCCAAAACCAGATGTACCATTTCACAATCACCAAAAGGGTTAAGTACAATGAAAATATAAAACTGTTACCAAAATTAAAAAGTAATTCTACGGGGACTTTCAGTTTCAGGAAGATACTTAAAGACAGTGTGTGACTGCGGCACAAGAGAACTAACACAAATCTGTAACCAAATTAGAATATAGGCACGTTCTAAATTTGAAAGAGATTTTCAAAATATAATGCCTATATTTGCATGTAGAATTATGTCAAAATGATAGCTGAAGATTTGAGGCACCACAACTTCCATGAAAATCAGGAAAGTACTACCAAGTATAAGAAATACTCTAATTTTCAAAAAATCAGGAAAGAAACAATTTGAGGGGGAGGACAACGGCTTGAGGTGGGAACTTAATGTTCAGTTAAAGACATGTTTAGATACATTATCATCTGAGTACATCCTCATAAGATTACTTTGGAAGTGATGACAAGGGGGGAGACAGGGTGAGTGGGAAAGAGGTTAGACACAGTGTGACAAAACTGGGAGGGTAAACAAAATACTAACATAATGAAACGATTTGATGAAATGGTCTTAGCTAGCAAGAGTGCAGTCCACCGTTTGACCATTGTTGGTATAATCATTCAAAAAGATTCGGCAGTTACTGGAAGGCATTAAGTAATTAAAGCATATAGGTTGATAATAGAGCACAAGGAGACAGACGTATTGCTGACCGAATTAAGTAAGGTAGCAACATGGAGGAGAGTGGAGTTGACTTATGTTGATTAAGGATAGAAAAACAGGAAAAGAAATAAATACTACAAGATAAAATATGGTGTTAGGGTAAGTTTACAACATAGAGGCAATTTTATAAAGAGCCGTAACAAGAGTGAGGTGAGGCAGGGGCACATTTCCCCGTCTACCAAGGGCAGAAAGAGGCAAACTGCAAATACTCAGTTGCAATTTTTCCGAATAATTTAAAGAGAGAATACCAAAAAATAAATAATTTCTGGCATTTTATCACAGAAATCGATATACTAGTTTGCTGTTCAAAAAAAACTTCTGTTTTAATTCAGAAAAGGAACACGGTTGATGGACGGGAACTGACAAGTGAAGTTTGCCTGAAGCCATTTCATACATTTAATAATTTATCCACAACAGAAAACCACGTTTTTTTTCTTTGGCTATTTTGTGGTGATTGAAGAAATAAAATAGTTAACCATCTATTTAGTAAAAAATAGCGATTGAGAGCAAAAATTGAATTGAATCATGTTTCCCCGGCAATTTGAATAACCAATTCCAAGTTAAAAATGGAGAATAAACGGACCGTTAATTTGAATCTCCCAAAATATTGTGCATTAAAATGTCTAAGACAAGGACTCTTTCAGGTAGAACACAGCTTATCCGGTAAAAGTGCAATAGGTGGCTTACCTTCTGAATTGCTCGAGACAAGTTGTTCGTACTGAGAGTCTTCATTATCCTCTGAATGCCTTCTTTTACGATTAAACATCGCTGATAGGAGGACCACACGCACCCACTTGAAATAAATAGACACTCGCTGACACAGTCAGACTTGCAGTCAGTTTTTGAATCAATTCTAGACACAACGCATAACTTGCAGACACTGCCTCGACATATCATTGTTATTTTGTTTCTTCAACGATGTTGCCAAGTTGAGGATATGGCCCACGAATTTTAAAACATCTGTTTATTAGAACAATGAGTATTCGACCGAATTCTATGCAAAAATCCTATTGTACTCACTGCAAAAATGCATTAGTATTTTTCAACTTCAAAACAAAACGTACACTAGTCATTTCTAAGATATTCGTAAAAATTAATAATTTTTATAACTTGAACACGTTATGTGGATCACCTGTGCCTACACCTCACATTCTAATGTGCTAAAAATGGTCAATTACTCCGAAAAGTAGGTTTTAATTCGGGTCGAATGCTTGGTCTGATACATATAGTACTTTCAGATGACTTTCTCCTCAGCCACCAACTCACATATGAGCGTTAGCAAATGAGAAATCACGAAAACTGCCCATTTAATATTTCTTTTCCTCTTTTGCAAATTTCACCTAACATAATTCGGAAATATGACATTTAGCACAGGTTGCAAGTCGTTTATTTAATAAGAATAATTTTAATTTTTGTTAGTTTTTATTATGCCTCACAAAAAGCACCTTTACAAAATTGCAATACAAGCAGGGGCAAAGGTGTTTCAATTTTAATATGGGTAATAAAGTATCTACTTAAAGACCTTCAAGAGCAAATTGATCAAGATAGAGGGACCACTTTTACTCAATTGATATTGAGCAAGAGCTCGGAAGGGTGACTTAGACATTTAATTGTACAATATAATTATGACTACATATTTTTGTTATTGTAATTATTTAGCGGCAAATTAACTCTGCTATATTTCGCATTATTGTTGCTCTCTGACATGACTATGACTATTCATACGCAGGTAAAACATAGTGGTTGTTACTTTAATTTAGGATTTTTTGAACGAAAGCGACATTAATTTTGGGTATTTTACAAAGACTTAATCTGCATCTGGAACTTCTCCTATCTCATGTGATAAAACTATTTTAACCGATACATTGTGTGGGTGTCTCCTGATCTCATGTATATTTAATAAGACGTAAGAATTGTGTGAAAAACTATTTTGCACAGATTTTCTGTACTAAAATAAATCGTAGTTATATGTATTGCAATAATTTATTAACTGATTTGCAAATTCTGTTTTTCCTTCAGATTTAGCGATTTGCAGGCAAGTCATTCCTTGAATGTTTTGTTTGGTCAAGAAATTTCGGAACGAAATCGTGCCGAGTACTGAGTTGGCAAAGTTTAAAATGTTCTCCAGTACTTCAATTGTGCCGCACATCGCCGATAAATGAAAAATGGTATTTCCATCTCCATTTGGCTGGAGAAAATATGTTCAATTTCACCCACGGGCAATATCTTGTAGAGCAGAGACCAAGACTTGGTGAGCAACTCTATGTTCCCTTTCAGGATGGACACTTGAAACACGTTTTCGCGGTAGCAGTTCATATCAAAGAGGAGAGCATACAAAGAATCTTCGCCCAAAGCAGCTTTGGCATAAGAGAACACTTTCATCAATAATTCTGAGCTCATTGCTTTTGCTGCTGTAAGAAGAAAGTTGGAGCCGCTCTTGTCATTTTTCTTCATAAGATCTTCTCGGCACAATGAATCCAAATTTCTATTGACAAGGGTCCACATCTTCTTGAAAACGTCGAAACTGCCTTCTGAAACTGACGAGTGAAAAATTGTCTCTCCTGCTAGATTGGCCCTCAGCAGTAGATTCCTTATCTGACGGCGTGTCAGATGTGCTTTCATTAGTTCAATGATGTATTCCAAAAGTTCAATGTTATTCTGAAGGGCAGCATCGTGAAGTACCGAATTTTCGAATGCGCAATCATTCGATGTCAATATAAACTCTTTGAGTTCCGTTTCTGCAAGTATGGACGTTGCTAGCGTCCAAACTTGTGCCACAACGGCCATTGAACCCCCAGCAATGGCGATCTGCAAAACTGTGCGGTTCATTTCGTTTTTCATGAGAAGGAAATTCCTTAAGGCAGTTTCTCCCAAGACGTTGCGCGCGACTGTCCATATCTCGCGGGTGACGTCCTCATGACACTTGGATACGGCTACATGCAGGATCGATTGGATACTATCATGGGGCCCCATGAACACCTGCTCGAGTCTGCTCTCGCCGAGATAATCCTGCATCAGGCAGACCAGTGCCCTGAAGCTCCTAAGGAAGTTATTCTGAGCTGTCCACGTTAGTGGAGTCTTGTTGAACAATTTCAGTTCGTTCAGGAAGATACCCTTGATCTTGTTTCCACACTTGAGATAGTTGTGTGAAAAAAAAGATTTCAGACAGTTGATTTTCTCATTCTTGATGGCCAAGTGAAGGGGTATTAATCCATCCAAATCATCTTGATAAAGGAATCCTTTCATATCGAATAGGGACATGTTTTTCTCGGCGAATTCAAGTAGCATCTCCACTGTGCTTCGAGAACCTGCTTTGCATGCCAAATGAAGCACGTTGCGCCTATTCGTGTCTGTCCTTAGCATGGCTTTGGTAATTGTAACCGGTAATACGTTGACTTGATCCGTAAACAAACTCAGTACAGCTGTTAATTTCTCTTTGGAAAGACGATGGATATTTGAACCTAAATCTTCCTCACAATCAGTCAAGTAATTCGTCTCCTTTAAAATATCTACGGATAGTTTTCCTGTGAGCCTTTTGCTCTCCAAGTAGGAATTTAGGAATATTCTGACTGTTTTAAATTCTTTCGTATTCGCGAAGATTCTTTGGAGTAAAATTTTTTGAACATCTTGTCTTGTGAAATTCTCAATTAGCCACTCACTCAGGAAATAGTCCGCGAAACTTTTGTGGGTGAACTGGTAGTTTTCGACCAATATCAACAATCCAACTTTCAGAACTAGCTTCTTAAGGTGATAAGGTGGGACAGCGATGGTCATGAGACGCTGCATTTGTGGCAACAGCCTTCTAATGGCCTCATACTGGTGAACATGATATACATTGGTGATAATCGAATCCTCCCCTGAAATTGTTCTGGATTCATTATTTCCAGCCGGCAAGGAACATTGAACAGCGTTACCAACAATAGTTTTATATAATTTGTAAAGTTTACATTCTAAGGGAAAATTGAATTCACTTCTACAGACAGCTTCTCCTAGTGCTCGGATGTAAGTCTCATTGAGGAGAAATGTTTTATCCTCATCCTGTATGACTTTGTGAATATTTTCCACCAAGGCATCAGCAAAATATCCAAAATTTAAATTAACAATTTTTCCGAGAACTTGGAAAGGAAGTGACTCTGATTCTGTAGCCAACCTAGCTTCCTCTATTATTTCCCCCAACTCATGGATTAGCGTCTCCACCTTCTTCTTTTTCTCTTCGTTTTTCATTGTATCAATTGATTGGGAAATTCCCTGTTGGATTTTTTCCAACTTCGTTAATATCCAGTTTCTACAATTCTCCCATTTCCTGAATTCCTCCCTCCATTGTCTACAAAGTACTCGTATTTGGATTGCGTTCATTGCGAAGATTATTCGGATTAATTATAATGCCGAAATGAGAAAAGGAAGGAAAAGAACTAGAGAATTTTTTTGTATCATTTGTTGAAAAAATTGAATTCAATCAAAAAGTCATTAACTTTTAATGGGTGTGACGACAGTTTCAACCGCAATAATGGAGCGCAGAATTTAATAACTCCTATCAAATGTCTCTCCGATTCTTTTCTGACAGTTTTTTTGCTCCAAGCGTCGAATATTATTGGGGAAAATGAAAATCATCCGAATCATGTGATAAATAGTCCGAATTTTGCAAAATGAGGCATGCAAACGCTGGAGCAACAGTTATGTTGGCTAAGCTTTTGACTTGACCCGAAAAATTAATATGACCGTAGCCTTCAATATGTTATTTTTGTATAAGCTTACTACTATTTCTCCTAAGCAAAAACGCAGCAGCTATATCTATTTTCTGGCGAAAGTTCAAAATTTTAATTTTAACTGCGGCAACGAGGCGCTAAGTACTTGAAGCTATTTCACCTTCAATATCATCGATTGATTCAGATGTGGACCGCCCTACCTAACCGTTTTCTTGAAGTGCCGTCTCACTCTTGAAGGGCCTAACTTTTTCCTTTTGGCGTCCAATGCCCAGCTCCACATTCAAGATCAACGTCACATTGATAACCTGAAAAAATAATGCGTAAAAATTTAAAGGAATTCATAAGGCAATCGCAGTAAACATCACGACTATCAAAAATGATAAAAAAGGTTTCGAAATATAGAGATAAAATTAAGAATAAAGCTGAGGGCAGTGGCAGAAGATAACTCTGAGGATTCATAAATTCACATATATTATCAGTGATTTCTCCCTAATATAATTCGTATTTGTCAAATTCAGGATGCCTAAAGTAAATTTGTTTTTATTTAATAAGACTGTGGAAACCTTTTGCTAAAATATATATAATTAATTCGGCATATTTACCATAGATATTTCACTGACCGTACGAAACGATCTCTTTCGTAATAAAATTAATACCCAACCCCAAGCAATTTTTTCCAAGAAAATATTTATATAGTGTGGATGCAAGTTACCAAAATTATCAAAAAAGTAACATTCTCATTCTGCAGAATTTGAATTTCAACTTATCTATTGATAGCGCGTTCTCTTCGCTCGCTTTGTTCTCCTCTCTCCTTTCTCTTCTTCTGCTTCGCATTGTTTCAGCGCAACTTGAGAAGAGTGAAATGGATGGGGCCACTGCAAAATCTTTCGGAACTTCAGAATTTTTGCGTGCATGCAAATGTTTGGTACTTATGAAATACACAAAACATTTGACAATGCCCGCTCGTGAGGTATCGATGTAAAGTCTGAATAGTTTGCAAAGTAAAATATAGTGGAAGCCCGTTTCTGTGAAATTCAGGGGATCAGTCCAAACATTTCATGCCAAACGAGTTAAATTTTTGTAAGTCTTCAGCCTCTTTGAGTTACTTGGGAATAAATATCGTCCTCTTGGTATCTATATATGAAAATATTGCTAGTATAAAAGTAGTAATTTATGAAACCAGTAAAATCACCTAATTTATTCACCGCGCATACTAAACCATTTAAAATCATGAAATGATATTGTTGAAGTAGTAAGCAATTTCTGATATGCTAATAGAAATTCTCAATGGTGGTTTTAGGGTGTATTTAGAAGTAATTTGTGGTAGAGAAACTCGCTGAATTGTGATTCCGGGCAAATTCTTGAATAACGTAATATGAAATTGATTCAGCAAAGATCTAGTGTTATCCACAAAAATTGTAGGGATTTATTTTCTGAGGATTAGTAAATCTTTTCGTGGAAAACATTTCGTCTGAAAGGGATAAATAAACATTGAACATACAGGAGTAGGAGTGGACCGTCCCTGCCGTTCCAGTCAAGTGGTTTTCACTGTTTTTGGATAAGTTGTATAAAAATATTAGTGATTGATTTGTGGTGAGTGGATTTTAAAATAGAAGTAAAAAAAATTATTCTAGCCCCACATGCGTATACATTAAAACAGGGGTGGCCAAACCGTGTCGCATGCGCCAAAAGTCGCACATTGAATTATTACAAGCGGTGCATCGCATCCTTGTGCCTCCTTATTTTTTTATAGATGTCATAACTGTATCCATCTTAATATTTCCGACACCAAAGTAATCTCAGTTGAATTCGTACTGCCTTCGGTAATGTTTCACCTCTCGGTGTCTGAAACATAGAATGGATTTTGTGAGATGCTACTTTAAGCGGGTTTACAAACGTGCGAATATTTTAGCCGGTGTTACCATTACACGTTCCTGCTCAAACGATCGCAAACACCGCGCACTAGCCACACATCATTAGTTTGAAATCACGTGCAAATGAGCGGCGAGCGTTCGATAGTCTGTCAGTTCTGAGTGAGCCACCATGGCGCGGAGTTTGAAGCACAGTTTTATTGAGTATAATGGCGTGGTTTTCGTATTGAGGATGATTGGAAGGCAGATTTAAGATTAAATGTATCATATGTTTATCAAATAAGAGCGCAACTACTTTCTTTCTACTTGCGAACCTATAATTCAAATTCCTCATAATTGATATTCTGTGTGATACGAAGTTCGGACTTGTGATCCATTTGTTCCTGTTCACTTTTTTTAGCATTATAATTTTCTATGCCTAAATTCTTATTCTCCATTGCAGTAAAAAAATGAGCAAAATAAGCCAAGAAAGTGATTGTAAGCGCATATTCAATGAACAGTGGGAAAATGTGTTGCTAATTATAGGAAGTTCATCAGGAAAACCGTTTTGCATTGTTTGTGAAAGTACTCATTCATATAATAGAAAACGTGATCTTAAGAGAAAACATAAAGTATAATATAAATTATCAATATAAAATACAAGCATAAAACACAGAATCAGAATAATATGGAAGAAAAAATGAAATTTTTTATCTGGTCTAAGTTACGAAAAGAGTATAGCAACAAAAAAGGAAGGAATCAGAAAAAGACAAAATAAAGTTTGAATGTAAGTAATGAAGACTTGGCGATGACAGAAGCGTAATATGAAATTGATTTATCTTTGGCAAAAAAAAGAACCCATTTTCTGATGGAGAAGAAATTGCTAAGCCTTGACACATATTTGCACGTCATCTTAATAATAACGTTTTTGGAAGGAAAGAAGACGAAATTGCTATATCAAGGCAGAGGGTTACAAGACGTATCGAGGAACTCTCTCAGGATATATATCTCAGCAACTGGAAGACCTTGTCCATCCTTGTACTTTTTTTCTCGTACTTCCTTTTTTTTAGTTTTGGATGAATCAACGGACATATGTGATGTTGCCCAGTTAAATATTTTCATAAGAAGAATTGATGATAATTTTATCAGTGTGTGTCCTGACGAAGCGCTATCAATGATAAGCAAAATCAATGGTAAAATATAACGTTGCGTGAAATTTTTTTAAATCGTCCTGTACTGAAATATTACTGCATTATGCACCAGGAAGCACTCTATGGGAAAACTTAAAATATGCTGCGCGTCATGTTGCCCGTTGTGAAATTTGTGGACAAAATTTGAGCAAGAGCGTGCACAGACGAGAATTCAGAGAATACTGTGAATAGTTAGATTTGGAACATGGTGTACTTATCCATCCTTGTGAAGTGCCGTCACTTTCCAGAGGTCAGATTATGGGTAGATTTTGGAAATTTAAAAAATGCCGTTTCTAATTTTTTGGAATAGGAAAATGAAAGAACCCTATTAATTGACAATAACTGGCTGTTTGATTTCGAATTTATAATTGATGTTACTAGCCATCTCAATGATCTAAATTTAAAACTATAAGGTATGGATAAATTATTTCCTAACCTAGTAAATAGCACCAGTTCATTTAAAACGAAATTAAAACTGTTCATCTCTCAGTTAAAAAAATAAGGATTAAGTCAATTTCCACATTTGAAAGATCTCAGTGAATGTGCTGCGGATAATAGCAGTTTGACTAAATGTGTTGAAAAAAAATCAAGATGTTGCAAGAATCCTTTGAAAGTCGTTTTCATGATTTTACTAACGGAGAAGACTGCATGCTCATATTTATAAACCCATTTTCACTTGGTGAACAAAACGTAATGCAGATGTCTAATAACATACTAATAGAACTGATGAAATCACTCTTGAAAATGAAATTTGATGAGCTTTTTCCAGACCAAAATGCTTCTGATATAATTAATTTCTGGCATTTATTACTCAGTGAGCATTTCCAAGAGCTAAGAAATTATGCAAAATTACAAATGTAGCTTTGGAACGACATACTGATGTGAACAAGCATTTTCATCCATGAAATTGGTTAAAATTAAAACAAGCCCATGAATAACTGACTCAAATTTAAAGAACTTTCCGCTGCTTTCAGTGACAAATTTAACAACAAACATTAAAAAACTAGCGAAACCTAATCAGGTGCCAAAGTTTCAATAAAGGTAAGTAATGTTTTTGTGCCGTAGTAGATATTTTTTTCATGCAATGATGAATTAATTTAAAATATTATGTCAATAAGCCCATCTATAGGGCCCACTATTCCAACTATTATTCGCGTGATATATTAGTCATTAGCAAATGAGTTCGAATTGAAATCTAGAATCTTCGATCAATGAACCTAAAAATATGCATTTTGACCACCCCGAAAAACGTATTTTTGAGTATAGATTCCATTATTCATATAGAGAGTACGTAATGTAAAAAAAAAGCTAACATAAAGAATGTGTTAATAATGTTACACGTGTATTATGCAAATAATATTAAAATAACCACTATTGATTTTCCCTGAGTAATTTTTGATTATGTTAGAAAATGGGTAGCATACATGTATAGCCTGAAACAGGGCATGAATAAAGCGCACTTTAGCGCTGCAGCGCTCAAAGAATAAAAGGAATTGGGTGTGTCCATAATCTTGAAAGCCTTATCAATTGTATCTGATTTCCATGGCGACTATCCCCCGACGGAGCATTTATTCTGGAGCGAACGGAAGTTAGCTAGCATATGTCACTGAATTCACCCGGGTCGTTAACAGTAGTTTTTGCTTTCATTTTATGATGCAATATTTTCACTGGAAATCACCCATGGTTCTATTTAATAGAATATTAAAATTGGCACAAATTGACGCTCTAACCTGGTAGATATGAACAACTCCAGCACATTACTGCAAGCCGACAAAAGCCAGAGCAGGAAAACATTTCGTCAAGACAGACAACGTGATACAAGGTTTTGGTTTTAATAAATAGATTTTTCGAAAGGCGGATTGATATGCCTTCCCAAAAAACTCAAATGCTGTGATTTGAATTTTAACAAGAAATCTCTTTGGCGATTTTCAATTAAAAATATCATACGTGTATAAACTGTCATGATTCTCACCACGTTAAGTCAGATCTATCGATCAAATATCGGTGGTCATTTATCCGAAAATGAAGTCTCCTTGCAATGGAACAATCGCAGCCAATGAAATGTATTTTGTCCAATTATTAATTTAGCATTGAATGATGAAATTACCACGGTTATTGTCATATTAAGGGGGGTCACTATTACTTACCTGACACAATTGACACTTGGGATCGCCTTGTTGCTCGTGTCGCAGAAAAATGATGAGCTTCACGGTTGTTGAGATGTATATGACACTAATGATCAATGGCATCTGGTGGCTTCTATGCTAACTAAGTACTTCCGAATGGATGATCTAAATTTATCAGCTGCTGATCGTCATCAATGCAAGGTGTGTCCGGAAAGTAACGCAATTATTTTGTACTGGTACTTAAAATGGTCGCGGAGCGTTCCGAGCGATTGGATTTGGTGGTGAGGACTCTCAGCTTCAAAGCGATGCCTTCGCCAGTCTTCTTCGAGCAGTAGGGGTGTCAGGATTACTCTCTCTGCGCACCCCTTTTTAGTGCCTGTGTCACGAAACGTGACAGAATCGTCTCTCGATCAACGTTATGAGATAGAATTATGTTCGAAATTGAACAAATATCTTGCGGAGACCCAAGAATGGATTGTACAAGCTTACGACGACTGTGATTTATCATATTCGAAAGTTTCGAAGTGGTTGAAAGCGTTTAAGGAAGATCGGGAAGAGGTGGTCAACTAATCACTCGCTGGAAGGCCGTCAACCAGTATGATCCACAAAATTTTGGCCCGTGTGCGCGATCTGATATACAATATTTTGACCGTCAGTTGAGTGCCCGGATGATTGCAGGAACTATCAGTGCGCCCAAAATAAACGCACACGAAGTGGTGACCGAGAAATTGGACATGGCTCCGGCCGACTTCTTTCTCTTCTCGAAGATCAAGACCGTCCTGAAAGGAATCTGTTTTGGGCGGAGTGAAGCCCATTGAAACCTTCCAGGATGAGTACCGTGCGTGGCAGAATCTCTGGAAAAAGTGTGTGGATGCCCAAGGGAACTACTTCGAAGAATATCAAACGTTTGCAATGATACATTCAATAAATACGTTGAATACAAAAATGGCATTACTTTCTGGACACAAATTGTATTTGTCAGAAAGTTTTTGCTGGCGAAATACCATTTAAAGTTGGAAAGAATCTAATTTCAAGTTAAATGAGCGAAGTCTGCAGTTTATAACCTAAATAACTCATTTGTCTATTATTTTGCCTGGAAATTTACACATCAGGGTGGGAGAGCTAGTTTCTTTCCCTGAGCAACGTATGGTTTTCCAGAAAATTCTGATACCCGAAAAATCACGGAACTTGGATTAAGTTGAGGGGCCAGGAGGCCAGGAGGGGCCAGAGGCGGCCAGGAATCGAACCCAGACCCACCGATCAATAGCCCAACTCTATAAGTTTGAACTACCGCGTCCCAACAATGTTTATCTAATCTATACTAAATATTTTAATGTTACAGAGAACACTTCCCTCCCAGTTCAAAACATTTTCTCATTGAATATTTTTTATGTAATGGAAGGAATGATATATTATTCGAATTTAATTCGAGAAATGCACCAATTTTTTCCTTAGGGTCAAGAGGGACGTGGTAGTTTAGTGAGTAGAGAGACTGACTGGGAGCCTCGGGTTCGATTCCAGAGGGTACCTCTGGGCACACTCAGATTCACCAAAGCTATGTGAATTTTCGGGTACCAGATCTTATTGGGAGACAACAGGCAAAACAGGGAAAGAAACTAGCCCTCATACGCTTATGTGTGAATTCCACACGACACGTTGCATGAGTAACTTTATGGTATCACTGAAAACGTTAACTATTGAATTTAAAAATTATTATATCTCGTAGTATTTAACAAATTCTTTGTAATACGACTTGCATGAGCCGGTTAAAATAGGTCTGAATGATGAATTGATTTTGGTTGATTTTTTCCGTAATTTGAATCCCACCTAGCACTTACGCTATGAGCGAATCTACTGGCATCTACTGGCGATAACGGACATTTCTTCAAAATGAAAAATCTGAAATACGACTATCAACAACAAAACTCACATGGCCATGGGGCGTGTGGCTGTGAGACAAAGTTATCATTCTGGAAATAATGACTTTTGAAGTTATCTGTTAATTGGAATTCTATAATATGTTATGAGAAATGCGTTCTGGACTCATCGCATTTTTTGGTTGAAAGAATTGTAAGAAATGGCAGACTATTCCGTTGTGGGTAAATTGACAATAAAATGGGAAGATTTACGAGTGAAGCTAAGTCCTCCAATTCTGAAGGCTCTACATCATATGGGTTTACCATCAGTAACTCCAGTTCAGGTTTGAATTTCTTCGTCACATGAATTTTTTTGTGTCAAGTATGCAAATAGTTTTCGCGCATATTTTGTCACTGTCTACTTCGTATGAATGACATACATCCATATTAATGGAATCATCAACAATTATTATTCTTTAATGTTATCCTACTTTTTTCGCGTGATGTTAACGTTGTGTTCACTTTTTTAATGGCATTGGCTTAGTTTTCTCTCACGTAAGTGGTCCTTATTTAATTTTCTTACAGGCGGCTTGCATCCCGTTGATCCTTCAGCGCAAAGATGTAACTGTAGAAGCAGTCACAGGCTCTGGTAAAACCCTGGCCTTTCTCATACCACTACTTGAAATGATTCAGGTAAGGCATTGGAGTATAGTCTAGTTTCTTGAATTGCATTACCTTCGACTAATAATATGGGAATAGTTTTTTTATCGTGCAGCAATTTTTTTCACAACAATATATTGCAAATTATTTGCGCTCTAGATACCTTATGTAATAATCTTAGAATTGTTTATCTTAGAATTAGAATCTTAGAATTTCCTTGTAATTATTCTCACAAGGGTGATTTGATGTGTATTGTAAGTACATCTTAAAAGCTATTATACTCTGGATTTACGCAAGTTGTCATGAAAGCAGGCGTATAGAGAATTTTTCTTTAATTCTATTTCAGAAGAGGACTGCGGACTTGCGACCTAAAGAAGTCTTTTCTATTATAATATCACCAACGAGAGAGCTGGCCACCCAAACATGGGAAGTCCTTTCCAAATTTTTAGATAGTCTTCCTTCTACTGCAAGAAAGCCATCGCATAGTCTGTTGGTTGGTGGTGGGGCAGGGGGTGAGGCTTCAGTGATGGCAGATGCCAAGCGGTTGCAGGAGGGTACAGGTTGCAATATTCTTGTTGCCACTCCTGGGCGTCTGGAGGATCTGCTGATAAATCATGGAAATATTAGTGGCCTGCCTTCAGCTGTTAAAGAGCTGGTGAGACTTGTCAGTTCAGTACTGATTTAAAGGATCTGTGTGAATATTATAAGTACAGTTAGCAGTTAATGTGCACATAATACAAGAATAGTTAGGATTTAAAAGTTCACTTATCAAATACTTCGAGTGAAAAGTTCCTATAGCTTTTCTAAGGAAGATAATGCCAGTGTGAAAAAAATAATTAAAATTGTTGCAATTTTGTTTGAACTGAAAAGCTAAACAATTTCAGTATAAGAGCATTGCTGTATTTATTAGAAATGCTATGACACAGCTTCCAATTTTTCATAAGCCCTCTGTTTATAGTCTTTCTGTCCCCTCCTTTGAGATTTTCGAATTTACTTTCTTAGAGCTGGTTTTCTGAGAGGAGAACATTTCCATAAGCTCCCAGAATACATGAAATATGCCCTTTACCTTCTGTAAAAGTTTTAAAGTTATTTTCTTATTTTTTGCATTGTTTGAAATAAAACGTCACAATGTTCCACTGAATGGAGTATCAATAGCTAAAACTAAAAAATAGTTCTTTTTAAAACTGATAGGATTATCCAAAACATCAGTTTTGTTGCATGCTGCATTTTTATAAACTGATGTTTAATGCTCACTTGTTATAATTTAGTAGTGATGAAGTGTATCATCAGATTCAAAATGAATAAACAAGGAAGACGAGAAATTAAAGGAGGCTCTATTGAAAAATGAAACTGGCTTATTTTGAAAAATTAAGTTATTATTATGTACATGGCATTTTCAAACCATCATAAATTCAATGAAACAGGATAATTACAAAAAATGGATTTAATCTACGAGCCAAATATCATAACCATTTGTTGGGTTTATGGCCAGAACCAACCTGCCCGAGTTTTGCCTTTAACCCTTTTTCTGTTTCCCCTGCATGGCAAAATTTCCTGCGTTTGTCGAGGAGACTAAATTTTCTTGGCACCAAAAGTTGTACAAGTCTTCATGTGAAGCAGGATTTGTTTTGATGATTTCATTGAAGTATCAGGGGATGATAATTGAAGCAGTTTTTGCATAGTTATTGCATGCAATTTTTTGCTTTTTTTATACCCTTGTTTTATTGCAATCCAATCACAGTTTTCCCAAACCCCATGATTTTAAGGAAAAGAAAGAAGTGTAATGAGCTGTTATATGATGATTTATGAACTGATTTGTTTGAGTTCACAAAAATTAATCGATGCCTCCTGTAAGCATCTGTATGTATTGTAATGCATTTATTTAATAAATAAATTTATGAAATAATTTTATTAGCAGTGCCCAGATTGTTTTTCTGTGCCTTAGACGAAATTTTATTAATTAAGGTTTATATTATTTTTGTGATTGGAATATTTACTGTCCCTGAATATATGGATCTGTTCATTGTGGAATAAAACAACTTGCTTTAAAACTTGATCCTGATGGATAATGGCCTCTAATGATCTGTAATTAATTTTGATTAATCTGATATTATTGTATGATTTGTTCATTCAATAGCTCCTATATTACCTTACGGTTAGAATATTTTAATTGTGTAATCCTTTTATTGACTAATCCTATTTTATCTTTCATACTTATTTTCATGCACATGAAGGCAATTTTGATTTTGGATGAAGCAGACAGGTTGCTGGAAAGTGGACTTGAGAAAAGCGTGTGTGCCGTTCTTCCTTTGCTTCCACGACTTCGTCGAACTGCTCTATTCTCGGCCACTGGCATTAAGGATGGAGGACAACTTATTCGCTTAGGTTTGCGAAATCCAGTGGAGGTCACTGTTCGGGATAAAAGGAGTAATTGGTCAGGTGGTGTTGTAACTGAGGTCAGTAGTATTCATTTGGCTATGGGTCAAAATATTTTTCTAGCTGGAGAATTTGTAAAAATGTCATAAACGACAGCATTACTATAGTATTAATTTAAAAAAATATATCCTCATTATTTATTTTTTAATGGAATGCAGTTTCATAATATTCCCACTCTGCCAGTGCTTGGTTTTCTCATTTAAAAAGTGGTTCACCTGACAAAAATGCTTCCCTTTAATTAATTTATTCATATATTATATTTCAATTGATATGTCCCAAATAATGCAAATTCTGTCATTATTGAGAACATTGACCTAACCTCATC
Organism: Hetaerina americana; assembly: GCF_022747635.1. Lineage (NCBI taxonomy): Eukaryota > Metazoa > Arthropoda > Insecta > Odonata > Calopterygidae > Hetaerina > Hetaerina americana. The sequence goes on along the minus strand of NW_027287128.1, from coordinate 3,164,013 downwards.
AAGAATGACAGTAATATATTCTTTGATGATTACTAAATTTTAGTTCAGATAATGTACTCGAGACTATCATGTGTGGACATTAAGGAACTTAGTAATAAGTTGCGATTCAAGATTTCTAACATTCTCATCTCTGGACCGTAAAATTTTGTTGGTGCATTTCATAACTATTCAGGAATTAATTATGCTGACAAACTGTTAATTCAGGATAATGTGAAACCCTTAATTTACTTTTTTGAAGGGGTCAGTGAAAAAAATTGTAAAATTGTGGTTGGTGGGAAATATTTTATAAGTGTATTTTCATGTGTTACAAATTTAATATAATCATGAATCATTGAAAACAAAATATTTTTAATAAAATCAGTCCGAGAAAATGTAAATAAGAAAGAGCTGGTGCTGAAAATTTGAAGTAAGACAGCTCACATAGGAAGGCATATAGTTGCATGTGTATGTGGCAGGATATATAGCTTCCTACTTGATTATCATAGTGTTATTTTCTTATAGGCTTTTTAAAGCAGTATTTATCAATATTAAAATGATTAACTTGCAAATTAGTCAATTATTCGTCCATGTTATTTTATGTGATGATAGCATAATTTAAAGAAATTTAAGCATAATTTGTCTTGCCGTTCATATTTCCATGCTGGCAGATGAGAAATCTGGGGGTTTGGATCCTGGATATATCATATTTTTTCTATAGAAATTTACTTATCCCTTATGATCATCTGTATTTGTTTCCTTACCTGTTTTTCCTTTACCATATACTCAATGTCTATGCATTCTTCGTCCTTGAACAGCATGAAGATGGGAAAGTAGAGGAAACTACACGAACGCCATCCAGCTTGGACAACTATTATGCAGTGTGTGAATCTGAGGCCAAGCTAGCCACATTAATAACTTTTCTAAAGGGAATAAAAGGTCCTTGTAAAGTTATAATTTTCTTTCCAACTTGTGCATGTGTGGAGTACTTCACAAAAGTGATTATGGAGTGAGTATTATGTTCATAATAGTTCAAGTTACAGTACTAGGTGCTTTCTGGATTTGCCTAATTATGGATATAGCATGTTCATTTATTAATTATATATTCATTTCATATTATATATGTATTATATATATATATATATATATATATATATATATATATATATATATATATATATATATAATATCTTCGAAATGGAACGCTCATCGGCGACACACAAATATATAAAAACACAGATGTAGATTTTTAGAATATAGAGACACAAAGAAAGGACACTCACAATTTGTTATTTTACGTTTCGACAGCACGGCTGTCGTCTTCAGAATCAGATTCTGAAGACGACAGCCGTGCTGTCGAAACATAAAATAACAAATTGTGAGTGTCCTTTCTTTGTGTCTCTATATTCTAAAAATCTACATCTGTGTTTTTTTATATATATATATATATATATATATATATATATATATATATATATATATATATATATGTATATATATATATATATATATATATATATATGTATATATATATATATATATATATATATGTATATATATATATATATATATATATATGTATATGTATATATATATGTATATATATATATGTATATATATATATATATATATATATATATATATGTGTATATGTATATATATATGTATATATATATATGTATATATATATATATTTATATATATATATATGTATATATATATATATATATATATATATATATATATATATATATATACTACCTTGATGAAAAAGTTCCCGGAATAACCACCGTGTGGCGCTCCCATCGTTCCGATTTGAGTTCTGTTTTTTTTGTTAAATTGGTACATCTGTTGTTGATATTCCCTTTAAATCTTAGTGTCATAACTTGACATTTGCAAAAGTTACGGTCGGTTTTTGGTATGTCCATCAGTGCTTCCTGCGATTTTTCCATTCCTCTCGGCTGCTAAAACGCGTTCCCCGTAATGGTTTTTTAAATGGTTTGTTGCATTTTTCGTCAAAAAATTACGAATAATGATAGCACTGTGCGACGGTGCGTTATCATGGTCCAAAATCCACGAGTTTTCTGCCCACATTTCTGGTCTCTTTCGGCGAATTGCTTCACGCAAACGTCTCATAACGCCCAAATAATACTCTTTGTTTACTGTCTGGCCTTCTGGCAAAAATTCATGATGCACTACACCGTTGTAATCCATGAAAACCGTCAGCATTGCCTTCTTTTTTGACTGAAAACGACGTGGTTTTTTTGGTCTCGGCTCATTTGGTGAACGCCATTCACTTGCCTGATGTCTGGATTGCGTGTCGTACTCATAAACCCACGTCTCGTCTCCAGTAATGATCCTTTTGATGAATGTGGGATCGGATTCAGCCTCGCAAATCATGTCTTTTGCGACGTCAACACGGTCTCTTTTTTGCATGAAATTGAGGTCTTTTGGCATGCTACACGACGGAAACCCAAATCATTAACCACAATGTCTTGGGCGGATCCATAGGCAATGTTCAAGTCCTCCGCTATTTCTCTGATGGTTAATCTGCGGTTATTGACCAACATTTCTTTTACTTTATCAATTTTTTCACCGACTTTCGATGTCGATGGTCTGCCACTGCGTTCATCATCTTCGATTGACTCACGACCAGTTCTGAACCGCTCGTGCCACTGGTAAACGACCGTTTTTTTTAGAGAATCGTTGCCGAAACACTTTTCCAACATTTCCAACGTCCGTGCGCCACTAAATCCGTTTTTTACGCAAAATTTAATACAAGTTCGTTGTTGCAAATTTAAATCCATTTCTGAAATTGTAAAAAATCGCCAACACACACAGAGATAGATGTACTCTTGGCTACGTAACTTTTGCAAATGTCAAGTTATGACACTAAGATTTAAAGGGAATATCAACAACAGATGTACCAATTTAACAAAAGAAACAGAACTCAAATCGGAACGATGGGAGCGCCACACGGTGGTTATTCCGGGAACTTTTTGATCAAGGTAGTATATGTATATATATATATATATATATATATATATATATATTATATATGTGTGTAGGTATGTATATGATAGGAGGTATTTCCTTGAGCTAGACTACTGATAGTACGAAGTCTGTTCAAAAAGTTTTATGACTTTTGTGTTTTTTTCAAAATTATTTATTTATTCATGAATATCTATTTTATCCCCTTCAAAGTTATCCCAATTAGATATTGTACACTTGTGCCTACGTTTTTTCCAATCCTCGAAGCACTTCAAAAAATCATTTTTTGTGATCTTGTTCAGCTCCTCCTTCAGTGCGGTCTTTATCTTGTCAATTGTAGCGTAGCTTGTTCTTTCATGGGCCTCTTCAGTTTTGGGAACAAAAAAGTCATTGGGTGTTGTTATGGTGCAAAAGCCAATATTTGTTCTTCCACAAATCTGGGTGTTTGTGGTGGATTGTGCATAACTTGCAGGTAATATTCCTTATTTACTGTTCTACCTTGTGGCAAGAACTCATGATGCACCATGCCCCTGCAATCTTAGAAAACTGTAAGCAAAACTTTCACATTTGACCGAACTTCACACGCTTTTTTTGGTCTTGGCTCGTAGTACAGCTTCCATTGGGATGATTGAGCTTTAGTTTCCACGTCATAATCATAAAACCATGATTCGTTACCAGTTATGACCCTTTGGAGCAAATTTGGGTCATCGCAGACGGAGTCATTAGCAATGTTAATGTGTTGCTGTTTTTGGTTGAAATTGAGCAATTATGTACAAATTTTGCGGTAACCCTTGTAATGCCCAAATCATTGGTAAAAATCGAATGGCACGAGCCAATTGATATGTTTAGGTCCTCAGCAACTTCTCTAACGGTGATTTGACGATTGGCCAATACTATTTCCTTTAATTGATGAATATTTTCATCTGTCGTTGATGTGCTCGGGCGTCTGGCACGCTCTTCGTTGTTCACATCTTCTCGGCCCTCAGAGAACATTTTTTGCCGCCGATAAACATTGCTTTGGTCCAAGGTAGTTTCTCCATATGCCACAGTAACCTTCGGAATGCGTCCCCGCACTTAACTTTGTTTTTCACACAAAATTTTAATGCAGATTCTTTGATCCATTTTTTGGAACAGGCAAAAATTGATGACAAGCCAAAAACACGTCCAAGCAAAACAGCTGTCAACAATTGACTAAACATTCAAAATGGCCGAACTGTTTGGCATAAGTGAGAGACATAGGTGCCGACAAAATGCCACAGAAAAATTGAAAATCAAATATAGGCAACCCTCGAAAATTCGAAATTCGCGATACTTTTTGAACAGACCTCGTGTATGTTTCACCATACACATCTTATTTTTCTTGCCGTGGAATGAATGAGTTGATAAGTAGTTATTTTCAATGTTTTACATTAAGGTTTTTTTCAGAACTCTTTCCTCAATGTCATTAATGATGTTGGTTGTCACCACAGGTTTATGAAAGGGAATAAAATATTCAGTATTCATGGAAAAATGAAGCAGAAACGTTTTGGTGTGTTCGACTCATTTCGAAAAGCTGATTCAGGTAATCATCCTCATCTATATATATTATTTTTTTGCTAATATTACTGTGGAAGTGAGTCATATTGTGAAAACATTATGATCAATTTTTGTCATTAAGATATTCTCATTCCCAATATTTTGTTTTTCTTCACCACTTCACTCCTATTTTCATAAGAGCTTATCAGCTTAATGTTAACATCACTTTTGAGTTTTTTTTAATTTCTGCATATTAGCATATTACTAAAAATAAAATTTTTCTCATCCCAATGAACATGCAATCACAAAATTATTAGCTTGAAAATCAATTGAAGATCCTGTGTGTGAAGATTTCAAATAGCAAATTGACTTGTAGGTCTAGGTACTTGTCGTGTTTAAAGGGAATTTCATATTTATGTTTGGATACTTCGGTATGCAATCTTATACTGAACCATCATGTATTATGACCAGTTATTATAATATTATCATATAAAGTTAACTTCAACCATTGAATTTCTCACTCCTGTATATGTATGGGAAATGCATATGCATATTTGATCAAAACAGCTCAGTAGTGAATAAATCCAGTGGATCATTCATTAACATAGTTCATGGTTAACCTCATTCAGGGACTTGGTCACAACCTCTTTGACGTTATCTAGTGTTCCAAAATGGCTGGCTATTCTTGGGAAAAAAAGTCCGTCAATACCACATTCAGGCTATAGAATGGTTGGGGCGGCATTGCTATTTTGTGTTTTTGGCTGGGTACTGGTCATGAGTTCTGCTCTTCTGAATACATCTTGAAAATTGAACATCTTTAACTTTTTGCCCATTTTTGTTGCACTGTGTTGTTGATGGACATCCAGGAGCTGAAAGGAAATTATGTTGAAAAATAAATAAATTTTTTCCCGAAAGTTCTGGGTTTTCTTTGTTGGGTTGGGTACTTCTGGAACCACCCTTGTATGTATTGTTGCTCCATGGAACATGATATCGTGAATTTGTGATGTGACGGTGAACGGGGGTCCAATCTAGCTGCAATTTGCACCCTGTAATGGTCTGCAGACAACTGATTCGGGTGGCATTCCTTTTCCGTTACCTCCTACCAGCTTTCACACCACAAATTTTCCCACTCCAGCCATCCATGTCAGTAGGAAAGAATCATTCCACAAATTTTTTAGGCAGACCCTGCCTCTATCTTGTTTCTTAGTTCTTTATTTTATTTTTTCCTTTCCTCAATGAGTATTGCTTAAGTTCTCTTCTCTATGTTTATTCAATGAGTCAGACATACAAAAATACTTCCCATAAGTTCATTAATGAGAAAGTGTCAATTGAGGGTCATATCTTGAAAAATAACCTAAAAAAATGTATTTAACCATCATTGCAGGGTTCCTTATTTGTACTGATGTCATGGCTCGAGGTGTGGATGTACCTCAGGTGAATTGGGTGATTCAGTATGAGCCTCCCACATCTGCTGCTGCTTTTGTGCATCGATGTGGCCGGACTGCAAGAATGGGCAATTTTGGGTCAGCCCTGCTTTTCCTTCTTCCATCTGAGATGACGTACATAAAGTTTCTTGAAATTAATCAAAATGTAAGTAATGCCTTGTCTTAAATAATTTTTAATTCAGGGTATGTGTCTGGTCAAGTTGTGATTCATGACTAGGAAAGATTCAGAAATGCATTCATCACAGCTGTCTAACTTAGCTTGGTGAACTGCATTTAATTTTGGCTTATTTTCATCATGCTCTTTTAACTGCAACATGGGTATGTTTTTTACTCTTGAGGTAAGAATGATTGTTTCATATTTGAAAATTTTGATTGGCAATTCTTGTAAACTATTGACTGTCATTTTCTAATGCTCGGTGCAATAGGTGCTGCATGCATACGGTTTTTGAATCCTTGAGCCACATTTTTTCCTACAGAAAGGAAAATATTATTATTTCTACTTATAATAGCATGTTCTGAATACATACCTGGATCATTCCAGAGGATAATTGAGAATAATCCAAATTTAGTACAACAAGGAGTGTCTCTTATCAAGGCCGTAATTTTACTTAAAATTATCAATTTTATTGTTCTTAGTGTTTTCAAAAAGTGATTATTAGCCTCCCCACTTTTGGAGATGTAAAACCAATAGTTTAAACAAATGATACTTCTAACATTTACATTCAAAAGAACTATCAGACCCTTCTTATCAACTTTTTCGACAGTCCCTTCTCTGTCTGATGGATAGGTGGTTCACAATTTTTTTGGGTAATGTGTTTTCTATATTTCTCTAATTTTTTAATATACAATGGTTATACTTTCGTGTGGATATTTTAAATTTAGCCTGCAGAGGTTTATCCTCTAGTTTCCTCACAAGGAAAACCTTAATTGCTTGAAAATTTTCCTTTTGGAAGAGAATTATATTTCTTTTTCCAACCCTAGCTGCTGGATTTCTTTGTTTTGGTTTGACAAAGTAGAAAAAATCCATGACAGCCTGGGTAGTAGAGAATGTGGCAAAATTTTCATTGCCCAAATGTAATTATACATGATTTTAATGTCATATGGAGAGATAATGAAGCAATAGAGTTTTAAGGTTCATGTGCAGAGGGGATAGGGAATTAACCTTCACATTTGAAAAATATTTCATTCATACAAACACTTGCTGTATCATTAAATGGAAAAACCCCATAAAATATTGGAAAATGTTACAATTAAATTTCAAGAGAAAAAGAGCAAAATTTGGGTTCTAAGCCGCTATCTATTTATAATTTTAATAAATGGAATAAATATTCAATGCCAAACGAACACCTGTGGTTATATATTTTAATTTGTGTTCAAGTTTACTATTGATGGCCTTAATTTTGAAGTGTGGAAATGTGTGTGTCTAAAGCTACCTATTATAGTAGATAATGCCATTAATTAATGTTATTGTTTAATATTTAATTATAACTTTAGGCCAAAGAGATTAATTTTTTTACAGAGTCAAATGTGGTGGAGATAAAAAAATATTTTTATGCATTGGGGATCAGTGAGAAAAATAACAAAAAATATATTGCTACTGAATGTGGGATATTTGAATAGCCTCTGACACTTAAAAAAATTGTTTCACATTCATTTATTCTGTTTAATTACTTTTAATAGTTCCCTGATGAACTAATATTGATGTTTAAATAGTTTAAAGAAGCCAATATACATATTAATAACCTAGGATTATAGGAAACTGAAAAAAGTATCTTCTGACTTTTACAGGTCAAATTGAAGGAAATTCAAATGCCCAAGAAGTTAATGCTGGAAAAGGTTTTGCAGACTTGCCATCGTATTCAGTGTGAGCAAAGAGAAAATTATGACTTAGCCAATCGAGCATTTGTGTCTGCTATTCAAGCCTACAGCAAGCATGAATGTAACCTTATTTTAAGGGTCAAAGGTAATATATTTTACGTAATGGTTTTTTTAATGTATATTTTTAGTGATTTTATTGTTTTAGCTGGACTTAAGATTATTATTTTTGTTCAATTTTATGTTGTGAAACCTCAGTTCTGGAAAAAAATTATATTGATTTTGCTTAAAATGTGTTGAATTTCAAAATGAAAGTAGTCCCCTAAAGCATAGTTTGTTCTTGATAGTTAAATGTTTGTCTAGAAATATGCCTACTAAGAAATTCAAAGCATGCCATTACCTTTACGTATTTCCTTAAAACATTGCATTCCATTTGTATTTCCATAATGTAAAACTTTATGAATGCTGAAGACATCACCCTGCTGCTATTTTTTTTCTTGCAAAAAAACCTTCCACCCCAAAACGGAAAATTAATTCTCGTATTCCAGTAGTCACGGTGAATTAGTATTGAATATTACACAAATGAATTCAATATATTACACCTTGAATGGCTTGTTATTAATTTTTAGTATGCTTGTGGTGTGAAATGCCATTGGTCAACCAGCTTAATGCAATGCCTCTCTCAAGGAGAGATGGGGTATCATGGCAGGTCTTGTAATAATTATATAGTTACTTGCTGTACAGGGGTAAATAATTTATTCCCTCCGTATTTATTCACTCAGACAATGTTTGGGGTAGGTAGGCAAATGAGAGGTCAGATTCATTGTGCAGTTGAAGCTGAATTCTCAATGGGAGGATTATTGATGAAGGAAGATTGAGTAGCCTTTTGAGGTAAGGGAGGAAGGAATGGTCTACACACAATAAGTAAACAACAAAAACTGTTGAAGTTGTGAAATGCTTACCATACCTCTCAAAGATCTTTTGTGACACAACTGAAATATTTTTAAATGTATTCTGCTCAAGGGTCAACAATTGTATGTAAGGGTTCTTCCACAGGAAAAGGAGTATGCTTTGCATATTTCAGAAAGAAAAATAAATAATGCATATAATTTGAAACCTCAGTACTCATAGTAGTCATTTTGGTCTTTTTAGTGTACTTCAAGGTTATAGTGTTATCACAATATTTACTCTTAGCAAAAATCCATATGATTTCAACAAAATATCCTATATGGCATTTAAGTTAGTTAACTGTTTCTTGTGAAATGCATGTGAATGACTAGCTTGATAATGGCAGCAAAGAAAAAATGTTAAAACTTTACTGTTACTCTATGACTTTTTTCACTTTTATTGATTTATTGATGAGATTATGCATAAGATGCATGTTAATTTCATGAAGAACTTATTTTTTTGAGCCATTATAATTGTGGTACAAATTGCTCTGGGGATTGCAAAAATCATATATGAAGGAAAATATATTATCTTGTAAAAGGAGGAAGCATTAATATTGATTTAAATATGAGTTTCATGCCTTGGAGAACATTTAAAGGGAATGTTGAAAAACAATCATAATTTTGACCCCACAGACAATTCCCCTCTGTTAGTAGTAATGAAAGAGAAACTTACTGCAGTTCCAGAAGCAGAACCTGTCACTTATCTCTCTTCAACAGATGTGAGAGTAGGATAAGAGAAAGTCAATTATTCTATATCTGCTGTAGAAAGGGTAGTTAAGCTAATTTCATGAGCTTAGACCATTGGATAGATGCCCCCAGTTTGCCTATACAAACCTACATATAGTTGTTCATTTGATATTATTTTACTAAATACTCAAAGCATCAGATGCTTCTTTTCCAAATGTATAGAGAAAACTAAATTACAACCTTTCCTGCTTAATTTTTCCTAGTGTTGGGTGTAATAGAGAGGTAAAATGTGTTGAGACTTTAGTGATCAAAATGAAAACTTAGAGAAATATTTCAAACTGTGTTTATATTGAGTGTGAATAACATTTCAGTTTCCCAATTTTTTCAGTCCCTGGAGTTCTGAAATAATGAGGCTTTAATGCATTCAGAGTCCGTACAATAATTATCGGGACTGGTTCCAAAAATCAAAATTTATTGCAGTTATAATTACAATTACTTAATAATCTTCAAAATACATCCCTCCTGTATCGATACACTTAGTTCGGCACGTCTGCCACTCCTTAAAAAGCCCACTGGCAGTTGGTTTCCGGAATACTGTTAAGAGCCTTCGTCGTCGCTGCTTGAACCGCCTCAATGGGGTTGAACCAATATCCTTTGAGCGCCTTTTGAACTATCTTTTGAGATAATAACATTGTCGAGAAAATCTTCATCTTCCTGGATGCAGTCCAAAATTTCTTGTGAAATATTCACCTGCGACAGTTTTTGTTCCTCGCTCAAGACTTTCGGCACCAGCTTCGCGCACACTTTCCTCATCGCAAGATCCTCTGTTACAATGGCTTGGACGGTTCCGACTGAAAGGCCGGTCTCCTCACTGATGAGAGCGATGGTTAAACACCTGTCAGAGTCCAAAACTTTTTTCACTTTAGCCACTTGAGCATGGGTTCGAGCGGTCGTCGGGCATCCAATGCGGTGCTTGTCTTCGACGAGCTCCCGGCCTTCCTTAAACATTTTGTGCCAATCAAAAACTCTTGTGCAGCTTAAGGCATCATCCCTATAAGCCTGTTTAATGAGTTCAAGGGTCTCCGACATGGATTTCCCGAGTTGAACACAAAACTGCACAGTGTGGCGTTGCTTGACGGTGCTCTCCATGCTGGCGCAACGACACCACAATCAATCACACATCACGAAAATCCACGTCCTGTCTCAACGCATGCCCGGAGGTGACTGAACTAAAGTGCACCTGAGTGTTGGGGGACCCCTCTACCAAGCCGACTGGTCAGACCCCCATCCATCGCTCCTTTGAGGCTACACCAAACCAGGGCTGATTCTCATTGTACGGACCCTGTATGTTGATTTTACTTGAAATTAAACAGCATTTGCTAATTTTTCTCCACCATGTTGATGAAATGCAGTGTTATTTTGCAATAGATTTTCACGGACAAAATTTGAAGTGATTAATATCTACTATGAGGTGCAGTCCCACCAGGTTTTTTGGTTGGGGAATCCAGGATTCTGGGCCCTTTGTATTTGTGCTGCCAAGAATTCACTTTATCTGGTGCAGAGAGGAGCTTTAATCTCATCATTCTCCCATGGTTGCATGTCTTCTGCCTTCAATTTTTGATCAGAATCAATTGTCTCACACTCACACAACCTTCTATAGTGACAATTTCGTTGTCTTAATGATCACAGGTTTCCATAGAATTGGCCATAGAATTATTCCATTTCTGTGTGTAATAAATGGTTATTCATTGAAGCTCCCAATTGAAATAACATTATAATAATGGATTCAAAAACCCTTTTTTGTGTAATGCATGTTTTCTTTATTTTTACATTTGTTTTTCTCTATTAACAGACTTGGATATTGGAAAAATGGCTACAAGCTATGGATTGTTGCATCTACCAAAAATGCCAGAGTTAAAGAATAAAGATGTATCAGGCTTCACACCTGTCGACATTCAATCTAACAGCATTGCCTACAGGTAAAACAATAACGCATGTTTTCAAAGATTTTCCTATCAGACATGCAGTTGAACAAATTTTTCATTTGATGTGAATTCAAGTAATGGAGGCAAATTTGGTGTGCAGGAATTTGTGCATGTGTTAAGATTAGGTATATGGGTTGTTAATGGTCAATCGATGGGTACTTAATCTTATCCTCATTTAGCCAAAAACCGAGATACTACATGATAAATTACCTGCATGGGTTATTGTATGATTTCCAGTGTCATGACAAATCACCTGCTTTTATAAAATGTCAGAGTAGAAGTTTTGTTTTTGTGTAAAATGGGATTAATGTCGGTTATAATGTTTCGCCATTTAATATCTATGAATTCAAAATTAAAATGCTTATTATATTATAACCACCTTGAATTCATGTTGTCACTCTAAGCTAGCAACCAGGTAAATAAGAATGTGAAGAGATGAAATTGTGGTTGGGTTCACTAATGGTGGATTATTTAATAATTGAATTACCTCTGCTTTGCAATCTATTGGTGACCATATATGCATAGGACTGAAGTCAAACTTTCAGAGTTTTTCTATGAGCAGTAATTATGATGCTCAATAAAGCTATTTTTGATCACCTATTGGCATACTTGGGAAGTTATTATTGACTTTTGCATATTGAATTAAGTGTATGAGGTCTGTTCAATAAGTATCGCAAAATTTGAATTTCCGCGGGTTTTGTATTTTTGATTTTTTTGTGGTGTTATGCATGGTACTTATGTCTCTTCCTTATGCCGAAAAGTTTGGCCGTTTTGAATGTTATGTTAATTTTAGGCATATTTTTAGCTCTGATGTGTTATGGCTTGTCTTTGATTTGTGCCTGTTCCAAAAAATGGATCAAAGAATCTATCAAATTTTTCTGTGAAAAACGACACTAAGTGCACGGATTCATTCCGAATGTTGACTGTGGCATATGGAGAAGCAACAATGGACCGAAGCAACGTTTATTGGTGGTACAAAATGTTCTCAGAAGAGCGAGAAGATGTGAACGACGAAGAGTGTGCCGGATGCCCGAGCACGTCAACGACAAATGAAAACATTGATGAAGTGAAGAAAATAGTATTGGCCAATCGTCAAATCACCGTGAGAGAAGTTGCTGAGGGCCTAAACATATCGATTGGCTTGTGCCATTCAATTTTTACCAATGATTTGGGCATTACACGGGTCGCCGCAAAATTTGTACCAAAATTGCTGTATTTCGGCCAAAACAGCAACGCATAAACATTGCTAATAATTCTATCCACGATGACCCAAATTTGCTCCAGTGGGTCATAACTGGTGAGGAATCATGGTTTTATGGTTATGACGTGGAAATTAAAGCTCAATTATCCCAATGGAAGCTGCAGCACCAGCCAAGAAGGAAAAAAGAGCACCAAGTTTGGTCGAATGTGAAAGTTTTGCTAACAGTTTTCTTCAATTGCTGGGGTGTGGTGCATCATAAGTTCTTGCCACAGGGTAGAATGGTAAATAAGGAATATTACCTGTAAGTTATGCGCAATTTGTCCGAAGCAATCCGCCACAAAAGCCTGGATTTGTGGAAGAACAAATATTGGCTTTTGCACCATAACAACACCATTGCTCACACATCGTTACTTGTGTGCAAATGTTTGGCCAAAAACAGCACACCAATGATGCTGCAGCCACCGTATTCCCTAGACTTGGCCCTCAGTGACTTTTTTTTGTTCCCAAAACTTAAAAGAGGCCCATTAAAGGACGACGCTATGCTATGATAGACAAGATAAAAACTGCATCAGGGGAGGAGCTAAACAAGATCACAGAAATTGATATTTTGAAGTGCTTTGAGGATTGGAAAAAACGTATTTGCGAGTGTATAATATCTAATGGGGATAACTTTGAAGGGGAAAAAATAGATATTCATGAATGAATAAATAATTTTTGAAAAAACAAAAAAGTCATGATACTTTTTGAACAGACCTCGTATGAAGATTAGGATCTTAATTTTCTTTAATTAATTAATTTAAAGGATCTTAATGCCACTTTTATCATTTCCTCCAAACACGAGGTCTATCTGGAAAGGATCCAGCTGTGCAATATTTTGAGAAAAATAGCCGACCTCGGGCAATGAGGCCTTAGTCCCCTTGGAAGTACTCTCTCTCACCCTTCAAGACAATCAGCAATTTTGGAATTGTCATCAGCTACCTCGTCGCATTTGCTTTTATCTCGTTAACCAACTGTTCAGAAGACAGCTTTTGTTTCAGGGTCATAGTATCCATGACTCACCTCCAGTCATGACCTTTTTTTAAAAAACCTGGCTTATCGTTTGCAGCTTGGAGCAAGTTTCCTGCAATTGCTGCATGAAGTTATTGACATTGACGAGACAAAAGAGAATGCCATGAGGCAGCTCATGTGGAATGTATATGGCCACATGTCTCCTCTGTCCTTTCCATCCCTTTAATTCATATGTAGTTGTTAGTCAATAGTTGTTGTAATTATATTTCCATGTGCCTTTGTTTCTCCCCCAGTCCCACTTTATGGGCCAGTTTCATCACAATAACCTGCAACAATTTGGAATGCAGTTAATGTAATCTTGTCTTGCTTGGCATGAAGTTAATATTTCAGACTAAAAAGAGAAGTTGGTATTTATCTTAGTGAGTCATGTTAATAGGCATTGCCATTTATTAAACTGAAGGAACTTTATTTCTATAATGACAATAATTTTCAATGTTCCTACATGCATTTTTTCTTACATAAAGTAGTGACATTTTCCTTGTTTAATTTGTTTCATATTTATTTAAACTTTATGGTTGGCTCTATGACTGAAATACACCTTTTCCATATTCAAACTTTCAATTACTCATGTTTTTTTCCCATGCCATCACTCAAGCATTTCTCATTTTGGGAAGTGTCTTAGTGAAAGAAAAAATTATCTACTTTTCTTTAAAATTAAAGTGTTTATTATTAGTAAAATTTGTTAAATTATGGGTGTAACTCTAAACCATCATGTATTTTACAATGGCAAGCATGATATACATATCCTTCTTTCACAAGGTCTTTTTGATTTTTCAAAACCTTTAAATAAACTTAATTGCTTTGGAATATGTTCTTTTTTTTTAGGGACAAGAGAAGAGAAGAGGCAAGACAGGAGAAGTTGAGACATTTTGAGAAAACTGGAAAATGGCCCACAAAGAATAAAGATGGTACGAGGAGTAAACAAACTCAATCGTGGTCAGAGAGTAAACTTAAACGTGAGGATAGGAAGGTGAGGAAGAAGGAGATGAGGGAAAAAAGGCAAAGAGCAAAAGCTGCAGGCACCAAGAGGAAAGCTCCCAAAATGACTGCAGAGGACATTCAAGAGTTAGCAAAGGATATTGCCTTGCTGAAAAAGCTCAAGAAAAGGAAGGTATGTTTACAGTGTATTTTTCCGTATCAATCCTTCTCAAATTGTGTACTATCTCTATATTATTCCTTGTATGCTGGTAATGTCAGAGTTAAGTGGAACATATGGAAAGTTTGGAAAATTCAGGGAAATATTTAAATCCTGCGAAAAACATGAGATTTTTGGATACAGTTTTAAAAGTAAATCAATGATACAATGGTACAATATTGTGTTTTTTTTCAATGTTTTCAAGTTAATTGTGACCTTATTTCACTTAAATGACATTACCAAATGTACTAAAATTAATAATGAAAATCTAAAAAAAATAATGTCTCTCAAGAACGTTTTTTGAAGTAAGTTAAAGAAATGGCCATAATTTTCCAATCACATATAATCACCTGTTACAAAGGTGCATGCTTGTTTACAAAAGCACAATGTAATAATGCTCTTATTGCTGTGAATAGTATGCATCTCATTTTCAAAGTTTCTGCTTGTGTGGCCCAAACCAACTTTCCTCTTGCAACCTAATTGTATTTTGCATTTTTGTGCTTTATGATATCCTGCAAGCCAATGCTAGGGGGTAAATGCACATACCACTAATTTTGATCCGAATATTTTTGTCACTACTGCTGTCAGGCAATTTTATTCTGATCCTTTGTCGTTCTTGGATAAAAGTGACCTCGTAAATCTATCTGTTCTACCCTTAATCTCTTTGATTTTATTGACATGTTCTCTCATACCATAGTATGACAGGGGTAATAATATATTTTCAACATCACTGCAAAACGGGCATCCTTCCGATTTATGCAAGAGGTTAAATCTCTAAATCAACCTTTGCTCTGTTTGTGATCCCCAGCCTAATTGCTCTAAAATTTTGGATACTCAACTAAATTTACCATAACAAAGTTGTACAAATCTAGCTGCTCTACGCTGCACGTGATCCAATTATGCAATTAATCCAACTTCGTGAGGATCCCATATACTTGCAGCATATTCTAAGTGAGGCATAACCAGCAACAGTTGACATTTCTCTTTGACCTTTTCATTACATTTACCCAGTACTCTTCTAAAACATCTTAATTTTTTGTTAGCTTGTGCACATATTCCTCATATGTGTGTCACCAAGGAGAGATCGTGAGTAAGGGTAATGCCTAGGTATTTAATTGAGTGTACACATTCCATTTCTATGTTCCTGATGCAGTAGGCATGCGGGATGGAAATGCTCTTTTCCAAAAATGTATCACTACACACTTAACTTTAAGTTCAATGCTAATTTTCAAGTGTCGAACCAGCATTTATAGCATTAAGTCATCTGATAAAGCTGCTGTATCCTCAGAATCATGGATATCATGGTAAACCATTGCATCGTCGGCAAATAAACATATCTTACCATTGTCTGCAGAATCAATGTCGTTAACATAAAGTAGGAATAAAAGAGGTACAAGAACGCTTCGGTGGGGAACACATGCGGTAACTTCTGCATTTTAGCTAACTCCATCTGTGAATACTCTTTGTACCCCACCATTCAAAAGGTCTTTTATCCGACCCTGGATATTTTTCTCTATGCCATATTCTTTTAACTTCGTGAGTAGTTTACTATAAGGTACTTCGTGGAAGACTATCTTAAAATCTAGAGAAACCGCAACCACTGGAACATTGCTCTCTCCCAAATTAAGAATACCATGAACAAAAAGTTCAAGTCGTGTCTTGTAGGATCTACCTTTTTGTAAACCGTGCTGATTTTTCATTCATAAATCCTGATTATTGAGGTGTCTCGTGATCGAACTAGCAACTGTATGTTCCATAACCTTGAACGAAATGGATTTGAAGGAAATAGGTCTGTAATTGCTTGGTTCTTCCTTGTCTCCGTTTTTAAATATTGGTGTTGCATTTGCCGTTTTCCAATATCTGGGGACGTTGTAATCTACCAGCGACTCATTAAATATTATTTCTAGAGATTGTGCAATTTCCAAAGTTAGATCCTTAAATATATAAGTGGGTATTTCATCGGGCCCAGAGGATTTATTGGGGCTAACATTTTTCAGTAAACAGTCTATTCCATTATATGAGGTTTCAATTTTGGGAATTGGTTGACCGGCAATATATTTGGTAAGCAATCAATGAGATATTGGTGAAGACACTTTGAAAGAAAGAATTTAATAAGTTTGCCTTCAATCTAATCTTTTCCTTTTGAATTCACTTAATGCTTTCCAAAATTCATAATTTACCGAGATTGTGATGGTTTGTGGGAAAAGAAATTCCACGACAGTGACCAACCATAGCCTCTCAATGAAATAGGTGTTGTAGTTTTGATTGGAATTGTGAATGTAGTGGAAAATATTTGAGATGAAAATTAAGACTCTAAGAGGACAATGTAATACTTTAAAGGAGAAGGCAGTGAAAAGACTCATGAGAATAATGTAACTTATGTTATATTTTATTTGATGTGCAAGACCTTTTTCCTCTTAAACCTCCCCCTTCATTCTCCTGCCCAATCCCAAAACATCTTTCACCCCCCTTTAGACATTATTTGAGATTGTGGTTCATGTTCACCTTTTCTTCAATGGTGGAATTTCATTATAGTATCTCCTCTGGCTGCTAGTGTCTGCTACTTCGTTTTAGGTGTTCTTTGGCGCAATATTAATTCTGTACTCTCAAAAGGATACCAGTGTTGACCGTTGGTTGCTATCAAGCAGATTTTAGACCTTCATAGAATATTTTTCCCAGGCATTATCATGAAATTTAACAATATTTTATAAACCATTAACGGGTGTTTAATACAAATCACTTTGTGAATCATGACCATCAGCTTCTAAAATGAAATTTGAAAAACATGGCTTTTTAAAACAAATTTTCTTTTCAAAATACCGATATAAGTCAATAATTTTTGGCTAATTGGATCAGAAATTTTGACAAAAATTCTAAGAACAAATGTAGTGAGAAAAATATATATTGCTGTAACTTTTAGCCAAGTTTTAACTAAACATTGCTGTGTCATACTTGTAATTACATTTTGAAAATTTCCATCAAGGAACATTATTCTCTTTCCATTAAAGTCATGATTTTCCTTTGCCTAGTGCTCTACATTAAAGTTTCTGTCTTTGTTTTTAATTCATATCATAAAATACTGATTTTATGCATTTTCACCATTTTGAAGTGATAACTTCCCAGTCTACTCCGTATTTTATCATTCCCAACACCAGTTTCACATGGTTGGGGTGATGGTTTAGTTCCAGTTGTAGGAAGTAGTAAGGATAGTGGTGGGGACTAAAATCACTAGGAAAATATGGGAGGGATAAGGTGTTTTTGGGTAAACTCTAGGTGAAATGTAATGGATGGAGGAAACAAGGTGTACTCTGGTGCTGTCATGAATACATAAGAAAAAGGCTCCTAGGTTTTAAGATTACCTTCATTTATGTGCCTGGTGTGTTGTGTATTAATGTAATTCAGTTATTTATTCCAGATTACTGAAGAAAAATTTAATTCAGCTTTTGGTTTGGAGGATGATTCTGAAGATTCTGGAAGCAATCAATTGGAAGAAGGAAAAGCTACTTGAAATATCTATATTTTTATTTTTGTTTAAATTAATGAGTATGTGTTTGGTAAGAGTTGACTGTGATATTGGCCATATGTATCTCTATTTAACCTGAGAAGACAATAATATCAGAGATGCATTTTCTTGGATGATCCAAGTGAGTCAAAAACCACTCAGTGCTACCAATAATGACGTACAATTGTTGATTCAATAAAATTTCTTAAATTTTTAATTATGATTGTTTTTCTGATTGATTTTATAAATATTACTCGTCAGGAACATTTAAGAATTTGGTCACGAGTTGAATGAGTTCAATCAAACTATGTCCAAAACTGAAAGTTTTCCCTTCAATAAAGGCTAATTTTATGAAAGGTTCAGGTTAGATGAAAGTACGAAATAATCCGGGATATTAAAGATATAAATCCTGGATATAAGTGTGAACATGTACATATATATATTTTCATGTTGCAAATAAAAAAACAGTTTTCACCGTAAGAATTTCTAACTTTGATGTGATTCTTTGTATAAGTCTAATTTACATTGATCAAGCCTTTTTCTTCAATTTCATTACTGTAAAGGAAAAAAACGTGCTAAAATTGATTCATAGTAGCTTATTTTTTATGAAAATTATTGTGATTCAAAATTAAACCATTTTCTGTCTGATTTTCATGATACACTGTTTCCTATGTGATCTTCACAAATCTCAGGGATTAATTGTTGGATATTTTTTACATTTTCTGACAGAAAACTGGTTTTTGGTGTTTTGTGAGAATTGGACAATGTTATTAGACTCAGAAAGTGTACAACACTACTTCAAAATATGCATTTTTTGGGAGATTTAATGCTGATAGTAAAATTTTTTGTTTGGTTGCATAAGCAGACAGTGAAATTCCTTAAATGAGCATAATTTTAATAGAATATTATGAGTTAAGAGAAATAAGTTTTTTCGATTAAATAAATGTAAAATAGGATTATGTGTTCCATGCAAAAAAAAAACAAATTTTGTACCAGGCATATTCAAAGAAAATTACATATATTAGTATTATTTTATTTTAAACTATTCATTAAGTTGAAGAGGTGTTGAATTTCATTAGTTAATATTGATAATTTCTTTTGGCTCCAGGGCATATGATTTAAATGTATAGCATTTCCAAGAAACTGTGGGAGATGCCACGACAGTTACTTTTAATGGATCACTCACTAAATGTGCATTTCAGTGCAACAGTTTAGTGTATGGCCCCGTTAAAAGTTACTCTTGGGGCATCCCCTGCAGTTTATTGGAATTTGTCAAAGATTTTTGTCACAATTAAAATCACAAATGAGTTTGTCAACCCTAGTGTTTAAAATTGGCATTAACCCCATTACTGTGGCGCATTACGCATGACTACGAATGCTTTTGACATTGTATGCATGGTATTTTGTCATTACATCCTGTTCTTTAAAGCCCCCATAAACTTGAGAGTGTAAGAGGATGCCTCGGTAGCTTAACTGGCTAAAGCACTCAGCTGGGCCCGAGGGATCTGGGTTCGAATCATGGTCAAGGTGAATGATTTTTACTCTCAGAAATGGTTGCATTGTATAGAATAGGTCATGAATACAGCATACACACTACATCAGCAGTTAGAATAATACAAAAGCATACAATACCAATGGATGAACTCATCTGTGGATTAAAATTTACTTCTTATGAGATATTGGTATTGCGTACATTTCAACTGTTGGAAGTTAAAGATTTACCTTTGTTGGGAAATAAAAAGTTTCACACATACATATGTTTAGATTGGGTTCTTGCTAAAAGGGCTTACATTATGAGTGACCATCATTATGTCTTCAAAGGCTCTGGTGTTGTATTCATGAAATTCACATTTTATTTCATTGTCAATCATTTGCACTGACAAATAAAGTCAACATAAAATATTTAGGCATGGAAAAATAAGAATTCCAAAAGATTTGAAAAGGGCTGCTAGCTATTTTTACTTGGGATATTGCCTAGAGTAGCCCATTTTTGGAATCCAAAAAGTCTAATGGTATGGTGTGAATGATCCCAAACCTTAATTTAAGCTATGCATAATAGATGAAGTGTAGTGGTGGTATCAATGAATGTTTTAAAATTCAAGGGGTAACCTCTGGGAATCTACTCGAGAACATTTTTGTCATCGTGGGCCTCTCAGGACAAATTTGTGCATATAAAAGAATAGAAGTTTAAGCAGCTTCCTTGGTAAGTACCACTTGCAAAATGTTGAGTAAATGGATGGGATTTTAATTTTGTGGATCACAAAATGCTTTTCCTAATGAATATTTTATGGATTAGCTAAATATGAAGGTAAAAAAATTAAAACTGCTTGAGGGTCCCTGCCCTTGTGGGTGAAGGATATCTTCACATCACAAGAAAATTAAAGCTGGTGATAATGGGTTGTTTTCCCATAAATATGGCGAGGTAAGTTGCTCTGCTGAGAGAAAAAGAAACGTGAAGCACTATGTCACACATCTCACCTATCACCACTAAAAATTTTGTTTTGCCCAATATGCTGAGAGTTGAGTATCAATGGGATTATTGACACCATTCCTGGAAGCTTGTTTGAAAACAAAGATATGACAAAAACTGTTTTGTCTCAATTAGAATTTTTAAATAATTATGTATAGATATATTGGGTCCAAATATTAATTTTGTACAGTTTGTCATTCTAAAAATATTTTGCTCCAATTAAAACTCAAGAATGGTGAAAGCAGATAAATTATCCATGTGAATAAAGTTATCTTTTTATTGCTGTTGTCAGAAGATTATGTAGGTGTATCCATGGGAATGGCATATTGGGAGAATTCACATTAGTCTTCTAATTACAGTGGAGCAATAAAGAGAAAATCAAAGGTCCTCACTATGATGCGGAGTTGACTTTGGGGTATATAGTTGAATAATATTGGCACGTTTTCTGATACAATTATTAAAATACAAGTATTCAAATTATAACTTAGACGAATGAAGAAATTGCCTGCTCACCATATATCAAGCTTGCTGGTTTGGTTGATGAGGCGCATAGGAGAGGGATAAAATAATTGTCGTAAGATTGATTCAGACTTCAGTAAAATTTAAAAAAATTAGTGTAGGGGATATTAATCGATAACACAACCATCAATACCGTAACACACGCAGAATTATTCTGTGAGGGATTGAAACAGCAAATATATTCTTAGACGTCTTCCCATGAATTATATTATGTTCGACTGCCCATATGTGTATTTAGGCGTTATCACAGCCCTCACCAGAGAGTAACATCTATGTACGTATACGCGGTAGTGCTCATGACCATTTTCAGCGAAAACGGCAGTCAATCGAACTCCCGCCTCGAAGGTACTCTCTTTTGTACCAGATAATTACTCAAATTTAACTAGCCAAAAACTCTTGCGTAAGGTTCATAGCCTTTTCTGTGCACAAATTCCACCATTCTCAACGGGATCTCTCGTTGAAGTGTACCATGTAAAGATATAAAGCGAAGAAATAAAAGTATTTACTCCAGGACAAGTGAAATACTTATTTCAAATACTAAATCATTCTTAAACTATCACACCTGTCTTACGGAATCACCCTAATCACTATCCGAGAGGAAAGAACACGTCTACGCGGTCGCGACGACATCCCGCTTCGAAGATACCGCCTTGGGTATCGGCGCCAAGGAGTACCCCACGTGACTGCGGTGGAAATCGGCTTCAATTTACCCGCGAAACCGTAACCCTTTGGGCCCTTTTTAACCCTTTACCCGAATCGCACGAAAAACTCAGCTTTTCTTGAGAACAAAATTCTTTGTTAGCCACGTGGAAATGGCAGTTGAAGGTCGCGGAGAGGGAAATCGGTCGAGCCAGAGGCCACTCAAGGTTACCTTAAGGCCGGTGAAGGACACCGAGAAGCGTCAAGTGGGCCGAAGGTGAAGTACAATATAACCATAGAGGGAAAAACAAACGAGTAAAGAGAACGAAGTATTGCAAGCCTCTCTCACACAATAACTCAACAACCAGGGAGAGGAGGAAGGAGACAGTGGTCTCGATCGGAAGGTAATAAAAACGTACATATTATCAAAGGGTTTAGGTGTGCATCCATGAAATTTCCATCTAAAAACAGATTAAGAGTTCCATAATCACTTGCGCATGGAGTTTTCTAGCGATCCACGGATCCCCTGCTCGCTTCCAGCGTATCCGTTCGCGCGGACTGAGAGACAAAAGAGAAAGTTACTGCTAGCCACTGACTACGCTCACGTCTGCGTGCAATAGTAAAAAACCTACTAGTTTCAGAGGTGTAAAACGTGAAAAATATTGATATATTTAATAGAATTAAATAACACTGTCGGGTGTCCCGCAGAATACTAAGTAATAAAGTTTGTCATCATCAAACACCTATGCATGATATTGAACGTCGTGTATTCCATCTTTGTTTAAACTGGTACGTTTATTTTTTACAATATCGCCTACCCAGGAATGAGCCTTAAAAGATAATTTAGCGCTAACTGAGGCATATTTCTCTCCCAGTAATTAATAGATATCAGTCTCCATTTCAGAATAGACATTCTCTTTACCGATGTAGTCGATTCCCAGGTAATCCAAATTCGACGAGTTTTATATACTACCGTTTGCTTAATACCAGGGAATTTTTTTACGTTTAACTATCGAAATTCTCTTTCAAAAATTTCTAGAGTTTGACTAAAACTATTAGTTCTGCCATTTGCGTTAACCTTTTGGACTAGGTATCAACATAATGGTTAATCTAATCATAATAGTAGACGAGTAGGAGGGTCACAGCGGCGTGCGCAGAAGGGTCTGGGCTCGAGCCTGGCTGTAGCCGCCGTCGGTGCCGATCTTGGTGGTAATAACATATTCTCCTTCATTGAGAACTTTATACATTCCACCTCCCTTCTTCAAGTCCATGTCTTGTGCCACCGTATCCAACTAAATAGTCATTATTGCAAGTCTCCAAGTAACCTCACCGACGCCATAGTTCCCATAGATTTCTCAGCCTACCTACTACCCAAATATGCTGTAATATGAAACATTATTATTGATTGCAGAAATTTAATTCAAAGACGATAGTGACGAGCAAAATGAGCTCACTACAATAATGCGAAGAGGTAGAAGCAATTCGGTGTCATAAATATTTTGGGGACCGCCCAGCGCTCGAACTATAATCAGTCCCGTGACCTCGGCGCGACTGACAACGTCACGGCTGGGAATTACGTGGCGTTTATCGACTAAGCTGGAGGTTTTGGCAGATCTCAGGAGCGTCCCAAAAATAATTCGTATCGAATTATGGGTCCTTTTCTTTCGTGGTTGTTTCAGTTAACAAAGACAAATATTTTCATGCGTGATATTTTATGCGATTGCCCACATGATATCTGGTGTGTAACATTAAAAAGAGATACTCCTACGACACCTGATTATTAACTGAGTGCAGGAAAAAAGCAGTGGCATTACTGCGACGAGAATATAATAAATAATTATATGATATAAGAATAAAAACTTTGCTCAGAATACTTCTTTAGTTTATAGTGACCGGCTCGAATAATAGTGTAATTGTATACAAGGATCGTGGAAGCACATTTTTCTTTCAAATCCAAAAGACATCCAAGTTCGATCTAAGAATCTAGGTACCATCCAAAAGACCTTCGAAAATTGACAAAACGTGTACCATGTTGACTGAAACGGAGGGGGAATACACCTTAAGAAAAGGGAGGCAAATAAACTTGGAATTGACCCAAGAACTTCATTCATTTCATAACTAACGCATGCGTAATTCTGCTGGGAAAATTTATATTTATACTGCTTTTCTTCCCTTTGAGCAGTGTCTTCGTGTCTAGCTTTGCCTTGTTCAAGCAAACAACGTCCAAATCCCAATCCCCACGTTTCCTTAGATCATTGTCCTTGTTGGAAACTTAGCTTTCTTAATAACCACCGCAGGAATTTTACTCACAAACATAATAAACCTGTTCGATGAGCTCACCCGGATGAATGTGGGAAGTAATTCAGTGTCATATAAATATTTCAATTTTGCGTTGCGTCCGACTTTAAACACAGGCTCGCTTCTCTGCAGTGAGGCCACGCGTTTAATTTTCTCTAGCGCGATGTAAACCTTCTAGTCCATTCCTACATCGTACATAATCATGGTTTTCTCATTGCACTGGTCACGACTGTTATTGAATTAACCTCATGCGGTCCATATTAAGAAAGTACATTAAAGAAAGCCCATTTGGACTGAGCGTGCGGATTGGAAAATTAAGGGAGTGGGATTATTTAGCTTGCATGCTATTGCATTAAACGTTGAATCAAATTGTAGGGAATAAACGAATAAATGACATTACATATAATAATACAATATATTATTAAATAAGAACGTCAGTCTCAAATCGAATTAAATATCTTGGATCTCCAAGACTGAGTTACAAATTAATCATGAGCATACTCCCGCAAACTTCTTCAATATATACTGGACGTGTTTTGAATACGACAATGACCCGAGAGGCTATTAGTCTCATGGTCAGCATTCTCCGTTCATTTCGCGGGTTGAGCGAGTCAGTAACAGTGCCATGTGTAACTTCCTTAATATGGATCCCAGAAAGTTAAATCAAAGACGCCCATCATCGAAACGATGAGGAAGTCATGATTATATAATTAACAGGAAGCAGTTCTTGTTCATATTTAGTTTGCGATGTTCATTGCGCTCGGGTAAGAATCAGTTGCGCGGCCTTGCGGCGACTAGAACTCAAACAGCTGTGTACTCGCGCAGCGCGTTTGGCGGCGGAAGCGCCGAGACATGTGGTTTGTCAGTCTTTGTTCGTAAAAATGATAAAAGCAGATTATTCTATGGTAATTATAGACATTTAGCGTGACGAGTTCCACAAGAAAGGGTATTCGACTGAAATCCAATCGAACAAACAATGAAGAAGTTTCATGCGGGCACTGTGTAATTTGGTAATATTGCAATACCATACTACTTTTCCCGCTACATGTCTAAAATTACTATATAATAATCTGCTTTTATCATTTTTACGAACGAAGACTGACAAACCACATGTGTCGGAGTTTCCGTCGCCAAACGAGCTGTGCGAGTACACAGCTGTTTGAGTTCTAGTCGCCGCAAGGCCACGCACCTGATTCTCACCCGAGCGCAATGAACATTGCAAACTATATATGAACAAGAACTGCTTCCTATTAATTATATAATCATGACTTCCTCATCGTTTCGATGATGGGCGTCTTTGATTAAACTTTCTGCGATCCATATTAAGGAAGTTACATATGGCAATTACACAGGCATCTTCAAATGAACTACAAAAAGGCATGAAAGCTAAATAAAAGTAACTATTGGCTTCTCGGCTCGCCATCGCGTGATATTCAATATGCTTTGGGCTCATATTGCAGAGGAGAGCAGGATGCTCGCACGATTTTATCGCACCTCTGTCAATTTTAGCGATGCCATCTGATTTAGAGTGACGCAAACATTAGGTGCTCCTCGCGGTGGAAAAAATAATATAGTATTTTGTGTTATTTTAATTTGACAGTTCATCAGAAAAATTCAGCTACATCGTTCAAATTAGGAAATCACTATATAACTGTTTAATATATCTTCTCTGTTCACGAGAAATACGACTTATTAAAATAAAAACCGATTTGGTTGTTTCTCCATAGAGGAAGCGCGTCCATGATTCCCATTTAATGTAACTTAAAACGCCTCCTTTAAAATACGGTGATTTAAGGAGTCAGACAAATGATCACAGTCACATGGCTACTTTCGAAAATTACCGAACATATCATACGTTTGTACCTTTTGGGTTTGGAGGGGATACTTTCATGCATAGTATAGACGATTATTGTATTAACCGTTTGCCGTTTTATCCAAATACGAAGTTACTATGTAAATTGTCCTTACATAAACGTTATTGTTCAATATATGAGATGCTATTAGGTTTGTCAACTCATGCACGCAGCCGCAAGTAAATCCTAGTATTTTTCATAGTTTATGCTGGGAGTTGTTGTCGCTGAATAAATGAAACTTGAAGAACCTAATTTGTTTTTTTTATATTCACCATGTGCAATATTTTTAAAAAGATTGAAATGTTGCACGCAGGAGTAAGCGTAGTCCGTGGCTAGCAGCAACTTTCTCTTTCGTCTCGGCGGCCGCACGAGCGGATACGCTCGAAGCGAGCAGGGGATCCGTGGAGCGCTAGAAAACTCCATGCGCAAGTGATTATGGAGCTTTTACTCTGTTTTTAGATGGAAATCTCATGGATGCACACCTACACCCTTTGATAATATGTACGTTTTTATTACCTTCCGATCGAGACCACTGTCTCCTTCCTCCTCTCCCTGGTTGTTGAGTTATTGTGTGAGAGAGGCTTGCAATACTTCGTTCTCTTTACTCATTTGTTTTTCCCTCTATGGTTATATTGTACTTCACCTTTGGCCCACTTGACGCTTCTCGGTGTCCTTCACCGGCCTTAAGGTAACCTTGAGTGGCCTCTGGCTCGACCGATTTCCCTCGCCGTGACCTTCAACTGGCATTTCCACGTGGCTAGCAAAGAATTTTGTTCTCAAGAAAAGCTGAGTTTTTCGAACGATTTGGGTGAAGGGTTAAAAAGGGTTCAAAGGGTTACGGTTTCGCGGGTAAATTGAAGCCGATTTCCACCGCAGTCACGTGGGGTCCTCCTTGGCGCTGATACCCAAGGCGGCATCTTCGAAGCGGGAGGTCGTATGGATGCTGTTTTTTTCGCTGAAAGCGATCGCGTACACAACCATATACTATATATAGGTGTTATCCTGTGGTAACGGCTTTGTCAACGCCACAATACACATATGTTTAATTGAAAAGATTTATTCAATAGAGCCCCGTCAATTGATGGCTTAGTTTTTCCACTATAAAATTTCGCGGAAAACTTCAGTGAGAGTTACGCCAGTGATCGTTAAGTGTTAATAGAAAAAAATCCCTGGTACTCTTTTGATAAACTTGGCTTAAAATTGAATTAGTCTTTCTTCAATTCTTATTGCGAATCAGGTTGCTTGCTTTTTCGGTTAGCAGGCAATTACTCCATTATAACGCATCGACTTTGTAATTTGAGTACTGTATATTGTGGTAGGAAACATGCTTCGTCTCACGTTTAGATCTAGAATCAACTCCAACATTAAAGTGAGGGCATTTGATTTTCTTTTTAATTCTACACTGCACTTAGAGATCTATTTCCTTCCCATAGATCTATCTACTTTATTTTTTCTATCAACAATAAAAAGATAAATTTATTTATATAATTAAATGTGTTGCTTTTACGAATGTATGTAAATTTTATATATTGGGACGACATATTTCCATAAAGATATCATTTAACTAGGGATGTGGGATTCCAGTGAATAGAGTGCTGTGCTAGTGACTAGAACAACTGGCTGCCATTTCTGGGATCTGTTGGCACCTTCAACCACACACCTGCTGTGTAATTGTTCAGGTGCTCTTTCCAATTGAAAAAAGTCAGGCGCCACTTATATCAAATCCATTTATACTGGTGCATTGCATTATATAAGAAATAATAATACACCAACTTTTGGAGATTGTTACATTTTTTACATACAATACTTATCTCACCTGATGTAGTTGCATGTGATGAAGTTCCACCTTGGCATCCAAGTGACCATTGCAATGAATAATCATTGACAATAATTTTTCAAAAGTACATCATTAAATACAAGACTGACACACTCTTGGGTATACATTTATAGAAATAAATGTAAACAATTCATTCTCTTTCAAATGATTTTATTATTCTTTTCACATATCTCATCAATAACATCAATGGTGTAGACTGGTGTTTTAAATGATTTTATTATTCTTTTCACATATCTCATCAACAACATCACTGGTGTAGATATGAATATATGAAGGGTACAGGAACTGATTTAGTTCCAGCTGATGTCTAAGCCAAGATGTCACTAGAATGGGAGTAAAATTTACAATCAAAAAGAAAAATCCTATGAAAGCATTTAACAGCTGAATCAATCCAATAATGTTGCACAAGATTTAATGGTAAAAGGCAATTTTATTTTACAAATTATGGAAGACTATGTACACATCTCTCACATTCACCTGCTAAAATATTTTCAAAATGAATTCAGTTGATAATCAAGCACTTACTACCACCTAAGACAAAAACATAAAATATTCTCTGAATACCACCTTCTTCCTTGGTCAATCTGCAAACCAAATATTTTGCTAAGATTACGTAGGACATAAATATTTCAATGGATTCTTAAGAATTTGCAGACAAATATTCCTTTAAGAAATGAATTAAATTGAAGGTTTGTATTCCCACATTGCAAAATATTCTCATTCCAGCTTAAGGTCCAGAGGAATTTAAACATAATTTGTGTTCACAGATTAATGCAGAAATAGAGATATTCATTGCTTGACCAATGTCATAGCTTGAGCAGTATGCCAAAATAGTTTTTGGTGAATACATTAACTATTATCTGCTACACAATCCAAAATCTGCAGAGTAATGGCAATTTTGCAAAAACATTTATTTTTCAAACTTTGATTGTATCATAATTTCTTTTTAATGAACAGATGCATATAACATTGGTTTTCAGTTTCATGCCATACTGAACCCAACTGGCAGCACAGGAATCCAAAGTAAACAATAGGAATGTGCAGATATCCATAGACTGTATGCACAACTTGGGCAACGCAGTGGGCACAAGTCTCAAAAATTTAATGCTTTAAGCAACTGAATAGCAGCTTTTCATGAGCATACTTAAAAAATTCTTAAATACCTTGCTTTTTATTCAAGAGTTTTTGTAGAGTGATAATTTCTAATGCTTGTATCAAGATAATACTATCATTGTCATAAATCCAACAAACGCTGTTAAATGTACATTCCTATTTATTGAAGCAGTCTCCCTGCAGCATAAACATTTATGGGTAGATAATTAATTAATAAAAACATTTTTAAAATTTTAATGGGTTACCTAAATAAAAATCCCACTTATGGCTCATGTTGCTATGGAGCCATAAACTGGAGTTATTGCTGTTTTTAGCATCTAAATGAATGATAATCAAGCCAAGACATCAATATGTATTTTTTCTTCCCAGAATTCAGGAAACACAAATTCATGGACAAATGATAACACAGGAGAATATCAATAGGGACCAAGGGCTACTGTAAAAGTTGATTCCTATTATGGAATACTTACCTACTGTGGTTTTCTAACTCAGAAAAGTCATCACTTAAATTACTACCAGTAAAAAGACCATAGTAGTTTGGCGGTTTTTTGTAGCATGGCACTTATTTAGCCTGAGTAAGAGGACAAATACTCTTTCAATGCACACAGATGAAACTCATAATACCTTACCTTTTTGTAGAATCCGAGCACATTGAAAGCTGCTATTTAAAAAATCCCTAGATGTCATTTTTCATTCAAATCAATATGATTTCCTTTTACACCCCACATTACATTTTTATTTAAATAACATTGATTCTCCTAAATTCAAAGCTTTACTGCCCAATTCCAGGTTTCTTTAAAAAGATTTTTCCAATTCCTGGTTTTCAAGAACAGCTGACTTCACATAGCATATTTGACCTTTTCACAAAATTCAGCTCATTGCACCTGAATTTTAGAAATTGAAAGATTCCAGATTAATTCCCAAATGAACATCTGCACGGGCATTTTTTTGATTGAATGCTAGCCATGACTAATTAGAATGACCTCTTCACATAACTGCTACAATCATTTATTTAAGTTTAGATCTTTAAAATCATGGCTATGCATACTTCAAAATTAATGTCTCACTTCTATATTCATTCAACATCCCAAGTTTGGCAGTGATCACCATACTTTTAAGAGACCACATTAGGTTGGTGATGTTAGCAGTAATTACGACAAAGAAAATGCAGTCTTCTGCTAATGATGCAAAATTCAATGAATCACTCATTTTTCAAAGGCATTTTTACATATATATCTAACTAGCATCCATATGGTGTACATGAACCTGGCTTCCATCAAGATTATGTCAGCATAAAACTGAAATTGCAGTATTTGTCATTGCAATAGAGCAGCCACATCAGACATGATATCATATTGGTGGTAAATTTCTTTAAAAGATCACTGGGAATTGTTTAAAAACTAGCCGGAGGTGATCAAATGTAATCGATATGGTTAAATACCTAGGTATTACAATCAAGAAAGACTTAACTTGGGGCACCCACATACATCAAATCTGAGGGCAAGCATATATAAAATTGGGATTTATTAGACAAATTGTGGACATGAGTGACTACAAGGTTGTGGAACGTTGCTACCACACTTTTATTAAGGTCTCATTTAGAAAATTTAGGAAGTGTATGGGATCCAACTGATAGAGGTCTCTTTCAGGAAATTGAGAAGGTTAAATGCAAGTCAGCCTATGTATTTTGTTAAAAACTGTTACAAAACAAAAAGCATCACAGAAATGTTTCAGTAGTTGGGTTGGGAACCATTAAAAGAAAGACAATTTAATGCTAGGCTAAACTTACTAAATAAATTCTGAGCAGAGGTCTCCCAAATTATTCACACTCAATCATACTCGTCGTATATTGGTTGCTTGGATCGTGAATATAAAATTTGGGAAATAAAATGCCAGAGCTAGCAGGCTCGTGGACTCCTTCCCATGGTCAATAAGGGATAGTTACTGCTGAGTTATATGAGTAGATAGCAAAAATCCTACTTTGCAACCCACTGCATCTAGGGAATTATTAGTTTTACTCAAATGCATGCACTTTAACTAATCTCATATGATGAATTGCCGAAACCCTTACCACATGGGACTGCCATTAAAGAATGTAGTGCAGTTTTTCGTGTTTTCAAGTTTCTCCTTCCATCCCTCCTCTCTTTGTTGGGGACGCCTCTGCTGTGGTGTGCAACATTCCCTTCCTATCTTTGGGAGTGGAGACCACGAGTTGCATATCCATGTGATAGTTGAATTTCCCCTTCTTACTTTTAATTCTAATTTGTCAAGTTAGTGGATTGATTTTTACTAGATATGTAGGTGCAACAAAATTAAGTACGAGAATCTCAGGATGTCGTTTTTTCATTGCAAGAAAGACTTATTTTACTACATTTTGAACACCAGTCTGGTCTCACGGTCTATTGAATCCACCAAGTATAGAATAGGAAAAACATATTTATACCATATTGCTAGGTATATTCCAATAAACAGAGTCCGTAAAATAAGTACCATGACTGGTTCTCAGTATTCTCAACGGAGCGGTAGATGGGGGTTCGACCGGTAAGCTCGGTAGAGGGGTTCCCCACCAATCAAGCGCACTTTAATTCAGTCACCTCCGGCCATACGTCGTGACAGGAGGTAGATTCTTGTTACCAGTGATTGTTTGTGGTGTTGTCACGCCAGCATGGAGCGCACTGTCAAGCAACGCTACACTGTGAAGTTTCGCATTAAACTTGGGAAATCCACTTTGAAGACCCTTGAACTCATTAAAAAGGCTTATAAGGACGATGCCTTAAGCCACACAAGAGTTTTTGAGTGGCACAAAATGCTTAAAGAAGGTCGGGAGCTCATCGAAGACGAATTCCACCGCTCGAACCGATGCTCAGGTGGCCAAAGTAAAAAAGTTTTGGACTCTGAGAGGCATTTAACCATCACCCTTATCAGTGAGGAGACCGGCCTTTCAGTCCGAGCTTAACAGAGGATCTTGCGATGAGAAAAGTGCGCGCGAAGCTGGTGCTGAAGTCTTGAGCGTGTCGACAGGGTTATTGTCTCTAAGGATATTGGTTTGACCCCATCGAAGCAGTTCAAGCGACAACGAAAAAGGCTCTCAACAGTACTCCGGAAACAGACTTCCAGCGAATTTTGACGAGTGGCAGACGCGCCGAACTAAGTGTATCAATGCAGGAGGAATGTATTTTGAAGATTATCAAGTAACTGCAATGATAACTACAGCAAAGTTTGATTTGTGTAACTAGTCCCGATACTTATTGTGTGGACCCTGTAAATCTCATCTTTGCCAAAGTAACCTAATGCAAGTGATAACTTTAATTGAAAACATAATTTCATCTTTGTTAAATAGACATGGGTAAATAAGATTAAAGAGCACACAACTTGATTTAGAGATGACAATGATCAACGGAGGTTTAAAGACTATACACTGACTCTATAAAATGTGCATAACTGTAGTTTTATCTCTACTTCGGCTGGTTCATAACTGGAATTTATGCATATATGTACCACAACCAATCAGCTGTTAGGCAATTTTGCCACTCTTTTTATGAAAGTATTTCGATGTGCGAACATTGCCCTGTACCTGAAATTTCAAAATACTGTAGACACTCTTCTCAAAATGGATTATTTTGGGCCCTTATAAACAATGAATGTAAAACTTCAGACATTTTTGCATTGTCAGTGCTTCACAAGTCAGCCAATGTTGGAATTGTGCCCTGGTAACTTTTTCCCATTTAGTTTTTATGTAAACTAAGCACAGAAGTATTTGTATAAGAACAAAACCACACTTCTTTCCCAGTGTTGAACTACCAAGAGATTAGAAGTTTTCTGAAAGGGTCAATTTATCTATTTTTGGCTTCACAAATCAATGTTACCTTTGCTAAATATATCTTAAATTGGGGCCATTTAGAACAGCTACACCAGAAGTATTACATATCTAAGAAAGAAATGTAGTGCAGTAACAGCACATGATTTAGCTGATATGGAGGAAGAGGGGTTTTAGCATGAATCATTTCAGTTTCCGTTTAGAGCTGTACTTTTCACTACCTTATATCAATCCATTATTTTGGGCCAATTTAAGCAAAATCTATTACCATGATTCCTTTGACATCATTCAACAGGACAATTATCAGTGTCTCTGAAAACTGGTAGCCTGTATTCAGAGTACTGACTAATTATAGGACTTAAAATAATTGTTCCAGCCAATACCTATAGCCATATTGCCCATTCAACTCCTTCCCTTATTAACATATTTTGGTTAATTATTGGAGTCCATGAGGCTAAAATTGTTTTAAATGGAGAAAATAAAATAATTGCATGTTTGCTCATTCCTCTGGAGGAACTCTTAGGATTGATTTGTAGGTCCACCATAGCTACTGTGTGTCATGTACGCTGGGAAGGACCAGCATGGCCCTTTAATAACTTAACTACAAGATAGAAGGCATCAATGACATTTCGCTAAAGATGGTTCAAGGTTCACAAAAAAAAGAGCTCAGAAAAATTTGAAATCAAATTTTTTTTATATTAAATAAAGAATACTCTACAATTTTTTAACAGGGGAGACTAGCTGCTGTCAGAAGCTAGGATTTCCATGGGCATCTGAAAACAAAGGAACTTCATGTAAATGAGATGATGTAAATATATCAGTACATTATTAAATGAATTAATTTACCAATAAGAAAGCTGCACGCAATTATTTTGAAAAGCATTTTCTGAGCACATACATCCTTCAACAGAATTTGCTCTGAATATGATCTGTGTGAAAACAAATTAACAACAAGAGTTAAAGTCTTTAAGAACCAAGACGTGAATACTTCAAACAAAGAGTACTATTTCCTCAAATTTTGTTCAAAGCTAATGGATGCTTCACATGCAGATGACTTTATTTAAGAGTATTATTATTAATAGCAAAGATGACAATATAATTCCACCACATATTTACTCATACCCACAAAATATTCATGATATTTTACTTTTCCATAACTAGTCCTCAAAATTAAAATAAGATGCCATAAATCCCACATCTTACATATCTAAAAAACTATTGACGGTTTGCACAACTGCTTCAATTGTATAAATTATAACTCAACATCATTTATCTTATCTTCTGGTATGGCATCCTAAGTATTTGGTAATTAGGAAATGAAACTGTATAAAATGATTTCTGTATATTTTTTAAGAAGGTAAGATATGAACACAAATTATGGTTGCATTTGCCACCAGTTAATTAGAAAATACGAAATATTCAATTGAATGCTGAGTGCATTTTGTTACGTTATAAAAAGTTTGTCACACATGAGAAATGACCCAGGTATCATCATGTAATGGGACTTAACAAGAAAGAATGCATTCATAAAGTAATAAGATTGTCTTACAGTGATTACTCCCTCAATGGTACTATCCCAGATGGGAAACTGGAGTGTTCAAGTTCCACACTTGTTGTAGTTCCATTTGGGCATTCCTTTCCTTTTCGAAGGTAATGACGTCCAAGTTAAGTAAAAATTTTGCCAGATAATATGCAACATGCAGGTCTTTCTTCTGATACAATCTTTTTACCCAGAAACATTTCCATTTTGCTCTTATCTATGAACTGTGCTGCATACTGGTCATCACAATTTTCAATTATTTTCCTAAAATATTTTTATACCCCTTGATAAGGGATGCTGAGAATAAATGGAAAGGAAAACTATATCTTTCAAGAGTAAGATTCTTGTTTTCCTTTTGCCCACCTTTTTACTCCTAGTCTCTGGGTGAAAAATATCCAGATTTACCCTTTACTACAAGATGGCGCATATTTAAACTGAGAAGATAGCATAGTAACTACGAATGAACAAGTTTAATATAATAATAAAAAATTGTAATATCTATAAGTTTTATAAGTGGCACATTAAGGAAATTTATATTCATAAAAAATCCCACTTGCTATCTTGAATCTGCAGCAAGTTTCACATTGTCAAAATTAATGAAGTTTCAATTATCATTAGAGGCCTCGGCTGGCTTTAATGGCACTCAATAGAGATAAGATGTCTCCTCCCCATCTATAATATCATCAAGTAGTAGTTTTAGAGGATGCGACCAACAGCTCGGGTCATTAGCACCATTAGGGATGGGCAGGAAAGGATGAAGGTTGGAGAGAAACCCGTAGTTGACATCAGCCTACTCTTAATGAAAGGTGCCAAGGGGTAGACAGCTTAACGTCCCATTCAACAGATGGCATACTCACTTAAAGTGCCCTTCACAAAGCACCTCAAGTAGGAATCAGGATACCACTGAAATACATCTGTTGCAGCCGGGAATCGAACCCGGGGCCCTCTGAGTGGGAAGCTAGTACGTTAGCCACTGGACCATTGCGATCCCCTAATATCAACAAGTTCTTCTAAAGATCCAGAGGCTGAAACGACCTAACAGATAATTTGCATACATGAGTGGTAATTGGATCAATTAATCAATAAAATACTGGGGTTAAACCTGGGGAAATGCTGATTGGGAGGTAAATAACAGAGTTATAAGACTGAAAATTAAATGACTTGACCTTCAGTAACAATATGACTGAACAGGAATGATTTCTATATAATTTTTGACTCCCAAAAAAACTAGTTTCATATCATATCTGTAGGGATATCAAGGCTATATTTCTAGATAATATACTTACTACTTAATTATTTTCTTTACTGATCACTTTTTTCATTTTTAAAGGGTATATTGTAGTAGGGCAAATACTGCAATACAGTTTTCCAGTCAGTAAAATACAGCAGGAGGCCAAAAGCTGTTGTACCATATGCCATACCAGTGGGTACCCTGGGAAGAAATAAGGGATACATGCATTTATAAAGAAAACGAAAAACATAGCTAATGTAACTTTAAATTTTCATGCTTAAATCACCAAATGTCCTATATTGAGTACTTAAAGGTTCAGATAATAGTGCTAATACAACGGCAATGTTAGCAAATAACTCTACGTATAGCTAGGTGAAGTCTTCACAAATAACTTGAAATCTCAATAATTTACTGAACCCATTCGTCGTGTGTTGGTGTATCACATGATATTTTTTCTATTCATTCATTTTTCGACTTAAATACTTAAAACTCTAGATATTATTTACCATGGACGCGAAAAGCCATTAAATATACTTTAATTTCACAGATTTTAAAAACTATTCGATTAATATCGTATATCAGATTATATTATCGAGATTTACACTGAACATGCCCTTAAACATCGCCCTCACAGTTCCATGAGACCAATCTTTCAATAGCCCAACATTTGACTTTCGCCAGCAATACTATAATCGACTAACTCTTATTGCAACAAATCCATGAATGCTGGAAGATCATCATTCGTAATTCCATATTATTATTCTCAACCGTATCATCCAATAATTGTTCTATATCCCACAGTGCAATACTTAGCATTCCCCGATTAAACCCATTGATTTCAATATTATATTTCTAGGTATACCGTTTATATTATAAAAATAAAATTATATCACATGCTTCTAAAAACTTCTTTTCGCCGAAAAGAAAACATACATTTCACTTTCGCCAAGTGAATAAGAAATTTACCATTGTCCTGCTTGTTCTATATGCTTCTTGCCTATCAGTCGTAGTGGTCCTGGCAAATTCATTCTACTGCCGATCCCAGCCATAACCCTAAAAAATAAAGTACAATTTAGAAACAAATGGACTCCAATTCTCTTTTCCGCATCGAAAAATTGATAAAAACCGCTAGAGTTATAACCAATTACTTTTTCAGCGATTGATTCGTATGAATACTAGCCTCGAGAATCAGATGAATTTTTCAGCAGAGAAAGTGCCCTCTATGCAGACAAAATATCAAACACGAAAAAGTTGAAAAACATAATTCGGTTGCATTCATAACATTGCGGTGGTTTGATATTGAATAAGATAACTTTCAGAGAGTATTTGTTGTTTGCTTGCGAAAAACGCTCTTTTCGCCTGAGTTTTCCTCTGACTTGTGATTTGATGGCAAGAAGTAAAATGTGGGACAAGATGGTTTTATTAATTTTTACATACATTATCAGTTGCATTACTAATTCTGTTTCCACGAGTGGGTATTAATATTATGATTGCAAAATGATAATTAATGGTTGAAATAATCTTATTCCCATGTTGTTTCCTGGCCGTGATTTTGACATCTCGTCATTTCAGGTTCTCCCCCAAACCCTGCAACTAATGATGTAAACACCACCGTAGAGAATCAAGAGTTTTTGTTTAATGATACTGTAAATGGTTGTCACTGTTTAAATTATTCGTGCGGCTGCTGTGGACATTTAGAAGAAGATAAAATTCACTTAAATGCCACTGGTAAGGCATTACATATAAGGATTCCATGTTCTATTATAATCCTAGAATATCAAAGCCCAGCTGTCAGTGGGAAAGTGTAAATTAGAAACTCTTAGCCGTGAATGGGTCACTGTAAGTTATTATGTATTGCACCTACCAATTAAGCATGGTAATTGTTTATTTTAAATATCTGGACTGTATACCCAGCTGTGAAAATATTTATTAAAATGGTTTCCAATTAGGTAAAAACATTTCTGGTGAAACCAAACTGAGATTTCACATAAACTACCTTCATATATTGCACACCGACCGTTATTAGCTGAATTAATTGAAGCAGCACCAAGGGAGTTGGGTTAACAAGTATTGGTGTTAGTGATCAGTGTATAAGTAGGTACCTGGTGCTTTATAAGTACTTTTTGGAATACTGACACTGGCTGGTAATTATAATAGAATCTCCCTTGTATTCTGCTTTTGAAGTGTTAAAAATATATTTTAATGTACCTGCCTGTTATAATAAGTCTTTCCAATCCCAAAATAACTAAAAATATATTTTAATGTACCTGCCTGTTATAATAAGTCTTTCCAATCCCAAAATAACTATAATTTAATGACTGGAAATAACTGGCCAATTCCCCATCTGTAGGTTTTTGATTTGGAAAGTAACTACCTCATACCGTTTGATGATTTTCGTTTTCAGAATAATGAAAATATCTGATCTTGCATTAGCTTAGATGCAAGGAAGTGAAACTAACTAGTGATGGAGTGGGAGCAGTTTTAGTTATATCAACTGGTGTTTTAAATTTCAAAGAACAGGTTTTATAGAAATTGAGAGTTGGGCACAGTAGTATTCATGTTTTGGAAACAAAGTAGTGCAGACCAGTTTCAGGGTAGATTCATGTTGACCTTGGCCTTGCTGTGCAGACCTTTTGACTATTTTTGTGCAGTTTTGATTGGATCAGCTTGCTTTCAGTGGAAATATTTTTACCTGAGTCATGTCGTAAAATTGGAGAAATATGTTTGATGAAAGCTCATGACCATTGATTTGAAGAGAATATAATCAACTCAAAGAATAGTTTTAAAGATGAGGATAGAATTTAACACCACTGAATGACTTGAAAATTCATATATTTGGGTAAGAGGGCATATGTCTATCCCTGTGCCATCTGTTGCTTCTCAGTGAGATCTGGTACCAAAAGAAATATCACTTCCTGGGTGAAGCTGAGGGTGCCCAGAGGCATTCCCAGGAATTGCATCCAAGCCACCCGGCCGATACTCCATTGCTCTACCCACTGGAATATCATTTATCCCCATTTATATTTATGTATATGTCTTGGTAAATTAATATAATAAATTTATTAACTCATAAGTTACCTTTTTACAGTGGTCCTTGCAGTGGTTTGTGGCTTATGTATACTATGCATGATGAAAGGGTTTTTGTGATAAATTTTCAATAATATAAAATAATATGCCCAATATAGCAGTTAGTGTAACAGTGTATTTGTATAAGGCAGTTTTCCATATTTTCCAGCAAGCTGATGAATTTTGGAATAGAAGAAAAAATTATTATAATTTATGAATATGTTCTGTTTGACAATTTTCAGTGTTCTTTCTGTAGTATAATTTTTTCCTTTTCCACTTTTCAGAGAACTTCTTTTTTGGTCATCTGTTTTTTCCATTTTGTTTTCTCCATTCTTCTCTACATTCACATTTAAACAGCTTCCAATGTGTTTGCATCCGTTCTCCTCAGTGACTAAGTTTCAGTACAATTCAGAACTAAACTTTGTATCAGAGTTTTCAGACATCCTTCCCATATGTCCTTATTCCTATTCTTTGTCATCAACTTCCTCTTTGTAAATGCTTATCTTGCTAACATATTTTTTCTCATACTGCTTACTGGTGTGCCCATTTTCATCTCAAATACCTCCCAAATAATTGAAGTTTCCTGCTTG
Organism: Hetaerina americana; assembly: GCF_022747635.1. Classification (NCBI taxonomy): domain Eukaryota; kingdom Metazoa; phylum Arthropoda; class Insecta; order Odonata; family Calopterygidae; genus Hetaerina; species Hetaerina americana. The sequence continues at coordinate 3,124,770 of NW_027287128.1, read as the reverse complement.
CTCTAATTTTTGCTTTTCTATTCTGATGATAACTTAGAGCCATCTATTTTTTGAGGATACCATTCTTTTCATTTCTTACAAAAGTAATGTGTCTTCATTTTGTACACTTATTACTGTTTTTTTGTACCCTTGATAATGATATATATCATGAACGCACAGAAAAGAGAATAATTGAAAGCCATTTTTATATGACTGCAATTAAGGTAGCTTGCAATTTATATTACCCGGTCAAGTGACATTATTTGAGATCCCTTAGTGTGGTGGGCATGCCTAAGTTCAGTGTATGAATTTGTGAGAAGAATAAGTTGGCATTGTACAAAGAGTGAATTAATTGGACTATTCTCAAAAACGTTTTGTTAGTGGCTCAACTTTTTAAGGACATATTTTGTCTTACTTTAAATCCAATGACAACTCTATAAATTAGTTTGGTATTTGGTCATGTTGAGACATATTAAGTGTTAGTCAACGTAGGAACACAGGAAAGAAGTGTTCCTCCTGGCACAGTGATGAAAATTGAAGGATTCCCTTATTTTTGCTTCTTTAAATATTAAGTCCTCATAATGCCATAGATGTTTGCATATGAGTAATGTAATGTTAATTTTTTTTACTTTCAGTTTGCATTTATGCTAAACTACTACGTACTGAATATGGAATTTCTATCACAATGACATACAACAACATAACTCTCTATAATGAAACTGTTTCAGGTAAGGCTTTGGTTGACTAGCAACTATTTTATTTTCAATAAGAAAATTCTTAGTTTCTGGAATTTATGTGTATATTTAGCTGCCTTACTTCGGAGTATAATGTTTCCAAAATCAAATGAAGGGTTAGAATAAGAATAACATTTTAGAAAAGTTTCATTCATGCACTTTTGAGGTAGTTGATTAATGTAGTTTGAATAATATTTATAATAATATAGTCAATATGAAGTATCTAAATTAATTTCATTTGTAGATACATATTTTTAATGGAAGTTCATGTGAAATGTCTTGCTATATGCTTATTTGTCCTTAAAGATAAAAAAATAACTACCAGGGTTCCATACCTGTAAGCTAAATGTCATTGAATAAGTCTTGTTGATTTGCACATACAAAGCCTGCTAATGGTAATGAATGGCGCACCACTTGTTACTTGTCTACATTAGACAGTATATAAATTTGATAGTTTGCATTACTGTTAGGCTTGTGTTCTGAAGACATTTCAATTATAGGCTGGGGGAATGGGTCCCAAGTGACATCTCTGCATGCCAAAAATTGAACTTTCACCAACACCCCCATGCCTCAAATGCTGAAAATCAGTTTTTTTTGCTTATTTCAGTGTTAGTAGTGTTCTTTATAAATATTTTTTTTCTTGCAGTGAGAAATCCTCCTCCTCTTTGCATCGGTGCCCCATACTTAAAGGAATTTGCTGAACTTTGTGTGCGACTGTATGACTTAGATGTTACGAAAAAGAGGTTCCATGGTTGTGCTGATGCCGAAGCTAGGTTGAAACATATTCTTTTAGCGGAGTATCAACTTGGCTGTTTTGATATTCGACATTTTCAGTCATTACAGAGCAGTCAGGAAAATATTAACAACAGCCTATTAGTGCCTTCGGTAACCCTGGTTTGAAACTTGACTATGACTGCAGAGTCCATTTTCTGGGATGACTCCTCTAATTTTTTTTATTGTTATACCTTGATTGTTTTGTAGTCTTTTTTGTACTTAATGAACTTCAGTGAGCCATTTTTCACTCTTGTGAATTTTTCAATGCATAAAGAGATCATGTTCTTTGTGCATTCACTGTATTTTGATTTCTGCTTCAGCCTGCTTTTACTTTTTAGACATTACCCCTATTTAATCTTATTAAATGTTCACTTCTCATTTGAATAGCTATATCTATCATAACTTAATGTTGATGCATATTTGGAAAAGAAGTCTCGTGTACTTGGTGGAAAAATTTTTTTTTCATATCGGTGTATTGAGAAATCACGAATATATTTCCTGCAAATGAGGCATTTAGTTTTGGGTCTATAAAGAGAAGTTAGATTTTATTGTAAGTTAATGGATATGTTGTGAGTGACTTGGATAACTTAGGATTCCATCTTAATTCTTGTGGATGTGGGAATATTGAACCCAAAATCTATGAAAATATATACCTACACATGTGCCAGTATAATTGCCGCTGCCAATTCATGGGGATGCATATATCATTCAAATATGGGAAAACACTTAAAATTTCATTATATGTTAAAACACTAATTAACCAATCGCCTTTTTCAGATATTACTGTATATTTTGTTTATATGCTGATATATTATGCCTTCTTTGATCTACAAAGAATACTTAATTAAAAATGCAATCTAAGGATTAAGTGTCAATAAACCTTTTGATAGCAATGTGGTATTCAAGCCAATGACAGGAGCATTTAGCTCATTTTCATCTTGTTTCATGTAGTTTACTCATATGAGTATGCTGGAATTCTCACAATTGTTTTTATAGCTCAGGCTTATAAACTCTATAAAGATGCCTAGTTCATTCCTCCTACATTTCATGGAGTCAACAAAATAGCAAGCTAGGGTAAAGTGAATTCTCTTTCAAGTGTAATTAACGCTCAGTCTTACTGTACCCTGTAATTAACTTTCAAATCCTCAGTTGTCATTGGGGTTTTTTAATCAAAAGCAGTACAAATAAAACATACTGTTATGTTATTGACATTGACAATTCAATAGGCAACAATTTTTAATTCTCAGATCATATACAGATCCATTGGCAGTCAATATATCATCTGTGTATATTCCAAAGCGTTGTTCTATCCCTGCTATATTCCCATAATTTATTCAGGATCCTATTGAATTTCTTCTCTAATTAATGACATGCCATGCTAATCATGTCATATTTGTCATGGTTATCTTAGAATACTTGTGATGACAACAGTAACTTAACAAAAAAATGCACATAATGGAAGCTTGATGTTTTAAAGATAATTAGTCTTGCTTTGTTTTGAACAGCAAATAAAACCTCTAGTCTAACTGAATATTTCTTTAGAAAATTCACCTTTGTTGTTGAGAGATAATAAAACATAACAAATATGTAATGCAAGAGTAAAGATGCAACTTCAGTTAATGGACTTTCGTGCAATCTGTGTGTAATAGATATTTGCATATGTTTATGATTGGAAAGGAGATTGTTTCAAATTGAAACAAGTTTAACTGGGCTAATGAAAATAATAGATCTGTAATTATTTCATCTGTATTTTTATTATCAAAGTATAATAAAATTTTACAATATCTAATGAATTGTATCCTTGTGTCACCCTTTGCTCAAGATTAATAACTCATTTTATGATGCAGTCTTTCAAATATAGCTGTTTGGGCCCATTGATTTCAAGAAGAGAAGCTGACATTCCATTTAATAAACATGTGTTGACGTTTATTATAAAAATCCCTGCTGAGTATAAACATTCTGTGCATTTAATTTGGGAAGTCAAGGGTACCTTATTTATGGGTACCTAGGTAAAATTAAAAGTGATATGGCAGTCTTAATTCTATAAGAGTGTCCCCTCCTTGTACTGTTAGACTTAAGATTTAGAATAAAACTTAATCATTATTAAATTTATGACATTTCCTCTCAAAGAAATAAATTATGTGAAATTAGTGATACTTTCTTAAATTTCAAGAAAAACAATGCTTTCCATGATCTGGAACATGATAATACAATGTCTTTTATTGTATATTTATCTGATCTGTTAAAGTATGAAAGTATTAAGCTTAAAGTGTACATTTTAAAGTGGTTTTCATATTGAAATGAGTAAATTAAAGGACTTAGTGTTAAAAAATACCCAAGAAATTGAAATAAACGTTTAATGCTAAAACTCTTGTACAAAATAAACCAATTACCATTGAGGGCTGGTATGTCAAATGCTTTCCATTAGAAAAATAATTGACAAATCAGGGGAATATATGTTTTGTTAAACCAGAGGCTACCTTTAAGTTGAATTTTCAACTTATTAGAAGAATATATAATTATTAAGTTAATTCTAAGGCTAATCCCTCAAGTTTGATGAAAATTCTATGGCTACTGAACTGTAGATTGATTTAGCTCGATTTGATAACAGAGCTCACCTTGTAGGTACTCACACCCTCCTGCATATGCATTCTTGCATTCATGATAAGGGTTCTAGTTTTTTTCCATGTGCTACGTGTTGTTTCTTTGGTAAAGCTAGTATCTAAAAAATGACACAGCTTTGATGGAGTAGAGAATGCAGCACTTAGATTTCAACCCATATCCTCCAAACCAATAAATGTTATTTGATTAGATTCATTGCTTGGACTGCAATGCTTTGAAATATGCAGTATTTTTATTCAAACTCTGGCTTCAGTTATTGCATATGTCTGAATATGTCTTTTAATTGTTTCTTCAAGAAAATTTCCAAATTTGTCATCTTTCCAAATGTGCATGCTTTAGTTCAAGGTTTTTGGGCTATTTGTAGCATATTAAGCCAAGAGCTTAAACTTTGGGAATGGGGAATTGAGGGAGAGGAGAAAAAATAACAGTTTGCAGCTCCCTTTTATTCTTGATATTTATTTAGAATTTAAAAAGCCTTCTGGATTGGGAAAAGTTAAACACAATAATTGTACAAAAATGTATAAATTTGAAGGATCTCAGGCTTTCCCGGCGAATAGTATTCAGGAATTTTTCTCGGGTTTCCAACCGGGTCAGGTTTCGGAGTACCGACGTTTCGATGGCTGACTCTGCCATCGTCTTCAGGGTTGAAGTGCAGAGCATGGAAATTGCCGGGTATTTATACATGTTGCGTGGGTCAGGTGTGGCCTGATTGGTCGGATGAGTTTCTTCGGCCCGCTCCGGTCAATTCAAAAAAAAATTCCGAAAATTCAAAAGCTCCTGGAAGATCCAGCATACCGAACCATCAACCGTGACCCCACGGATGCTATAGTAAGGAAGACATCCGCCCTCATCAAGAAGACGTTGCAGACGCCGGAGGCGAGCAGAAATCTAATTCCACAAGCGCCCATTCCTCCGAGATTATACGGACTGCCAAAAGTTCACAAGGAAGGTGCTCCCCTAAGGCCAATTGTGAGCGCCATAGGGGCTCCCACGTATGGCTTGGCAAGGTACCTGACAGGCGTCTTGGCACCCTTGGTTGGATCTTGCGAACACCACATCAAGAACTCCGCTGAATTCGTGCAGACGCTGAAGAATATTCACCTAGAAGACCGAGACATCTTAGTGAGCTTCGACGTTGTGTCACTATTTACCAAAGTACCGGTCAAGGACACCTTGCTACTCCTTCAAGCACAATTTGATCAGCAGACTGTCGAACTCTTCCGCCATGTCCTCACCTCGACGTACTTCCTATACAATGGGAAATTCTACGAGCAGGTGGAGGGGGTCCCCATGGGTTCTCCTCTCTCCCCTGCCATCGCCAACTTTTACATGGAGGACTTTGAGGAGAGAGCACTAAGAACCGCTCCATTACGACCGAAACACTTTTTTCGATACGTGGACGACACCTTCGTTGTTTGGCCACATGGACCGGAGACCCTCCACGAGTTCCTCGGCCACATGAACGGCATACATCCTAGTATCCAGTTCACCATGGAAATGGAAGAAAACAGACAGCTACCATTCCTCGATATTCTCATTGAAAGAAGGGAGGACGGCAGCCTGGGTCACAAAGTATACAGGAAGCCAACCCACACCGACCTGTATCTCAACGGTAGCAGTCATAACCATCCGGCACAAAAAAGGGGGGTTCTATCCACACTCATACACCGGGCAAGTGCAGTCTCCGACAAAGAAAACCTTGAAGCGGAACTACAACATCTGAGGAAGACCTTCCGGCAAAATAATTACAAGCCTCGGGAAATCGATTTGGCCCTTAAAAGGGCCTTCGCGGGACCTAAGGGTAGGAGAGAGGAGGAAGAAAAGCCAATCGCCAGAGCATGCATCCCGTTCACATCTTCAGTATCACACAAGATATCAAGAATACTGAAAAAACACAAGGTGGAAACGATTCACAAACCACAAGGGAAGCTAGAATCTTTCCTTGTCACGGCCAAAGACAAACGCGGAATGAAGTCATCGGGAGTCTACCGAATTCCCTGCGAGTGCGGCAAAGTTTACATCGGGGAGACGGGCCGCACAATTGAAAAACGCCTAAAAGAACACCAGAGATGCATACGACTCCACTACCCGGAAAAGTCGGCAGTCGCCGAACACAGTATCACCCATGACCATAGAATCGACTTTGAAGCCACAAAGAGGCTATGTCATGCCAACGGTTATTGGGACCGCGTGGTAAAAGAAGGAATAGAGATCCGACTGGAGAAAAACAACTTAAACCGAGACACCGGCTTCCAGATAAGTAATATTTGGAAGCCGATACTAAAAAAGATGAGAAACACACGGGAACAATGCCGATTGACCGGAGCGGGCCGAAGAAACTCATCCGACCAATCAGGCCACACCTGACCCACGCAACATGTATAAATACCCGGCAATTTCCATGCTCTGCACTTCAACCCTGAAGACGATGGCAGAGTCAGCCATCGAAACGTCGGTACTCCGAAACCTGACCCGGTTGGAAACCCGAGAAAAATTCCTGAATATGTATAAATTTCTTTGATTGAGACAGGATTCAAATAATTGTGCCTGTACTTGCTTTTGCCATGTAAAAATAAAACATTTTAGAGGGGAATTAGCCTTATGTTCCTTGAACACCTTGCCTGTGTGGTTGTGATATTTAGTACTCTTTAGGAAAAGGTTAAGGAGACAGAGATGAGAGAAAATTGAGCTAATTGAAAGTATGATGGTATAAACTGTAATTTATAAATAGTGTCCTTTATAAACTATATTTTAATAAATAAATTTTTAAAAACTTTGTCATAAGCATATTAATGTTATGAACTACATTGAACCTTAGTATTTTACATTAAACTTAAACAACGATAGTGGATTTATTATTCGTATATGTTGGATTTATGATGAACTGTTATCATTTTCTTAGATTTTTAATTTTTCTATGATTACTTAAGCCATCTTTATTATCTTTCCTCTTCCATGGTGACCACCTGCACTACATACCTCTCTTGCCTCATCCTTTCACAAATGTGTGAATTCCTTTCCAAATCAAATTAGGCATTAGTTTAAAGTTGAAAATCTAGTTCTTATCTTCCTTACTATTTCAGATATGTCTTATGCTACTGTTCCTGCCATCTCCGCCACTCGATTGTGTTAATTTGAAAATCAATATACACTATCGCATTGTCCTTATTCACAGCTGAACTATATTACTTTATCTTTTAGCGAGATCTTGTTAAGTATAAAACTATTTGGTAAGAGTACTCTGTACCCATTTTTAAATTTGAGTGGGAATATGAGAACCTAAAAATTATCCAGTGCATTTTTAAATTTAACTACCAATATTCCGTGTTCCTTTCCCCAATTTTCGTGCCATACTGTGTGATTCCAAGTACTCCTTTAACAGAGCATTACCATCTGAAAAAATATCTGAACTAATATATCAACTCAGTATTGACAGAGACTACTTTTGGAATCTTTGATATTTTTTCTGTCACAATAATTGCTGCTGGGCCCCAAAAATATACACAGGCATCTATTTGAAATATTGACCCAAACAGTAGCTAAACATTTAGGGTTGCCATGTGTTCTTATTTTTGCACACAGGCACTTTCCAAGTAAAAGTGAGTAGTCCATAAACAAATTAAAAAATATTTTAATATTCCATTAATCTTTAATCGTAAGCAATATTAATAGACATCATGCAATGACTTTCATTTGCTGATAATTGTCAATATTGTTGGTAGTCCTTGCAGTAAAACCAGCAAAAAAATTCACAGGAGGCATTGACTGCATTCTCTTAGCCATCAATTTTTCTATTTTTAAGGAAAAAGTATATTTAAAAAAATTAGTCTTTAGTTATTTTTTATTTAAAAAAACTATATCTCAGGATTGCAAAAAATCTGTAGGCTGGATATAATACCTTTTAATCATAACTTTTCAGGGAAATAAAGGAAATTTCAATTGCAGGGCCTCATAACCTCACTTCTGTTGATCAAAATTTGGTACTGTAAAACTAATTCCTTTGGCCTCAAACAGAGAGTGATATATCATCATTAGCCTATTTTTCCCTATCTTGTTATAGATTCCACACATTTATGTCTGGATTGCAAAATATGAGTAGGTTATGTTGATATTTATATGAAATACACATATCCTTTGTGAAACACCTAGAAGTATCTTGTATATTACAAAAATGGGAACATTTTTCTTATTTTCTTTGTTCCTAAAAAGTAGTTTTCTAGGATTTGAAATGTTGTGATAGCAGAATTACTTAAAAAGTAATTGGATTGGACGTCACTTGTATCCTGAAATTCATAATTTATTTTATATATATATATATATATACCTGTATATATTATATATATAATTATATATATATATATATATATATATATATATATATATATATATATATATAATCATATATATAGTATATATCAATTATACGGAAACTCTCACACGAGCAGTATAATAATGGGACGGCACAATAGAACACAAATAAAATAGTAACATTTAAAAGGAAAAGAACACTCACACAGTAAAATGTTTGAGCTTTCGGCCTTCTCCGAGGCCTTCTTCAAGTAAGACTTACTAGTCAAGTCTTACTTGAAGAAGGCCTCGGAGATAGTCCCGCCCACTAAACCTGCTGCGCTAGTTGTCAGTCTGTGTATATGGTGCCTGTTATTTTACTTTCTATTGAAATGTAATGAAATAATTGACTTTGTAAACAATACAAAGTCAAGTACAATACAAAGTACAAGTCAAGTTACAAAGTGAATTATTTCATCACATTTCAATATGTTATGCAAATTCCATAAAGTTACGCCTGAGACAACAAATTTTATGTTACTTTCTGTTTTCCTTGTTTTTACTGTTTGTTGCAAATGGAAAGTGATGAAAACACAGAACAATGAAACAACATCAAGTTTTTTGGTGAAGTGCGGTAAAAGTTATCAAGAAATTACTGAAGTGTTGATAGCTGTTTACCATGATAACGCTCTGAAGAAAACATCTGCTTTCAAGTGGATTAAATCAAACCTAAAATTCAAGAAAAAGCCAGTAGAAAATCAAAGTCATGTTCCTGGTTATCTTTGATGTTGAAGGTGCTGTTCATTATGAATTTCTTCCTGAAGGACAAACAGTACGTAAATGCTTAATTGTACCTTACAGTTCACAAGCGTTTGAGAGATCACGCACGTCGTGTGCGACCAAATTTGACTCTAGGTAATGGATGGATCCTTCACCATGACAATGCACCTGCAAATTCAGCGTTGATTGCTGACCAGTTTCTGGCAAAAAATTCAATCACCATCCTTGATCATCCTTATTCACCAGATCTCCCCCCATGTAACTTTTTCCTTTCCCCAAAATACAAAAATGTGATGAGGGGACATGACTGGAAAGATGTGGACATAATAAAGCAAGAAACAATGAGACAACTAAAAAGACTAACTGCCAAGGACTTCCAAGGGTGCTTTTAACAGTGGAAAAGAAGATGGAATGAGTGCATAGCAATGAATGGAGAGTACTTTGAATGGGACTAAATCAATGTTGACTAACTTTAGCAAAATGAAGTTTTTATGGCCTCAGTTCCCGTATTTATTGGACAGAGTAGTATATACATATTACTTTTAATGAAGTATGAAAAACATATCACCATCTTATTGATAACCCTTTTTATAAACTGATGGATGCTCACTCAGTGACAAAGAATGAAATTTATTTAATACTTAAACAGTGCCTTTAATTGAATATTGTGTGCGACCCAATTTAATAAGTCATAAGCTTTATTAAGATATTGATAGGAATAAAATTTTATCAGAATATTACGTTGAACTAGGACATTTAGTATACTTCCAAATATATCCCAGGTCACAATCCTATAAATTCAGAACTAAAATGTAATGAACATATGAAATAGCATGCCATAGTAAAAAGGAACAAACTGATTCCTAGATTATTTTGGAAAGCTCAAGTACTTATAGTTCTTGTGAGAAAGCACATATGGCAGAAGGGAATCGGCATCAAAAGTTCCTGATTAATTCTTAGTTAGATAATATTAAAATGCAAGAACAGATGCTGTTTGTTTTTCTTGTGACTGGATTAGAATCCTGGTTGATGTTACTGAAAAACTACATCTAAAATATGAGTGATGTGGTTTTCTGAACACTAGAACTTCATGGGAAACTGCAGATGTGCAAGCTGCAGAGTGAAAGAGCTAGACCCCCTACCCTGAATGTTTGAATTCATCGATCATAGGAGAGTGCTGGAGCTATTTCAGATGAAGATTGACGAGTCAGACTATGAAGTGAATGGTGACCCATTACATCTTCCTTGGCATATTCTAAATGCTGATGCAGAAGGGCTATCAAAGGACGGTGAAGATAATGTGCATGCTTTAGCTTAGGACTAACCATTTATATCAAAATGGAGTATGTAAAATAGGAAGAAAATGAAAATGCAAACTAAATTTGTTAGATGGTTCACCAGAACTGCAAAAGAAACATTTAATATTCTATAATTTGCCCCATCTTGCTTCCCTGACCGATTTACTAGAGAGCAATCCATTTGATGCATTCCGATATCCTTGAAAATCTTGTTTAGTGTATAACAAAGGAGACAAATATTTTTAATAGTATTCAGTTCCATTCAGTGACTGAATTTTTTTGTAAAATTTATGCTGCAATTGGAATACTGTATTATTCAGGATACCATATTTACCTTTGAAACATATGTATTGGAAATGAATAATGACTGTGACTTATGAAAACTATCATGTTTAGAAATAGTTTCAATTAAATTCTGAAATACGCATATCAGATAACCTAAACTTGACTTATCTGTTAGAGTTTACAAAATTTGTTCTTATTCTATCCCCTTTTTGACATTTTAAATAGAAACTTCAAACTTGTTCCTGTTAATATGAATCATTCAAAAAATAAGTCAATAATTTCTATTATGATAAGTAGCAAGCTAAACAATTAATGAGAAGAAAAACAATTCATTTCGAATTTAAAAGTTGGTGCCTAGATTAATTTAGCAGGTACTCACTCCATGCATAATCATACACTGGTTTAAATTACAATGCTACTGAAAATAAAACTTAGGGTAAACTGGGGACTTTGTAATGGGGCTGATAGAAAAGTGTCAACTAAAAGGAGGGCATAGATTATTTGTCGGCATATTTTTAATTCTAAGCTTCTGTTATACAAGTTGCAAGAAAAAGGGTTTAGGGGAACTAGCACCTGAAGGCTACAATGAGATGAAATATAATACTATATTTAATATCACAAAGGAAAACAAAATTAAAAAAAGGGAAGAGGAAAAAATGTATGGGAATTTGACTGCATTGCATGGGAATGACAATTTTGTTGTAACAGTGATGGCAAACTATAGTGAAAATAAAACTGACAGGTGATAGAGAGTAAAAAGATAAATTTCAACTTTTCTCTCACTATTTTAAGTATTATAAGTATATGAGCAGAGTAGACTTACTAGGATATTTTTTAACCAAATACCAGGCCAAAATAAGAACCAAAATGTAGTGGTGGCAATTGTTTGCTTGGGCAGTTGATGTATAATGTGTTCAAGAATGATTGCTTCACAGAAATCAGGAAGCACCAGTTTTTCTACAATTCCAAAGAGAATGTGCCCTATACATTACAAAACATTTTTGAAGAATTTATACTGGCATAGGACACAAATATTCATCAAAAGGCCTTGATATTTATGTAGACCATATGGACCATTTAATAATGATGGTCATCTCAAAACATAAATTATGCATACAATTAAAGGCAAGAACTCATATGGACCAAAAATGTGGCATTTCACTTCACCCTGAATGTTTCATAGCATGTCTTGAAAAGTATTTGTGAATGGTTTATAGAGTTTATATATTATAAATCATACAATTGCTTCTTTTTATTAAACACTAAATTCATGTACATATTGGACATTTTTCAAGAATTAATTGAAAATTTAATGAAAGGAAGTTTTGTTTTATTTTGCTAATTAATGTGCTTTCAAATGCATAGGACCTTGTGCCCATAAGAATCTTAAGACATACCAAAATTAGTCTGTGTAGAAATTTGATTTAAAAAATGATAATGTGAATTACGGGTCATAAACAGCAATATTATTCCAAATATTTTCTCAAAAAGGTTTTTGAGACAAAAGTGACTCGCAACCAATGAACTAATCTTTTCTCATTCCCATCCAAAACTTGACCTGCCTCAGCATGAAAAGGTAGTGAAATTGTATTTATGGACTACATAAATATATTTTTACCTCTGCAAAAGATGAAATTTTTGATCACATTTGAAGTAGTATTATGGGCAGGTATTACTTGCAGACTTTTTTCATTGATGGTGGGATAAAATACAGGGTCCATACAATAAGTATCGGGACTGGTTCCAAAAATCAAAATTTATTGCAGTTATCATTACAATTATTTAATAATCTTCAAAATACATTCCTCCTACATCGATACACTTAGTTCCGTGTGTCTTCCACTCATCAAAAGCCCACTGGAAGTTGGTTTCCAGAATACTGTTGAGAACCTTAGTCGTCGCCGCTTGAACTGCCTCAATGGAGTCGAACCAATATCCTTTGAGCTCCTTTTGAGCGTAATAATGTTGTCAAGAAAATCTTTGTCTTCCTGGATGCGGTCCAAAATTTCTGGAAAAATTTCCGCCCACGACAGTTTTTGTTCCTTGCTCAAGACTTTCGGCACAAGCTTCACACACACTTTCCTCATTACAAGATCCTCTTTTACAACGGTGTGGATGGTTCCGACTGAAAGGCCGGTCTCCTCACTGATAAGGGTGATGGTTAAATGCCTCTCAGAGTCCAAAACGTTTTTCACTTTGACCACCTGAGCATCGGTTCGAGCGGTCTTTGGTAATTCGTCTTCGACGAGCACTCGATCTTCTTTAAGCATTTTGTGCCACTCAAGAACACTTGTGTAACTTAAGGCATCATCCTTATAAGCCCGTTTAATGAGTTCAAGGGTCTTTGATGTGGATTTCCAGAGTTTAATGCAAAACTTAAGAGCGTAGCGTTGCTCAACGGTGCACTCCATGCTGGCGGGACGACACCACAAACAATCACACGCCACAAAAATCCACCTCCTGTCTCAATACATGCCCAGAGGCGACTGAACTAAAGTGCGTCTAAGTGGTGGGGGACCCATCTCTACGGGTTGGTGTCTCAACGGAGTGGTGGATGGGGATCCAATTGGTCAGACCCCCATCCACCATTGAGGCTACAGCGAACCAGATACTTACACTTGTACAGACCCTGTGTGTGCAGAAAATTTCTGACTTCCATTTTGCAGACTTAAAGAGAAATATGAAATTAGCTTTCCTATGTTCCCATTTGATATTTGATGGGGATCCGACCAGTCGGACCTCCATCCACCGCTCCGTTGAAGCTGCAGCAAACCAGTGCAGATACTTATTGTATGGACCCTGTATGTGCAGAAAATTTCTGACTTCCATTTTGCAGACTCAAAGAGAAATGTGAAATTAGCTATCCTGTGTTGCCATGTGCTGTGAATTCAAAAACTCACACTTTAGTCAATTCATCATTGCCCTTTTTGCATTTAAAATTTTCATTTGCGTATAAAATTTGACCTGATTTTTATATTAAAGAGAATACTTTATATTAGAATATTACTATTTTTTTATTAATATGTATCATTTGAAATGGGAGAGATTAGGTACTTCAAACATCATGCTTTTGTGATGTAATATTCTTTTAGGCCTATATTTCTTCAGTTTTTGTATCCTTAGTAAGCATTTGAATATTACCTGAATTTAGTCTTTTAATTTAAGCTTCTCCATGCTCAATCCAATCGAATGTTGCTAACATACATAATATTGTTTTATAATATGCAGGCTAATGCTCATTAACTCTGATGATATAATTTTTTTCACGTTGAACATGAGAGAAAAGATAAATGGGAGCAGTTTTTCCGTAATATATTTTTGTAGTATGTTATCCTGGAATACTTTCATATTCATAATCTATAAACAATGGGATGTGATTCCTGTTTCATGCTGCAATTTAAACGATGGCCTGCAATAGGGAAAACTATTTCTATTAAGTAAGAAATATGAAATCTAAATTAACATTGCAAGAAAAACTGAATAAATACAAGCTAGCACATTTTAAAATTTGATTATATTACAAAATTAGATTTGTTGAAAAGATTGTTATGATAAAGAAACTTCAATTAACCTTGAGTACATCACAATTCACCCCTTGAGACCACAATATCTAATTTCCTTTTTCTAGAATGATATGTACTAGATTACTTTTTCCTCAGGCATTGATCTTTGACTAATAATTCTGATTTGCTTCTTTTAAGGCCTTTTCATTTCACAAATACCAACAAGTAATAATGACATTATGTTGTGTGATACCACTTACAGCCTACTAGAGCTCACTTAGAGCCTACTAGAATGACAAGTACATTCAAAACAAAAATTTACAATTTAATTACAATCCCTTAAAATGTATTGCATATTTTCCTCATCCAGGACTGTCTGACCATTATATTCTGGCAATTGCATTAACATTGGACAGTCTGAATCAACCAGACAGGTTAATTTTCAAAAAGGTTTATTTTAGGAGCAATATTGAGAGTTGCATTAATGCATTGAAAATAAGACTTGGGCTACAAGCCTAGTGTACTCAGGAAACTTTTGAAACCAGCCTCAATTATTTTTACTCCAAATTTTGTAATTTATTTGAATGTTTTATTCGAACTGTTAGAGTGAAAGAAAATTATTTGAAGTATAGGAGCAAGCCTTGGCTGTCTGATGACATCATTGCACTCTCAAGAAAAATAAAGGAAAAAACCTGATTATGTCAATTGCCAAATACCTCTGATGTGTGGTCAGATTATGTCAAAATGAAGAGAGAGTATAGTCTCCTTATCAGGAAAAATAAGAACTGGTACAATGACCATCAACTGCTCATAGCCCATGATAAAAATAAAGAAGCATGAAATATAATAAGCAAGGCAACTATTAAAAGGGTAGATAGTTCAATTCCTGATGCATATGATAGTTCTGGTAGTATAGTCACTGATAACCAACTGATTGCAAATAGAATGAATGAATCTTTTTTAAGTTTAACATAAACCCAGGAAAATATTTAAAAACAGTCAACTGCATCTGAAAATAGTATCCAAGAAACATTGAATCTATATCCCTGTAATCATAAAGAGGTGTTAGCCTACCTTCAAAAGATTTTGAAAATACCAGCTCCAGGGATAGATGGCATATCTGGAAAATTGTTGTTGGAATGCAAGGACTATAAAATGGAACCCCTAAATTGTTTAATAAACTAATTCTTGAAATGTGGAATATTTCCTCACCTCTTCAAAATTAGTAAAACCTTAACAGTATACAAAAATAAAGGCAAAAAATGGAAATAAATGACTATAGACCAATCTCTCTTATGTCAATATCCTAAATTATTCGAGTTTTTTTTATTTTAGATTACCAGGGTTTCTTGATAAATTCAAAATTATCTCTCATTTGCTGTGGGGTTATTGAAAAGCCAAGCCTAAAGAATCATCAAGCATGGGTGCTTTCAATTCTACACCTTAGATAACCAGAATTTGGCCCTTGCTTTGTTTCTGGATTTTACTTGTGCCTTTGATCTCGTTGACCATTCCCTCCTTTTGATTAAGGCTGCTAGAGTAGGTTTCAGAGGTATAGCCTTGAAATGCTAAAATATTTTTTATTTGAAAGATCACAAATAGTGCAAATAACATTAAAAACTGTAAAATATACATCAGATTCCTATCCTACTAGCAGAGAGGTTCCATAGGGCTTAATATTGGGACCTATCTTATTTACCTTCGGGGAATTTTGCTAGAGGATATTAATTTAAATCTTAACAATGAAAGAATTATTTGCTCATCCAACTCAAAGTTCTTCGGTCTACATGCTCAAAAAACCGGTGGGTGGAATATTCTTGCTAATAATCTGTGTTCTGAACTGCACACTGTGATGTAACCTATTCAGTTCCTGCATAACTCAGTGTCTTTAGAGATATTAGAACTTTTGTATTATGCTAATTTTTTTTCCAGGGTATCATATGGAATAGTGTCCTGGGGATCATCTTCATGCATGTCGCACAAAGTTTTCTTAGTTCAAAAAAAGTTATTGAATGCATACTTGATGCTGCTTATAGGATACCATGTAGGCCCTTGTTCAAAAAATTAAAGTTACTTACTATTCCATCTATGTATATATTTGCCACGTCTTTCATCAAAAATAATATCCATCTCACACTAATAGTGATATTCACTCTTATTCAACTAGAAAACATGACAACATTCGTACAAGTTACTTTTAATGAGCAATTTCATTTAAAAGCCCAATGCAATGGGTGTAAGAATTTGTAACACATGGACATACTCATTGAAAATGAGTGATAAATTATGCAATTTGAAATTGAAACTCAGGAAACTCCTAATAAAGTCTTATTATTCATTGAACGATTTTTTTAATTAAGAGCAGTTAAAATGTATTGTGTGTTTATTACACACTTTAATTTATATGTATACTCTTTTTTTTAAAGCATGTTCATAGTGACCAAATGTACTGGTTTTTTTTTACGTTTCTTTGTATTTGACAAATCCTTTACCTACATAATATATATGATCAGTGGGCAATAAAATGCTATTATTATTATTATTACCTATCTGATTCATGATACAATATTTCTTATTATTTCAAACCGCTTCTTATCTTACAATAATTGAATGTTTCCATTGGAGTATATTCTTTTATGTGCCCTGTTTCTTAAAAGTTCTTCTCCTCTTTTTATTGTAAATGCATCCATAATTATCAAATTCATAAAAAAAAACATCCCCAATAATCCATACTCATATGCTCTCCATTTGAATGGACCACATCCCTTGGCATATGCAACCTTTAACATGATTCCTTGACATAAATGGTCTATTCCAACAATATCACCTTTTAAAAATTTCATCCTTTAAATCACCAATATCACCTTTTAAATATTAACCAAATTTAACCCTGGGAAGTAAATCATACTAGAGTGCATATGAATTTTTTATTCATAGGCTATATGAATGTATATATTTTTCCTCTAGGCATTGCGATGTTTAATGTTTGTGTGTCTATGATACTTGATATCTTATGTTGTTTACATGACCATATGACCTGTAAATCAACATTATTTTTTTCATTTTGCATCTGGTTCCATAGCATAAAATAAAGTTTATAAAATATGTTTGTTGGCACACTTTAAAATATTTACATGAAGAATATTCATTATTACTCCCTCATGGCATTTACAGGAAACATACATAGAAAATAATGTCAAAACTAGCAATATTTTCCTGGAATATTTTTGAGTGTGTCTCTATACTCGCTTGGTTTTGCAAGCCATTGAAATTCTGTTCATAAAATGTAATGGAAGCAATTATTCACTATTCATCATAATAACTTCTTTTGATGTACAGTTATGATTCTAATTGTGCGGTTGTAAGACTCATATTACACAGATATTCATGAAGATAATAACTGATAGTTAACCATGGAGAAGAGAGGGACGGAATTATAGATGATCAGTAGCAGAGAAAATATTCCATTAGCCCTGGGGCATTATGTTTCAGATAAAATGAGATACCTACATAGTGCGATTAGATATGCATATATTCACATAGGTATATTTTTTGGACATCATATTTTTATTAGAAAAACAATGGAATAGTTTGTGTGTACATTACTTAAATTATTTATCTGTTATTTCACATTTATTATGTTATTTATCTGGAGTCAATGAAATTGTTGGGCATTGAAGACCACAAACCCCTTTGACATCTCCGAGCATTAAAAGATATGTCTCTGGGCAGGAGAGGTCTGCTTTAATGGTTGAAGAGAATCATTGGTGGAACAGCTGAGAGGAAAGCTCTTCTGTTCTTACCTTAACTCTCAGGCTTCAGCATTTCATGAAGATCTAAATTTAAATTAAAATAAAGTTTGCATAAGGGAGTCATGCTTTTATTATCAAACATGTGCAGTCATTTTATGATTTTTATTTGCTTATTTTTATGAGAAAATATAATACAAAACAGGTTTCTCAGGTCAGTTAATATTGGCTAATTTAAATACTCATGTGATAAACAGTAGGCATATTTATGGTTTATTTAAAATTAATATCATCAAGCTCCCAAATACTGGTTAGTGGTCATTCATTTTTGTTGAAGCTTTAAGACTTAACAATCTATAACTTTTTCTGAATTACTTTAATCATAACTGAAGTGTCTGCATAACTATACATCACTGGCAACCCATCACATGGATCAGTTGTAAAGAAAGTATCAATATTAAAAGTTATAACATAAAATGAGTTTTCTAGTGCAACTCTACAGTATAACAACCCTGGATAGTTACCCTTTCTATAAAATCGTTATGCCTTTATATATAGAGATTTTACAATGGATTCTGCATCTAAATATTTGCCTTAAATTTTTGGGATCTGTATAACTAAAACTGTAATTTTATGCAGGCTGTGTTGTAAAGCATCTATTGTATGTGGATGATAGAATCACTATCATTTGAATTTTCAATCTTCCTACCAGTGTCTATCCAAGCAAGTCATTCTCTATTACACAAGCAAATTAACTTATTTTCAACACAACTGGAAAATTATTTATACATTGCATGATCTGAATAATCTAAAAAGTTGAAATTGGATCATCAGTAAAATTACATGCTCTTGTATTTGTTGCTTAAAATGAAACTACCAAAATGAAGTCTATCAGAAATAGGTATGTAGCTAAATATTTTTGTTGAACTCACTGGTTTTTCCTACCCAAAAGCATAGCTTATGCTAAATGCTGTAAGTTTCTTCAAGGGCCATTTCATGAGATTACCTTAATGTTTCCCCAATCTCCCAATTTTCTGTGTTCAACTTTGCTTCAAATACAGTACTTTTCTGCCTATTATTATTTTCGCATTATTGATATTTGGGAGGGTGAAGATTGTTTACAAATTTATTGAAATTTAAACAGTAGCATTTATAATTAAATTATGATTCTATTAAATTGTACATTTGAAGTCGCAAAAACCAAAATGCACTATTACCCTCAATTGAAAACTCAGAAGAATATTAGTTCATAGCCAACTCACATTCCACTCTATATTTATAGTCTTATTTCACTATTGTCATTGTTCATATTTCCAGATATGTAAAAGTCAAAACTTGAGTAGTGTACATACATACTCACATAAAGTAAACATGTCTCTATCATACAAAAGCTCTGAGGGTTTCCAGCATCATTCACAAATCACAATATTGCGCTAAACTCACAGCTTAAAATACTTGTAACAATTCATTGTATTATTCACATTTTTGTGCGATGAGGGTGCTTTTTCAATGGTAAGGCTAGTTCTGATTAATATCCTGCCTTTACTCTCAGGTCATTTTCATGACTTCAGTCAGTTTTAAAGCTTCACAGACGTTTCTATTAATCATATCATTATGGAAAACCATAGGCACATAGTGGAGACTGACAAATGGGCATATTTGTGCAGAAAACATGATTAACACTTTATATATTGTCTTTCCAACAACTGAGAGTTACTCATTTCTTAATATATCAAACTTCTTTCAGCAACTTTACAACATATTCCATGATTACTTCATGAGTCTTTGATAGTTAAACATTTATGTTTACCAAAGTAGGTTTAAAATTTTAACAAAACTACTAACAATTCCTTAAATTTAGCTAAGAAATAACAGGTATAACATAACTATTACATTAGGCCAAATTCATGTATTTTATTATAAATCACATTTCTTGTAAAAATAAGCTAATGGATTAATACAAGCATGAAAAACCATTAAGTTATGCTATAATGAAGAATTTAAGAATAAGCTTGTCTCATGCTTGATAAAAATGTGGTTTTCCAAATTGTGAGTATTTACGGGATACTTTTCCGCAACGCTTTACAAGAGCACTGACTGAAAATCTATGGAAAAAATCCCATGAAGAAAATAATATATATTCATTGCAAGATGCTCACTTGGAATCCTTATTACCCTAAATTTCCAAAATAAATTCCTGCAGCTTTATCACAGGCCTATCTTGCTTATATGTGTAATCAAATTGAGAAGTCATTCAGACAGCAAAGACTAGTCATGCAGGGTTAATGGTTAAGCTGAATGGTCCCAAGAAAGTGCCCATTAAAGGCTAAAGAGTGAAAGTATTAGTAATAGTGGCTCAATTACTTTATGTTTGTCCCCGTAGCTAATGCATAATAAAATTTGTATCGCTAAAACAAATATTTGTCAATAAATTGATAACTCAAGAGATAATAATAAATTATGAATTAATGATTATATTACATCAATTATATACACGTGCATATTTTTCTTGTTTTTCAGCTTTTGTCGCTCACATTGGGCAAAATAGGTTTATCAATGATATTTGCATGGTTGGAATTAGTATAATTTTTAGTTCTTAGAGGTAAGTATTACTTTCAGCTAATATTGTTGTTATTAAGAATAGCCTGGCGATTAAAAATAATAAATTTTTTTCACTCATTTAATTCACTAACTCATCACTTCCTGTCTGAGAGAAGAGCAGTCATGAATGTGTGTGTGTGAGAGAGATTTGAAAATATAAGTAAATTATCATGTTGTTTAAATTAACTATGTCCCCAGGAGAAATAATCAATAATTATAATGATATCATAATTCCAGAAGTGTAAAAATTGATCCTAGTTATTTGTTAGCTTTAACATATCAGGTTTAAGCACAAATATGAATTAAGTTAACAGGAATCTCTGCAAACTTTTCCACCCCTACTTATGCAAAATATCCGACTAATATGAAAGAGAAACATAATTTTTGAAACTCAAAATAGCATGATGCATGTGAAAGCAGGGTATGTTAAGTTCAGTACCAAACTTGTATTCTTCTTTGAAGCATATTTCCCTCTTTCTTCTAATGCCTAAGCCAATATGTTTCATTCGTAATTGGTATAATTAATTATTCACAATGCAACAAAATTCTCACCCACTTGGAATTTTATTCCTGTTACAGCAAACTTTATTTAAACCCCAGAAACGTTTATGTTATCATACATTTGTATATGAAAAACTTATGATTTCACAACTCTTATAAAAGTAATTACTTTTAAATTAAATCATGAAAAGCATGAAGATAGTTAATTAAAGTAGGTAAAAAAGTCATCATTCTGTGTAAAAATATACATGGAAGAAGGTGGCTGGCTAAGTCCCATCGGAATTTTCTCATGTGTTAGGAGTTAAATTCTAATGCAGGCATTCTAATGCGAATGACTTACTTTTCATTTACTTCAGCTAATTGAATGGGTAAATGTATAGGACTTCATTGATTCTAAGACAACTGGCCTAAATGTGAGTTTTTCCTGAGATTTCCATCATCTGAAGAGTGTAACAGGAATATTAAAGGATTACTGAATATATTGAACAATATTACTACATGATAAGCCTTTTTACTTTCTGTTTAAAAGAGTAAACATTTACTGAATGCACAAATAAGTTAAATATGGGAGCCTATTAAGCCTTCATGATAAATGGTTCTATATATTTGAGGAAGTATCCCCACGGGACATGGCACCACATAATGCAAATGGAGCATATTCGCACTGATAATTTCTATGAAACTAACAAGATTTACTGAATCATATCAATGAACTTCAAACATTGTCATTAGAATATTTCACACAAGATTCTTCATATTACCATTATGTAAAGCGTAATTTACAACTCTTGAACGACCTGGGTTAGAATAAGAATGGATTATAAGTCTTTAAGAAGCGATTTCACGAGTAAAAATTTATTAAAATTGATTCATCATTTACACTGACATGATTTAATTAACTATTGAGAACATACGTAATAATTGACTTATTTAAATGAATAATTGTGAAATCCTACGAAAAGAGCGCCATGGGCTTAACTAGAGCAACGAATAGTGAATAACCTATGACAGTTGTAGCAAAATTTCGTTATTTAAAAATTCCGTGAACTCTTCCTTAGACTCCTACTGAATTTTCATGATTTGAAGGCGCTCAGTAAAACAGCGAAATTTTAATTATAAAAATGAGAAAGTGCGCAACTTCCGTGACTTCATGACAAAATAATTGTGTCGTCTTGCGCCACACGTCAGCATAAAGCAGTGGGCGAAAGATTCGCGGCGAAATAATTTTGTATTTCGAGCGACTAAGAATGAAGACCTTAATTGTAAGGAGGAGACATCATCAAAAGCATAACTCTTTTCTTTCTTTCTCTTAGTTTAACGAGGATACAGACTCAAGCCGGAGTGTAGTAGTTCTGGCTGGCCATGAGATAGACGGGGTGTGGTTTGATTTGCACGGTGTGATTTACGAAAGGGGAGAGCTCTTGTGTACTTATTTCTAGGCCATTATGATTCAAAAATGGTTGTATAGTGTGAACACACACTGCAGAAAACATATGGCGGGAAACCGCTATCCAATTAGCACTAATATGGAGAGAATAGAATCGAGGATTCCATTAAAATGAACTTTCTCGGTTAGTACTAAGCAGGACGCTATTCAAAAATTAGGATTGGGAATAACTTATGCTATTTTAGCAACTTTAATCATATTATTCTCCGAAAAATAATTTGAAACCGGTGAAAAACTGGAACTGAAATTTTAATTTGTTTTCGGAAACATTTGTGTTTAGGCACTCCATGCCGCTCAAAGCGGGAGGGAGACGAAACGGTAGGGTAGCTATGCAACTCCGCAAATACATTCATATGTGGAGGGTTGTCTACACGCCAGGCGTTAAGTATTTGGACTAATTTCTATTCACGGAGAGAACGTAAAAAATAATTACGAACGGAATAATTAATTTCGTCGGCTCTGGAGTCGAAATATTCCATGAAGTCGTGCATCATCAAAAATAATAATATGCCTATCCGTTTAATAGTTTTAAAAATAGCTATGCACATGCATATTTAAAGTATTCAGGCATTATCGAGATTATGAAATTTGATGGATTTTAACTGACGGAAAATAAAAGCAGACAAGGATTGTTGGGAAAAAACAACTTAACTGAGCGGAAGTTGCATAGTCTACTGATAATAAAGCATTCCATTACTATTTTTTGAAAAAGTTTGCTGACATATCACTAAACTCTACCCCCTCATCCACCTTTGTCGCTAACTAATTGGGACTGTTGAGAATGAAGGGGGGCTCGTGTCAAGGCACAGCGGGGAAACAAGAGATTGATGTTTGACTTGAAAGTTTATCCTCTAACTTTATGCGGCAGATGTTCAGAAGTTTACTGAAGAGAAGAGTGCTTCAAAGTCAACGAATGGGTGTTCAAAGAGAGAAATCTGTGGTAAAGCGTTCCGTAGAGGATTATTTATTACCGTATTGTATAAACTGTACTCTAAGGATATAAAATGTGTCATGGGCTTCCCACAAAATTTTATAGTGTGGATGAATACGCGGTACGGTGGTGATGAACGCAATGCGCCGTTTGAGTAGGCCAAATATCTGACCTCTCCCTACTGTTCTCACTTCCGTCTCACTCGGGAAGTGATTTAATATTAATTTTGATTTTTGTAGCTCAATACCTTGTCATCAATATCAGCACGCTGATATACCAAGGGCCATTAAGTGTAAGATAGATAAAAAAAGCTAAATATATGAGTAAATTTGGAAGCCGGAATCTAACATGCCGGAGCTGAATTTCCGTAAAATTGCATTTTTTCCAAGCCACATTAAAAATACTTTTCGCTTTTTTGAAGGATATAATCAACAGTTAATCTTTATCTTAATGAAAGTGCAAATAAGAAGGTGATAGAAACAAATTGTTAATGTTTTAATATCTCCAAGAATCAAATTTCACCTATAGGCTTAATTTCAGAATGATATTATCTTAAAAACAATCCTGGACAAAACTAAATCCCAATTTTCAGCAGACGACGTTTCCTTTTCACATCTGCTGAAGTGATATCTAATCAAATTAATAGTATCGGACGTTATTCGGTGGAATTTATAAATGTTAAAGAAGCAAATTAATCAGTTTTCCTCAGTGCTTCCTTTAATTTTGCACGACCCGGATTTCGGTACGACGCAACATAATTGGAAGTTGATGTTGCATCGCAAAAAAACCCGAATCGTACAAATTAAAATAGAAGTAGTGCGGAAAAGGTGAATGTTTGAATATTTGATATTAAATTCAACGATCGAACATGTAATGAATTGTGATGAGGTAGCTTTAACGATTTCATACGCATAAGTAAATATTTAAATTGTATTTGTCTAGGGCATTTAGGGAAAATAATCCCCAACACTCCACCTAGGTCGGACAGTCGACCGTCAAAGCAATTCCCCGACCTGAGCCGAATTCGTGCAGGTTTGCCTGAGGTGTCGAAATCTGATAAATCCACTCGGCTTTTAAGCACTTTCCATGAGATTAAGGATGGGGAAGTGGATATAAATATGGTCGCGAACAGAAACCGAAAGGTTTCGACAGCGACGGCCTTGTTCCAGGCTCCAGAAAGAGTATTTTTTTTAACTCTCCCCTTCCTTTTTATAGGTGAAAATAAAAACACATAAATAAATACCCAGTTCATTTTTCCGAGAATCAATTATAGGGTTTTTGTGGGTGGCGTGAGGGTGGACGGCAGAAGGGATAGTTGTTTGGACGGCGACTAGGCCGCCGACGGCGAGAGGGGGGGGGCGGAGGTGGGATGCGGGAGGGCCCGTCACGAAAAGGTGGACACGGGAATGCGAAGCACCAGGTTTGGCGGTGGCGGGGTGGGAGGCGGAAGGAGCAGGGGCAAGGAGAGGAGCTAGGGAGGGACGGAGATGGAGATACATTGAAGGAGAAGAAGCGAAATGGGGGGGATATGGCCAAACTGGGGTGGAGAGGGAAACGGGAACGGAAATAGTGGGACACGCCAAGGAAACACAACGCCCAATTGGCCCCTCTCCACCCCCCCAACAAAGGTCTTGGCCCGATGGGGGGTGAGATGAGGGTGTACGAAATAATTTCTGTCGAACGAATCATTTTATCGAAGCGATTACTCACGTAGTATTTTCTGTATCAGTGGCGACCAAATCAACTAAAATTGAATTCAAGTTTAAATACTTGTATTTATTGAGCGACCTCGGAAATTTTGACAAAATATTTCCACTAAAAAAAATCTCCAAAAGCATTACAAAGGCCCGCGCAAGACCTCTGGCTACTTTCATGGTTGCATAATTTTTCGAGACAATTGCATGGGTTTAATCTCAATGGCGGTTATGGATTGAATTCCAAGTAACAAGCATTCCCACATTTGCTACACATTTAAGGCTGTGTTACTGTCACTGCTTCTATCACCGGGTATAGCGTAGCTTGATATCGTGTTTATCTAAACGAAGCTATCGCATGGTCTCCCTGCGAGATTCCTATATATTCTTCTCTCTCAAAAATGGCAGGCAAACGTTCACAACAAGAGAATCGATTTGGTTGTAATTTTGAAACCCAAAATAGCACCAAATGGCGAGATAATTATCCAAATTACCGAAAGAATTCCGTCAAAGTAGAGATAAGTAGATAAAAGAGAGCAAAAGCTTCCGGATAGTCCTATATGTAGAAGTTTGAAAAGCAGATACAACAAATAAGAGGGCATATGCAACGAACATAAAGTTTATTTCAAGAATAATTTAAGTGTAAATAAACCAAGGACTTTGGAATCAAAATATTGATTCACGAAGAGAGGAAGTTTTAGAAGGAATAAAATTATATATATTTCATATATATATATATATATATATATATATATATATATATTTATCAGGCATCCCCTGACGATAAAACATCTTGCAGCTTCCAGCAATGAACAATGACACCATCAACTGGCACTGAACACAGGATCGGACGACTTTTTTCCTCAACGTTGGATCGGTGACATGGCTGACACGGATACACTGGAACCTGGGATGCATGGAGCCATGAATCATTTCTACCGAACACGTGAGTGACGCGGTGTCGGTGTTTCCCTGGCAAAACCCGTCAGAAGGCTCTTCCTTCCGGGTATTCGGTCACCGAGACCTTCCGAGAATGTTCGAGTGGCAGAGGGAGGGTGAGAGGCAGGGTCGGCGGGAGGAAGGCGAGGGAGAAGCGGGGACCGCTCGCGACCCTCGGTTTCGGGGACTCTGACATAGAGCGATTGCGGGCCGGGAGCGGGGGTGATTGGCTTCGTGGAGAAACCCGGAGAAGCGGCTTTCGCATGGGAAGTGGGGCGAGAGTGAAGGTGGAGAGAAAATGGGGAAAGGTTCATGGTGGACGGGAGGGAGGCTAGGGGAAGGGACGGGAAGACAAACATTCAAAGCGTCCCACGCTCTCTTCCCTCACTCTTGGTCCGCACTCTTGATCACTTGGTCCGCAATGAATTTCTCGTTTTGTAGAGGAAATATATGAAAGTGTTTATGTGAATGCGTTTATATTTGTAAATAAGCGTATATACATATACGCTTATTTAAAAATATAAACGCATATATATGTATGGAAAGGCTCGCTTCCATGATTTAGAAAAAATAATGGCACATATGTGAAAAGAAGAAAAAAAGAGAAAGACGAAATTTGAAAGTTTAAGTAGCTGAGCCACCTTATTTATACATGCATATTTAAATCTGCATATATATATATATATATATATATATACATATATATATATACACATATATATATATATATATATACATATATATATATATATACATATATATATATATATATATATATATATATATATATATATATATATATATATATATATATATATAGAAAATAGCACCAAAATTAATCGTTTAACAAAGATTGACAAAGTACTTCGTGTTTACGAGAATAGAATAAACTAGATCTCGCTTTAGGCCAATAATTGGATGTACATGAGGTGAATAATTGGACAAGGAGAGCACTAAAGTAATTGTGAACGTTGAGCAAAATCCAAGAGAGAGGGAGCAAAGTAGGTGAAGAAAACCCCTCTGTAGTATAGGAGCACATCAGAATGTCACGTTAGATGAGGGTCTCGCTAGTGAGCTCTCCGCTCCCAAGGCCAGAGTATAGAGCGGGAGCAGAAGCGGCAGGGATTACCCACCCCTAATGTCACCACTGGAACACCTGCGCAAACAAAGCACGGGGGAGTACGCCATGGTGACAGAGGCAGACCGCACGGATCGACAGTTGACTCCTAACGCCTAGAGAATCTCGCAACCTGAGAGAGACGGCCACCCGGGGAGATGAATTCCTCATTCGTCCTTCAAGAGAAACTCACCTCGCCGTATTTTCTCTTCGTGAACCATTAAAAAACGAGACCATTCCCGATTTGACATGACTCCCGAGGTCGACAGTGGCGATGGTAGCTCGTGAAACATTGTCCGCCACTTTCCACCGAAGTACGAAGAGCCCCGTTTCGTGCGCGCGGGCGTCCTTTGCACACAGAAAGCGGGAGAGATATGGGGAGAGGGACGCCGCCAGGGCTATAGACGTACAGGGGGTGGGTCGCATAACAGAAGGCAAGGAAGGACTCTCCTGAAGACGGTGACGGATGTCTTTGCACGGAAGAAAAAAGAGATGCATCCCTCCGCGAGATGATGTCTGGGGGCGGGTGAACAGGAGTGGGAACGGTGAGGAGGTAAAGAGGAGAGGGGGATGAGGCGTGGGCTCCGGGGAGGGCTTTGCGTTCGTGTATGAGCCGAGGACGGGGTTAAAGGAGGTCGAGGGTCATGTGACACCCGTTGGGAGGGAAGAGGAAGATAATAATAATAATTAGGGGAAGAGAGAAAAAGAGAGAGGGGCTACTGACGATGATGGTGGGATTTGTTGGGGGGGTGGGGGAGGGTAGGTTGAGATGGAAAGGGTGCACGCGGTAAGATTGAGGGGACTTAATTTTCCTCGAGGATATGCTAGCTGTCCAAATGATGCGCCTCCTCCAAAAGCCTTCCACATCCCCCGCCCTTCCCCTGGCACCCCTCTCCGTGCCCGCCACGAAATCTTTCTTCTCTTACCCTCCCACTTTCTTTTCTCCGCGAACTCCTTTGCTCATGGTGGGAAGGGGGAATTGGACGGGCTCTCGACGTTGAGAAGTCGGATGGAACGGCGAGGAATGTAGGACAAATTACCCCGGGAGTGGAGTTAGACGGAGGGTTCGGGTGGAAGGGCGGTGACACCGTCTCCCAGAGACATGCTCCGTGGTGGAGGGAAGGAAACGAGACGCGCCGCGGGGCGCGGATGAGAGCGCGACCCGATGCGGGCGATATCCTCGTTGCGATGAACCATCTATTCGACGAAATATGGGCTCCGAGTGGCGAAACTGCGTCCATTCCTGTCCTATTCCTCCCGAAAATCTCTCCTGTCCAAAGGGTGATTTGTTCCTCCAGCCAAAAAGCACAGAGTATACGAGACGAAAAAATACTTGACGAAAACAGAGTACCAAAATAGATTAAAAGACCGGGCAGTGATTGATACAGGGAGGAAAAAAATCCTGTTGGAATTTAATCCGCTGGGCGGGACGTCTCGTTTGTCGAGATGGTTTATCTTCATTTTTGCGCGCAGACGCAAAAGTCATCGATGCGAAACTGGAACGGTCACTGCCTCCGCGACTGCATGGGTTTTCTCACGCTGCTACCTTCCTTTGCGCCCGCTTTAAGTATTTCACTCAAAGGTCTCGAGGTAACGGGAGGCGAGGTAGATGGGGTGGGGATCAACGGCACGTGATCCGGGCGGTGGATACCGCAGAGTCAAATCTGAGGACCACCGTGATTTTGCTGTCCCCCAAAACTTCCTTGCCCTGCCGCGCCAATTTTCTTCTTCGACGGCTAACTTCCTTGCGTCTTTCTTCCACCCGGGAAAAGTGTCGTGACCTGCACTTTCCAAATTGCCTTCCCCCATCCACTCAACCTCGTTCTCCCCTTCCCCCACATCACTGTAATAATTGTGATGGCGGTTCTGACGTCACATTTTTGTTCTCGCACGCGGGCCACGGTCGACGGCGAACGAAAGATAAAAGAAACAGTACCCTGCTCGGATGCGGCAAAACAGTCATATAGGAAGTGAATAACTACGCGTCTTAGTACTTATTATTTCCCTTTCCTTCCCTCGGAACTGATGAGACAATTTATCATCAATATTGTTCCCGGTTTCCGCCCCACGTGGATATCGACTTGGTGGAGGAGAATCGGCGTTGGAGAAAATATGGTGGAAGTGTCAGGTAGCAGAAGGGCACTTGGCATTCATGGAATAGGGATGGGAGTGGGTTTGGGAAGATCGCGAATGGGGACGAGGGGTCGAGAGCGAGGGATGGCTGAGGACATTTGAGGAGTGAGCGAGTTTCGTCAGCCGGAAAATAAAACCACGAGTCATGGAGTGAAGGCCACGTGTTTTTCGGAGCGGGGAAGAAAATACGATGGGGCGGCGGTGGGCGGAGGGGGTTTGTATTTGAGTGGAATGAAATGTAACAGAGGGAGAGGAGAAAAAAAAAGAAATAAATGAGACGTAAGAGGTGAAGGGAGGGAGGATAAAAGGGCGCGTTTCGGAAAGGGCGAGACTTATACGCGAACCGTGGGTGGATCGACGTCTGGTGTTTGCTAGTTGGAGGATGAGAAAGGAATTTGGTATGGCGGAGGTTTCTTGGGCGGAGGCGTGTCGTAGGATGCTCTCCACTCGCTTCCCGGGTCTCTCTTTCCTCCGGGGTGCAGGGAGGAGGCAGAGAGGGTTTGGACGGAGCAGGTGCGCCAAACCCTTGCTCCGTTCCCGCCCTGTCCTGGCCCGCGTGGGTGGGGATGCGCCGCCGCCCGCTTTTCCCGATGACCCTCGCCCGGGGCTCCATCCGAGATTCGATCCACTCTTCATTGGGTTTGAAAGTTACTCTTCAGGAATAATATCGCGAGACAATATTTTTTTGACAGAATCGTTCAAACACTAGTTTTTTGTTAACAGATTACCTTCCGTGAGCTGGTGAATTGTGACAAAGTATTTATTAAAAAGGGGAACTTCGAGAAGAAGTCTTGGCTCAGGCAAGGCTTGAAGTTAATTGCTCATAACTTAACCTTTAACTTCTCCAAGTCTACTCCTTTTTAATACAGACCTAAAATACATACCCTCGCTGAACAAGATGATTGATTGACCGAAATATTCTTATTTAGTTTATTATCCTAAAAAAAATATTTTCTCATGGTTTTCTTTTTTACAATGAAGCTCAGTTTTAATATCTAACTAAATCATTTGATTTTGAAAGTTTGTTAATGCTTTAATTTAATCGCTTAAATTCGAATTCATTCAGGCGGCATTTTTGTCTCAGGACTATAGTCATATTTTTAATAAATATAATTCTAGTCCTATTCAAATAAATAATAGTCGTATTCATACGCTCCTCATGGGGAAACTGTTTGACTTTAACTTCTTACATGTATCATTCTCAATCACTGACCTTTTCTTGTAGACCAAGGGCGAATGAAATGTTTCTTTCAGGAAGGAGGAGAACAAATCGGCATAAAAATAATTACTCAAGTATTGATTTATAACAAAATGAAGAAATCATTTTCTGAAAACCGGCCTACATTAATTAGTTTCCACGAGGGCGTTAGACTCCAGATATCAAATAAATATTGGGGTAAGATAGCAAACTTACAGTAGCCTAATAAACGATAAGTAAAATTGTATGCATCAAAATCAAATCTATAATTGATAATATAGGTTAAAATTAAATTAATAATGAAAAACGAATCAAAGAGTTAAGATTTGGATTACGTGCACTGAAATGAATGACTCGGCATTCCACAACACCGTTGCCACCGTCGGATGCCAAGATGGATGATGAAGAGGAAGTCGCGTGGCTTATATTGAATATACCGTTTGTAGAAGTTAGACATCCAGATGATCTATATTTTTCAATATTTCCTCATCCTTTTACCAGTTAAATGGACCGCAGTAAATAATTTATTTGCCTTTGAGCCACATTTATTCGAGCACAAAGGTCTCGGAGTGGCGAGACAAGCTGAGTTTGACAACCCCCATCGGCACGTGGTACTGGGGGGTCGCAAGCGGGGGCGAGAGGTAGGGGTCGGATGCGTGGCAGGTGGGGAGGGTGGAAAGGGGTCGTGACCACCCCCGGGGTTGGAAAGGTTAGAGGAGGGCTGCGGGGATGTTTCGCGAAGTCAAAGGAATCCCGGGAAGAGATATGAGGGTCCGCGGCGGAAGAATAAGGGTGAAGGGGACAGGAGACTGCGTAAGGGTTGCGGGGGAAACGCTTTCATCCAGGAATCGCAAGAATTCTTGCCCTTCCACTCGAGGGCCCGTAATGCAGAAGAGAGACCGAAGATTCCCCATGCAGGTCTCTCCCCCTTACGAAGGGGAGAGAAAAACATTGCGGGGAGGGATCGTGGGAGTTCAAAAACGCGAGCGCACACCTACACGCAAAGACCCCTAGCTGGGGAGACGTTCATCTTTCCCGGAAAAAAAAACTCGACACGTGGCGGGCGGGCCGGTTTATAAGTTGAGGCGGAATCCTCTTTCCTTTTTTTATCCAATTTTTTTATTTCCCTTTTCTTATTTATCTTCACAAAACATCCAGGTCGGAAGGTAGGAGGAAGGGAAGGTTTCGTGGAGGGGGGAATATAGTGAGAGTATCGAAAAAACGACTTGGTGGGGGAGTCGCCGGGAAGGAGGGAGGTGGTGAAAGGAGGCTTAGAAGGTCACCACTGAGGTGTTCGGACGGTGCGTGGGAAAAGGGGGAGGGGCAAGGCATCTCCACCCCCAACACACCGATCCTGTCGCGTTTTTCCTTCGATGTCGCACCCTTCACGGGCGAATGAATTCAGCACAACTCACGCCGGGTCTAATTTATGGCGATACCTAGAAACAAAATATTTATGCAGGCTAAAAATTCTTTGATCCTTCAGGAGAATTCATTACTCAATTTAGCGAGTGCCCAACTCAGATTTAGCAGCGACTTTGGATTTGGTTCGCGTATGAACCGTGGCTCATGTAGAATAAGACGTAAGCTATCCAGATCTACATGATTGTCTCTTTTTATGTTTGTTGATACATCCGACGAACTTTTTATACCAGAAAAGAGGTGTCAAAATGAACAAAGGAATGGTTAGAAAAAATACAACTGACGAAGGATCAAAATCGTCGTCTAGAAATGCAGAGAGAAATTCGCTTTACGATTTGGTTTCTCAACGCACTTGGATGTCGTCGATTTCACGACCGCTTAAAGGATTTGCACATCCCCCGAAAATCATTCTGAAAATCTCTCATCGAACCGCAAGTGTGATCCGGTTCAGTTCTAATTTTTTTTTCAATATTCTCTTCAAATTATTACTTTCTAGTATTGTTTTCTCGGTGTTCGCAAAAACCTTTGGCGATTCCTCGGGAGGGAAGCCGCGCGTGGCCGAATCTATCGTCCTCGTCATCATCCAGCCCTGCTTATGGAACAAGGGCGCTCCACTCAATATCCACATCCCATTAACTCCCCTACACGCGCGCGTGCGAGTGTGCAGCCCCCTCTCCACACTCTCCAATCTCTCTCTCCACCCGACCGCCGAACCCTCACTTCGAAAATGGGGCCGCGCGGCGGGTCGTTTCAATTCGCTCTCCCATCGTCCCTTTACAACTCCCCCGCCCGGCCAAACTCCTTACTCGGGAACCTGCTCGCTTTTTTATTATTCGGGGATCGGTCTCACTGGGTGTGGGTTTCTTGCTTCTCAGCGTAGAGAGGGGCATTAGGGTTCTGCCCTGCCCTTTCCTCTTTCTTCCCTACTTTGCGTGATCACGCGTGTTTCTTTCTCTCTTTCAATGTCGGCTCGAGTCACTGAAAGTATAATCAGTCACCCTTCTCGTCTTGCTAATTTACCCTGGTCGTTTGGGCTTCCTTAAAACTGATATTCCGGGTTATTATCCGGCAAATAAAACTGGCGTCGGTTTCACCTTAGCTTCGGGAGCCCTTGATGTAGAGCTTTTCTGAATGCTATGAATTTTCTCTACCATGAGGATGCATAAAAACTAACCGACGTTAAGTTCCGGTGTGCTCTTATAATGTCTTACTTTTTTAGGAAAATTAAAATGAATTTGCAAGAACTTATCAGGTATGTGAGCAGAAAGTAAGTATGCTAATAATTACCTCCCCATATTTAAAGCGATCAGAAAAGATGTGGAATGCTTTGATCCGCTTCAATGCCAGGAGTTTAATTGACTGGTATTAGTTCAATCATGACGTGCCGTTGCTTGTTAACTTCTCTCCAGATAAATTTTCAGGATTGGTCAACGTCCCTGATAAAAAATCGGTTGGTAGCTATAAAGGATATTATAACATGCCTGTTGAAAGTAAATGGGTAAGTGATGAGGTTATTCAAAATAGATAGTGTGAATGGGTAATACACATTAATAATCGAGGTTAAACGACACGATGGGCGGCTGATAAAAGCAATGCCAAGGTATTTTTAACATGTAGATCCGATGGAGAATTCGGTGTAGAAATTCAACATTTCAAAAAGACTAAGTCTAATTCAAGTTAACTTTATTCCGGGGGTTATTTCTTTTTTGCATTATATTTGCCTTAGAAATGATACGATATTGTAAGGTCGATGAGGAAAAGGGAGTTTTTTAGAGGACCACCTTGACAGGAAAATTTGCATGCGGCAGAATAAATGAATAGGAAACGAGTCTTGGATAAATCCCACCTCGGTGGGTGAATTTTGCTTGGAGAGCTTGGTTCAATTGCAGTGGAAAATGGCGTCGTAGTATTTATTTAAGTACAATTTTCATGATTTCAAAGTATTGAGCAGTTTCTCCATCATCAGAACCAATGAAAGGTGGAGTTTTAAATGAGTTGGAAATTAACCATCTCCAAGTTTTTTCATGTTTGTACAGAGAATTCTTACCGTCTCTTTGTGCCAAGTCTTTCCCGATATGAATCCTTTAAGAAGACTGTTCAGTCAATCCATAGTGGAACGTCTAGGATTGATAAACAATGAAAGTACAAAGAATTATGCTTTTGAAACTTCCGTGGGACCGCAAGGGTCCCTGAGGACGTTAAGTTAAAATAAAAGTACTTTGCTGAAGAGACAGGCATTTGAATTTTCATATGATATATATTCAGTGAGAAAATTAATATTCCGAAAAATAATTTATTTTTACTATAATTTCCGCTCTTAGTGGGTATTCCTTCCATAAGTTAACCATTCAAAATTTTTTCCAATACAGTTGATACAAAAACGTCTTTATTACGAATTTTCCGTTACAGTGACCCGAGAAATGCTTAAATCACCAATACAATGTTCGATTAAGCTCGGGAATTACGTAAAATCATCCAAAATACATCGCTTCTGAAAGTTAGGTAACACTCCCACACGTAGAATGCCCAAAAATCAAAATAAAATTTCAATGGTGGAATGACATTGTTTATATTCACTTAAGGACTTAAAGCATTTCTTATTATCATTTTCACTAGTCACTTTGTTCCTTGAACTGCCTTTAACATTATGAATTTCAGTCGTGGCTCCTGGGGAACTTGAGCTGAGTTTGAATAGGTGATCTTTTCGGGAAAGTAAGATACTTAGAGATAAAAGGAAAACGGTATATTCATATAATTTGAAAGTCAAGAATAGTTTTAGAAGTGGTTGTTCAGGAAATGTTTTCCGATTTGACGGGTCCAATGTCTGATATCGTGAGGGCTTTGGGAACACCTGTTTTGAAGTGCACCGATGGATCGAGCGATTTCCATCAACTTAGCTAAAATATTTTTCCCGGAGAAATCCTCCGGATGTGGAAATTGGATCAAGTGGGAACCTGTGTTTGACTGCTCTGAATTCGACTTCTCATTTTGATGTGCTTAAAGCAGAGGCGTGATGCAAGAGAATCAGGCGCTTATAAATGCTCCGCTTCCTTTTCTAATATCTGTGTCTCTGTTCGAGGGTCTGAAATGAAAAAAAGAGAGTGAGCTCTGAAGGAGTTCGAGTGCGGATAGATAAATTCTTCATGTACGATCAGCACAATTTTTTGGTACTTCTCCTTTTATCACGTTTAATATATATGGTATCCGAGCTTCATTGATTTTTTCGTCTTAAGTTTAATGAATGTCTTTCGAATATTTCAAATATTGCCAATTGGCCACGGGGTTATCCTCTTTAATAGCAGAACTCCGGATAATTTATCTAAAGGAAATTCCTGGACAGGTTGGAATTCGAATCAATTAATATCTTAATACGTTATAGATTATGGGTTATTTCAAGCTCTTAATGTTAATTAGTTCGTACTGTTTCACTCTCTTGATTTCGTTTCAGACGATCTCTTCAGAGACCATTTTATACTCCTAGATAAATAATAGAATTTCAAAAGCCAAATGTAGATACGGCAACATTCCGAAAGAAAAACAAGCTGTAATGAAAATATTGCAAGACTATTCGCAGATCATGACCACGATTTACATTCTGACGAACGTACATATCTGAGGAATAATGCCAATAATTGCACCTAGGTGAATCCTTTTTTTGCAGTAATCGACGTCCCTCTTTCTCTTTGCATGAATACAAACTCACACAACGTATAAACCGTATATACCTAAAACCGGGACGACACCAAATGCACACGTTTCAGTTCTAACGCCGTATCGTCATTATGCTTCACGTGGACAATTCTGCAGATTAAGAGCCCTTGAACGTAAAAATCCTCGACGGGCGTATTAAACAGCGTTTTTTTTAACAAAGTCATTGTTTTCCATATACCAACTAGCAGCACCTTGAATTAATAAGCATTCGTTCTCACAGGATATAACATTATTCGAAACGGAGGCCATCGTAAAAATCACAAGGAGTTCCGATCACGAGGGTAATCTGCGAGTCACACAACACTCTTCACGGACACCCCTGTTTTGAGAGCTAAAATTCTCGCCGAGAAAAAAAATTGATATCACTTTTTATTTCCTAAATTTGATTGAATATCAGCATTACCAATATTTTACGTACATCACTCTACGTCTTTCCTCAACTATGGCCTAGTTTAAAAGGGTCTAAACACCCGCGATTGGTATTTGACCTTCGGCATACATTTTGTTTTAAAATAGTGTTCATTTTTTTAAAATCATGTCCACATCCACACCACCCTAGGTATGCTTTTTTATATATATTATATATATATATATTTATTTATATAGATATATTTATTATTGCGCCAAACAAATAAGGAAAAAAAAATCTCTCATCCAAACGAGTCCGCTGACTCACAATCCCTCACCATTTTACAGGGTCTTGGTCAACGTCGTCGAAACTCGCGTTTCATTTACTCTTCCATCACGAAGAAGAATGAAGAGGAGGAAGATGAGGTGGGGGAAGAAATAGAGGAACTCTTGGGCCGGAGGAGCGGCGGTGTGGGGGTGGAGGTCTCTTCTCCCTCTCTCTGGCAGTCTTCCTCGAGTCTCGATCTTCGGCCTGGGAGTCGACGGCGAGAGGGAGAGTGAGAGGTCGGACGCCAAACGACTCCCCACCTTCAGTTAATCTTGAGCCCCCCTCTCTCCCCCTCCCTTCACCTCACCCGCCCTCCCCGCCGCTGTCTGCACGTCCGCCGGTCTCCTACTGGCCTCCCTGTGTCTTTTCCCCGGAGTGTGGAGCAGGCGGCCACGCTTCTCCACAAGCAGCAACCCAGAGAGTGAGAGGCAGAGATAGAGAGGAAAAGAACAAAGAGAAAGAAGGGCCGCCCATCCGTTGGCTCGGGCGGAAAGGGTGCGCGACGGCGTCCAAAGACTGCGGACCCGCCGCAGAGTGGCGACACCGTCGCGAAGCGGGCCGGGGCGGGGCGGCGACGGAATAGGGCTGTTGAATGGGGGCGTGGTGTGATTGGGGGTGGGTGGGGAAGGTAAGGGAGGGAGCGAGGGGAGGAGGATGATGATGACGAAGGGAAGAGGATAAAAGGGGCCAGGCCGTTCAACACATTCGACGACGGTGTACCGACGCACGCGCGCACGCACACACACCATACACACACACACACACAACCTCGCTGACAAGCTCGCGCGCACACACATACACTAACAGACGCACGTTACGAGAAGGCGACACCTTCCTTCCTCCATCTGCTCCGGCCGCAGTCGCACGCGAGGCAGGAAACCGTCGGCCCCTCGATGAACGGTTGGGAACTCTCTCTCCTCGGGAACCCCAAACCCAGGAAATTCGGAGATATAGGGAGGGTGCGTGGGGGCAGACAAGAGAGGAGCAAGAGAGAGAGACCTCATGGGCTCCCTCCTCGGCCGTTGCCCCCCCTCCCCTTCAACTCCGGTTGATCCCCCAGTGGGAGGGAGGGAGGGAGAGTCCGAGGTTGTAGCGGGCGAACAGTGGAGGGGGCTTCGCGAGGTCTACTCTTCCGGTTCGGCTTCGTTCGTCACAGGGATGGGCACGAGCCCATCGGTGGAGAAGCAGGAAGCAGTGCCGACGCCGAGGCAGACGGAGGAATAAGAACCACATGATCGCCGGAGGATGGACACCGGACACCTTCGCACAGTTCCCCTCCGTCCTCGGAGGTGCCCAGCGTCCACTCGGAGCCGGACAGAAGAAAAATTATAGTATGGACGGGTGTGCCCGCGGCAGGGTGAAGGAGCGGAAACCCGGTCCTCTGGGAATGGGACAGGGGCAACTCGAAAAAGAAATAGAAAACAATAGAAGACGGTGACCACCCGTCCCTTTTCGAGTGAATTTGGATGGGCTGGGGAGGGTTTGGGAGGGAGGAAGGCAGCGGTAGCAATAGGGTGGGGTGTTACAATTTTTTTCTTTTTCTTTTAAGGGTTTGACGGCGGGAGAATATGAGGGCCAGGAGGGCCTCTGCCTAGCGAAGATGAGGAGAGGGTTGTTGAATTGGGAGTTACGGTGGCGGATGGGGGAACGGATGGAGGGGAAGGGGGAGCGAGCCGGGTGGGCGGGTGTTTTGAGGGGAAAAGTTTTTCCGGGGTGTGGAGGGGGTAGTTTCGGGTGCGGGAGCTCCCAAGAAATGGCGGCTCCCGCACCCACTCCGCCTTCAAGTCAAAGCTGCGTCATACGTTACCACGGCGACGGTGCTCCGCCTCCGATCCGCCCTTCCGACCCTCGGGTGCGGGGGCGGAGGAGAGATGGAGGGGGGATGGGGGGGGAGGTGAGGGTTTGAGGGAGCGTGGAGAGCGGGGGAGGGGTCGGGGAGGAGAGGTGGAGGAAGAGGGGTAGGACAGGGAAAAGGGGGTGTGGGCCGTTGCCATCGCGACGACCGCCGCCGTCTCCACCCCGTCCTCATCCGCCCCACACCCTCGTGCCGCCGCGGGGGAGGGAGCGGGACATTTGGGGGGGGGGGGTTGGGAGGTTTCCGGGAACTGGAGGGGTGGTGGGAAAGATCAGGGAAGGGGGTAGGAGGGTGGTTGGTGGAACGGGGAACACGGAGAGGGAACGGACGGGTTTTCTGTGTTAGAGTGAGTGAGATGGAGGTAGAGAGAGGGAGAGAGGAAGATAGAACCCTGGTTCTAGGACGGGGGTTAAAAAAAATTAGATAAATAATAATAAAAACAGCGCGGAGCCACCCCGTGCACAAACACAGACGCCAGGCACGCACATACGCTCCGGAGCACGCAGACACACGGCGACGACCTTCCACCCACACCACCCTCGGACCCCCTTCCTCCTTGTTAGCTCGGCGGGTTCGATCCCCTCCCACCACTCCCCCCTCAGCTCCTCATCCCGTAAAACACCCCGGTCGTGGTGGGGAGGGTGGGGGATCCTCCTCCCCCCTTTATTTCTCAACCGCCTCCTCTTGCTCCTCCACCGCCGCCTCCACCCCGTCCACCGCCGACGATGCCCCTTCAGGCCCCCGCCATGGCGAGTCACAGTGGCCGCGTGTAGAAAGACACTGCCTCGCTGCTGGGGGACAGAGCCTTGTTGGCCGTCGAGATCGATACGTCACTGTAGGCACGATCGAAATCGCGGCGGATAATGGTCAGTCCCGGTCGTGAGGAGAGGAGAAGGGAGAGAGAAAGAGAGAGAGAAAGAGAGAGAGAAAACGTGGACGTTAGTATAATTGTTTTCAGTCACTGGACAGTAAATTTTATGAACGGTTGAAGTGAGAACAAGAGGTTAAAATCACCAATATTTTGACGTGATACAATTATCTTGTTCATCACAGAATGCTTGATTGTGATTTGACGTCCCAGTTTCGGTGAGGAAAGTGAGGGTTACCTTTATGAAATTCTAAGAGAAGGTCTCTTTAGAACGAAAGCTTCGTGAAGCGAAATCAAAGAATACCAAAACACTGTTGACATAGTGGACGCCAAAAAAGAAAGTTAGATATTGGTAAATATCGACACATTTAATTTATTCAAACAATTAAATGGCATTAGGTTTGATGAACCATTTATAACCTACCTGATCATCATCACCCATGAAGAAAACATATTGAAAGTAAAATATTTTACCAGGAGTTTGACAAATCGTCATATTTTAAAAACATTTTTGCAATACAAAATCAAAATGTTTAAATTTGAAAAATAATCTCAGGTCAATTAAACTATAGTATGTCATCCATGATGGTAAATGATCGAGCTAAACATTATTCATTTTCATCACATGGAAATATAGTCAATATTGGAGCATGGCATACTTTTGATAAATCATTTTCCTCTGCTATTTGGAAATATACTTATAAGTGATTAGAATGTTAACGTATACAATTAACAGCTTCTCAGAGGAATGAACTTATCTTTTCACGACAATTTTCTCAATTCGTTGTGTATAAAATGGAAGGAAGATCAATAGTTGGCCTGAACCGTAGGATCTACAAATCCTTAAAATTTTCGGCAATGCGACATTAAATGAGAATTAAATATTCATCAACAGCTCAAACTAACGCAATTCCACTTCATGAACCCATAGGTGCACCTGGTGATTTAAAAATAGATACCGTTGCACTTCTATCATGAAAGCATTCAATAATAACATTGAAAATAATAAAAACTTTGGCAGACTAAATTTATTTTATTGGTGTCGTACTCACCGCCATTAATTTAACGGTGTCATAATTGCTATAAGACAAGAATTTTCTTAAAGGGCATTCGAACCTTTAAGGAGTTTTAAACTCAGGTTTGTGTGCTTTTCATTGAGTGAAAACTACATTTACTCAAGGATCTCAGGCTTTCCCGGCGAATAGTATTCAGGAATTTTTCTCGGGTTTCCAACCGGGTCAGGTTTCGGAGTACCGACGTTTCGATGGCTGACTCTGCCATCGTCTTCAGGGTTGAAGTAGTACCGGTCAAGGACACCTTGCTACTCCTTCAAGCACAATTTGATCAGCAGACTGTCGAACTCTTCCGCCATGTCCTCACCTCGACGTACTTCCTATACAATGGGAAATTCTACGAGCAGGTGGAGGGGGTCCCCATGGGTTCTCCTCTCTCCCCAGCCATCGCCAACTTTTACATGGAGGACTTTGAGGAGAGAGCACTAAGAACCGCTCCATTACGACCGAAACACTTTTTTTCGATACGTGGACGACACCTTCGTCGTTTGGCCACATGGACCGGAGACCCTCCACGAATTCCTCGGCCACATGAACGGCATACATCCTAGTATCCAGTTCACCATGGAAATGGAAGAAAACAGACAGCTACCATTCCTCGATATTCTCATTGAAAGAAGGGAGGACGGCAGCCTGGGTCACAAAGTATACAGGAAGCCAACCCACACCGACCTGTATCTCAACGGTAGCAGTCATCACCATCCGGCACAAAAAAAGGGGGGTTCTATCCACACTCATACACCGGGCAAGTGCAGTCTCCGACAAAGAAAACCTTGAAGCGGAACTACAACATCTGAGGAAGACCTTCCGGCAAAATAATTACAAGCCTCGGGAAATCGATTTGGCCCTTAAAAGGGCCTTCGCGGGACCTAAGGGTAGGAGAGAGGAGGAAGAAAAGCCAATCGCCAGAGCATGCATCCCGTTCACATCTTCAGTATCACACAAGATATCAAGAATACTGAAAAAACACAAGGTGGAAACGATTCACAAACCACAAGGGAAGCTAGAATCTTTCCTTGTCACGGCCAAAGACAAACGCGGAATGAAGTCATCGGGAGTCTACCGAATTCCCTGCGAGTGCGGCAAAGTTTACATCGGGGAGACGGGCCGCACAATTGAAAAACGCCTAAAAGAACACCAGAGATGCATACGACTCCACTACCCGGAAAAGTCGGCAGTCGCCGAACACAGTATCACCCATGACCATAGAATCGACTTTGAAGCCACAAAGAGGCTATGTCATGCCAACGGTTATTGGGACCGCGTGGTAAAAGAAGGAATAGAGATCCGACTGGAGAAAAACAACTTAAACCGAGATACCGGCTTCCAGATAAGTAATATTTGGAAGCCGATACTAAAAAAGATGAGAAACACACGGGAACAAGGCCGATTGACCGGAGCGGGCCGAAGAAACTCATCCGACCAATCAGGACACACCTGACCCACGCAACATGTATAAATACCCGGCAATTTCCATGCTCTGCACTTCAACCCTGAAGACGATGGCAGAGTCAGCCATCGAAACGTCGGTACTCCGAAACCTGACCCGGTTGGAAACCCGAGAAAAATTCCTGAATACATTTACTCACTTAATATCGTAACACGTCTGTTATTTTCTGTCGGGGTTGAGAACATTTTTCGTGTACTAATCTCTTCATATTGGCAACAGTAGGATGTATTAGTTTTAAGACATTTTACTAAAGCCCCAAAATTTAATCTAATATAAATTAAGCACATGATTAAACTGATGACCCGATTTCCCCTTCCTTTTTTGAAATACTTACTTTACGTGAGATTTGTCATTTTTATAAAATTTGTCACAAATACAACGTTTCCTTATATTTGCTACCCCAGCACTGCATTCACACTTAAAAGAAGTCGCATCCGCATTATTTTATTCGTCATGATATACAATACTGATTTCATTAGATGTGACTTTCGGATGAAGAGCGCTCAAAGAAGAGACGTTCAGGAGGAAAGAAAGCAACCAAGGGATTGATTCGACATCGAAGGGAGGGAGGAATGGGAAGAAAGAAGGTTGAAGGGGGGGGGATTCGAATTTATTGGAAAGGAAAGAAAAATTCATGACCGCTCGTGTCCGCGACCCCGAGAAGTCGATCGGCCGTCTTAAATAAAATGTCCGCAAAGCAGACGCGCGTGCGATTGAAAGCACGCAAAGC
Source organism: Hetaerina americana (assembly GCF_022747635.1). Classification (NCBI taxonomy): domain Eukaryota; kingdom Metazoa; phylum Arthropoda; class Insecta; order Odonata; family Calopterygidae; genus Hetaerina; species Hetaerina americana. Next base: position 3,082,413 of record NW_027287128.1, on the reverse strand, counting down.
AATGCCGGTGACCGCCCCCCTCCCTCTCCAAGTGTTTTGAGGAGAGGGTTGGGACAAACGACTCTGGAATTCCGCAACGGAAACATGAAAAGCTGCTCGGATCGGTAGCCAATCGGAACTAGTGTAATTAACCTTGGCCCGGGGCCGGGGAAAAAATGGGAGTAGGAAAAGACGGCTGAAAGGAGATAAAATGCTTTCTTCATTGGACCCCACTTCGTTTACGGAGCAAATCAAGAAAATGAGATTAATGCGTTTTCAATTACTAGCTGCCCCGACTCGGATCGGGCCTCTTTTTTGTTCGCCTTAATGTTTTTGGCGAAACACGTCGAACCAAATGAGATTCGGCGGAGAAAATTACAAGTCATTTTGATGTGTCCGATTGGGTCTTAATTGCTGGAAGAGGAGGAATAATTGGCAAGGCTATACATTCAATCAAGGTTTTAGAGATGAGCTGACTTTGAAAAAGGAAAAAAAAACCATTTACACAAAATTTAACTGCCCAAAACGGGCGATCATTTTCATTCCCTTATCTAGATATCGATAGTAAATATCCATAATTGTAATCAAAATTTTTGAATGAAGAAAGTATTAGCATAAAAAATTTGAAATTGTTTTTGAAACCCGTACTTCAGTCATTTTGATTATAATTATTGAAACAATTTCATATAAAATGCTATAAGCTAAATTGTATCTAAGAGATGAGTGAATATTTTCAACCAAAATATTACTCCTAGAAAATATTTATTTCTGAAAACAATTTAAAAACTTGAAAAATGTATAGAAATAATATAAGTATATCTGAATTGGTGCCAAAATATTGCGTATACGGTTATAACGAGACAATTAGTGGGGGAATTTTGACTCTGATAATCAAAATCTTCATTAGAACAAAATTCGTGTTTGAACTCCTTCAATGTTATCATAATTTGACTATTTACAAATGCTTTTGGCTGAATTTAGCAACTAAATTTCATAATCATACCAAAAGACTTCTTGTACTTTTCCACAGACCAAGTTTGTGGAAAAGTACAAAGTCTTTTAGTAAGACCAAGTCTGTGGAAAAGTACGAAGTCTTTTAGTATGGGTAATAAATGCTTCCACGAAGTGAAGCCTAAAACAGTACAATATACTAAATTTCCATTTGGTTCACTAAGTATGATTTAGGTACTCGCATATGAAAACTCTGTAGATATAAAATTAAAGGGAAGCAGTGTAGCCACAAAATAAAACGCTTATAAGGTCCTGTCCTGGGATACTCGTCCAAAGTATGAGACCCGTACAAAATGGGACACATTAAAAAGATAGAAAAATGTGCAATTGAGGCAGACAGATTTGTACTCAATAGGTATAAATACTAAGACAGCCGAACGGACATGTTGAGTATTCTGAAATATAGATTTTGCTAAATAGGAGAAAGAGTTACATAAGCCAAGTAAGAGAAAGGTTAGGTTGAACGCATATATACAATAGTTTAAAATGACGAAGGGTGGTAAGATTTAAGGAGGGAAATACAAGATCTAAAAGTAGTATAACTTCTTTTTTCCCGGATGGACGGACGGGTAGCGGTTGCTCTAGCTGGGTTCGATGGAGAGGAGTCTCAGGAAAAGATGAAGGCTGGTGGCAGTTGGCTCCCAGCCTTGGTAAAATGCTGGTCGTTCGTCTGTGAAACCTCAATAAAATTACCTCGTTAAAACAGTGCTAGGATTATAAATTTTGCGTGAAACTGAGCAAAACCGGGAGAGATACTCATGAAATGCTCAAGGCAGCTTATGGTGTAGATCGGGTGATTTTTGAGTGGCACGAGTTGTTTCGGGAAATCAGAGAAAATTTATGGCGTCGAATGTTCAGGATGCCCTTCGATCTCAAAAAGTGGTGAAAATCTTAAACCTTAGTGAAGGCTTTGGTGGACAGGGATCACAAATTAAGTGTTCGCATGGTTTCCGATGAACTTGGAATCCCTTAAAGTGACGTTCATCGACTTGTGACCAAAAATATGGGCATGGGAATAGTTTTTTGCGAAGTTGGTGTCACGAGTGCTCTCGGACGAACAAAAGGAAACTCACGCGTGGATCTGCCGAGAGCTTCTCGACAATGCGACGGAGGATTCAAATTTTTTAGACAATGCCCCACCACACTTCTTCCTCTTCCCCAGATTCAAATTCGTGCTGAAAGGATATCACCACGGCTTGGTGGAAGCGTTACAATAGGCCGTGACGAGGGAGCTTAACAACATTCCGGGCGCCGCCTTCGAGAAGGTATACGAGGCGTGGAAAACCCGCTGGCAGCGGTGTGTGGACGCACAAGGCTGCTACTTCGAAGACTTTAAGTGAATGTTTATGTACTGGAATACATTTATCTAATCGACTCAGTCCTACTACTGAAGGGACAGACCTTATAGAAAAACCAGATTTATAGAAACAAAACGACCAAAGTTTTCAAATAAAAAATAAGAATATAAAAAGAAAATAGAAAAAGTTTTCATTTTTAAATAGAAACAGAATGAATGAATGGATTTGAATGGAACCAGGAACTTGGAGAGTTGTTCGGGCCCTTTCCGTAAAACGTCATTAGTTTTAAGAATAGGTGTGAGGTAGCTAGCTACTGGACCAAGGACCGGCTGATAAACTTTACAGTGCGTGGTGTTGGTTAGTGCGTAATTTAGGATGGGGTGTAATGTTGGACAGCGTGTAATTTTTGATGTGGTGTGATGCTAGGCCATGTGTGATGGTATTGATTTGTATTTTCCTTGACTACCTCGCAATTGATTTCGGATAAAATCAATTTGGATAGAATCAAGGGACTTGCGTGACACCTGACCATGTGCGTATGGTCATGCATTTTAAATAATAATGATAATATAATTAATTTTTATATTGACAAACGGTTTTAAAACAAATGCCCAAACCTTGTTAGTAAATATCTTAATTAATATTTTGTAACAGTTAATTCCCTTCTTTATGCTATTAAAAATAATATTCTAAAATGGAATTTTACATTGGTATTTTTTAAATTTTGTTTTGCTATAAAATCCGTACGCCATTTTCTATGCTGTAAATTTTCATCAATTGCTGTTACTTGAATTGACGTGAAAGAGGAGAATTTCCGCGTGAATGAACCATGGACTATGAATAAACCATATTTAGAATTATTTATTGAACCAAAATTTGTTCAAAAAAATACCAAAGAATATTTTTCTATCATATAAACATCTATCCAAAAATCACTCAATTCGGGTAAGAGTAGAGGTTTCACAAATATTCAAATTAATCAAAATCGCTCCTGAACGATTATCTGCGGTCAATGTACCTTTTTTCTTTTCGTATGTCGCAAAAAAGTCATAGAAAAATACTGCAGGCACAATTATATATTCAATGTTATGATACAGTTTTAAAAATACAGGTTTTACTGAGAAAATACATAAATATGTAAAATAAAATTTAAATACCATTTTCATTGGAGCGATTAACGCATTTTAAAAGCGATATAATTCATTTTTCAAATACTTTTACAAATGAGGTAAATGTGAAAGATGGAACTTAATGTTTTTCTATTTAATCTTTTTTGAGTAACCGTGCCCACAAATCACATCAAACACGCACTAGCAAAATTATTTTGAGAGACAAATTAGTAATTGTTCATTGACTCCTAAACATATGGAACAGAATCCGTTGAAGTCTCAAGGCGAGTTTTTCATAGTTCTATGCTGGCGAAAGTGAACAGATCGAATTCAAAGTAAAACATCCCAAATTTACAAAAGTCACCGACGAGTTAACTTAATTTCCACAGTCATTGATAATGACCTTCTTGACAACGAGCAAACCCTCGACTTTTTCAAAATAGCAAACGAGACACTAATGAAAGCCGAAACTTTGGTGAAATAGCCTAAACGACACACATATTTTCATAACAAATTAACAAATGTGACCGAGTTTCTAGTACATTATTTCAGACAGAAATGATTAGCCCATTAAATGTAAACAACCCGGACAGATGCATGTCAATAAAGTTAAATATTAACTCAAATTCTGAAATTTATATTTATAATTAAATATATATTTTCCACATTTATAAAATATTTTTAAAAATTTAATTTTTTCATGAGCTAGAATCGAATTACATTCATTTTATCCTTTTGCAGTTTCAGTATTCAGCTTCAGTCAGCCATGGATTATTTTACAAAATCAAAATACATTAAAATAAATACAGGCTTTAAGATAATTCAATGAAATTCATCTATTCACTGATATTGAAGTCCCTCCAAAAAGCAATTTGGCTCACAATTCCATCTCTTAAAAATATTTTTGCGGTGCACTAGAAATGTATCTTTCCTTCAGAAAAATTAATGAATGCAGGTGGATTAAAACCACTTTCCAGCATATGTATTCATTTTAGATGCTTGAAAGTAGTAATGGAATATGTTTCAGACATGGAATATGTGTCCTCTTTTGTAGAGACGCACTAAACTTCACACTCCGTCCGTCGCTTGGGATGATGGACTGCAAGACCCCAAAGCGCCTTCATTTAAAAGTAAATATCTGATTCTTGAGGATTTTTCGCCATTCCTCCACATTATAAAATGTTTGCACACCAGGCACCCTTACTACAACTATTTAATGATGTACTATTTCGGGGCAATGCCCCACTCGGAGGACCTCATTTAGAGCGCTAGTGTGCATTCATGCCATTTACGTTCCGGGAGGCATTTGCTTAGGCAAGAAAAGTATCTCATGCCATGAAATTCGTGATATTTGAAGCCGTAAATAGTAAAAAAACCCAAGCTATGACTTCATTGTGAGCGCAAAGTGACAATAATGAAATGTTTCAAACAAAAGGCATATTTTTCGATAACATTGCGAGAATAAAACTTTGAAATTTCTTTTTTTCGGATGTACAAATTTTAGCCATATGTTTGGTAATTAGAAGTAGGGAAGTTTGGTGTGGTAACTTAATGAGAGAGGGTTCGGCCATTGGCGAGAAAGTCCCGAATTTAAGTCCAAATGACTGTGAAAAGAACAGTTATGCCTAAGTTGTGTGATTATCTTTTGGATGAACCGCGAGCGGCATAGGGAAATAAACTTGTACCTACTATCAAGGTATTCATTTTATCCCGCGCACATTAGTTGGAGAACTGCAGTGATCGTAACCATCGAAACGAACTATGATTTGAAGACTGGTTTTTAAAGTATAAGGAGGTGGGAGGCGAAAATTGAGGAAAGGAGTCCAATTTTTAAACGGCTTATTTTCTTCAATAAGAATTCAAAGCAGTACACGTTACCACTAAAGGTCGACTGTACGACGACTCATCACCTGGGAGTTTTCCCGAACGTTAATGGACATGGGCCAAAAGCGCCAAAGTGAAAGACCTACCGTTGAACACATTGCTGAACATATTTGACGTGTAATTGTCATTTAACCTTTGCGTAACGCAATCAGAAGATACAAATTAAGAAAGTGGTAACTCTGCAATAGAATGCCTTGCATCACAACTACGAGGTTGACTGAGCAAATATTACAAAATTAGTGAAAAATCACGAATATATAACTGAAAATCATTATCTAAACATGGATTAATAAGGAAATGCGTATTTTAAAGCTTTATGCAATGTATTCCTACATATCATCGTCGTCATGGGTTATCGCAATGAGGATTTATATGTTGCAGCTTTCTAGACTATCCTGTTTCCTGCCGACCTCTTCATTCCCCCATAGCTCCTGGTACCGATATTTTCCATTAATTGCTTTGTAATACTTCTCCTCTGAATTTTCTTCCATTAGGGTCTTCTAGAGTAAGCTACCGTCCCATGGCATGTGTTTGGTTAACTTGCTACACTACTTTGTTCTACTTTTCTCCTTAAATAGTACTTCATACATAAGTATTGAAACGTGTTGTACAAAATCGGTTGGAAATTACAGTTATATAATCCTGAATATATCCCTCACCATTGACTGCAACCTTGACGTGGTGTTGGGTCTTGTGCGTTCTGATGACCAATAGAGATATGCTGTACTAAGGTCAGTCATGCCAGATAGGTCAAAAGGTAAGAGCCAGATGAAAGGTAGTTCACGCAGCGTCTGTTCCTTTGTGAGGCGGCTGCAATATCGTCTGACCACAGTGGGGCCAATGAGTGATGGTGTAAAGTTAAAAACACTATTGAGGAAGGCAACGGGAAACCACCTCAATTATCATTCCCAAGAATATGATTATGGACAGTATGGAGAATATAAGTCCTGGCAACTACGGCACTCGCCCCAATCGGCCTTGTGTCGTGCCCGGCAGCTAGGAGGCAGAGATCTAAGGTCGCCATCTCACGAAAATCTTGCAAAGAAAAACCGACAGCAGCAGCACAGAAGACGCAGAAGAAGACCGAATTAGTTATAATAGGAATTTGCAATGTTTGGTAAATTTTTGAGGACAGGAAAATTAAGAGTATAAAGACAGAGATGGAAAGAGGAAATATAGATATTTAAGGGCGATTCGAGGTTAGATGGAAGGATAGCGGGGATTACTGAAGTGATAGTTATAGAGTAATATACAGTGGAGGGGCAGAAAACCAGTGAGGGGTTTCAATTATGTCGAATAAAAAGTTAGGGAGAAGTGTAGTTAACATAGAGAAATCAACGGACAGAATATTACTAGTAGAATTAAAGGCAGAAACAACGAACTTGGTAATTGTTCAGGTATTCATATCAAACAAGCAATCAAAGGAAGGAAAAAGGCAATACCATCGTCGCATCCATCTCAAAAAACCTCCACCCCATACTCAAGAATCATAATTGCACTGCCAACATTTTCCCTAATGTCCCTCCGTTATATTCAAGCGTATCATATTAGGTCCCCTACAATGAACTAATCCCCTAATTAAATCCTCGCCCGTTACCAAAGCCAATGCGCTACCCTGCAATAAATCAAGATACAAAACGTGATCTATTTTTAAAACTCTAATCCCGTCCCTCTCTCACCCGCTTTGTAAATCTCTATCACCCATCTCCAACTCTTGTTACACTTCCAGCAACATAGTATATCTCCTGAAGTGCAAATTATGCCCTGCCTTTTACATTGGGCAGTGTGCCATACTACTGAAAATTAAATCAATAAAATCCATGATTTCTGCGAACATTCTTTCCAGTCTGCAATACTTCCAATCCCAAAGTACGCCTCCGACTATAACATTCCCTTTGAAAAATGCTACGTCGCCTCTATTTTAGCATCCCTTCCCCCCTCCGACCTTCCACTTAAACTCAAGACAATAGAACAGGCATAAATATGGCTGTTAGACGCATGGAATGACCAAGGGCTTAATATCAAATATTAATAACCCCACCGTCAGATTTTTTCATTCACTCCTCCTATCCCAAAACGTTCCATCTCAATCCCACGCTCCCAAACTTGCCCCTACCACCTTTCCAACACTTTCCCCGCTCTCCCTTTCCATCCACAGTCCTCTTCTCGTTTATCCATCTCAGTTTCTTCTGTCTGCAGAGGAAAGTGGTCATGCCACCAAAAATTTCGGAATACTTGCTAGTATCCTTTTCTATGTCTTTCTGTATTTTTGTCGGTCAACGCCATCTCGCTCCTTCGTTTGGAATATTATCCACACCCATGAGACTACCGTATAAATGATTATAAATAAATGTAAATATATACATACATTTTACAAGACAATACCACACGAGAAGTAGGAATGGTTTAGGATTTCATTGAAGCATACCAATTCTCTCAATATTATATTTTGAGCCAAAGGTAATCATGTTTTAACTAAACTGTTTGCAAGTATAGGGATATAAAATACCTGCCTTGCTCCTATGAGTCCCATTTATTAATCATTCTTTTTACCTATCCATGAAAAAATTGTACAGTATGTTAGGGATATAAACTTGGGACAATGAATATGGGAGGAATATGCGCAATACATTTTCGTCTTGCCTTTGTAGTGTATAGGGTCTAAAAATAAAAAAGATGATGGGGGAAAACGAGCAAATGAATATGGTAGAATACACAATAAAAAAAGAGTAGAGCAAAGGTGCAGTGGCAACCGAAACATGAAAGAAAGTAGGGGAAGCACATGACCAAATGGAAAGTAAGAGGGAGGGACCAGTCGGACTGCGACATTACTTTTTGGGAGAATACTAGAGCGTGAATGAGAGGGCGTTCAACGGACGTCGAAAGAGTGGTTCGCCGTAATTAACTTTTCAAACCTACATCCATTTTATTTTCAATCTAGATTTAGGAACGCTTTCAAATCGGCAAAATGCTCGCGGTTTTATTTTTGTCTCCCTCCCCTTTGCTCTCCATTCTCCAATTCCTCTCCCGCTCCTCTCGTTTCCAATCCCCACCAGCCCACTCACTATCACCCTACTCGCTAAATACTCCTCCTCTTACACTCACGGCGAGGGTGTGGACATCAAGCGTGGAACTAGCGCTACCAATAATGTATGATGTGGAAGGTGGGAGAAATGGCGTTTAAATGAAAAATAAATAACAATATTTAAGTACGCAGCCTATCGAGGGCCTGTGATTCTACGTTTAAACGTTTTTTTCGTGTCTATCCACATTGTCAAACGTAAATGTAAATTCCTCTCCCTTACGAAAATCAATAGAATGAAATTGATTTTATCTCGGTTGAAAGTGCAATAATTTTGGCATCGATAGCCTGGGGACTGGGTTAGCAGATCCTCTTGCTGAAGGCAATGTTAATGGAAATGAAACTGGAAAGGTTCGTGTCAGGAAGAGAAAATAACCTGAGTCTGAACTTGGGGTGGAGGGGAACGTAGTTGTTCTCTTATGCTACGAAATCTATCTTCTGTAATACATCTGTATTCAGTTTTGGAATTGATACATTCCCACATAATGCATTTTGCTAAATATTCCTATTTTCAGGAAACACGTATTTCATATTTGTCAAAGGATACGGGACAGTTAGTTCGAGAATTTTATTCCTATAGCATCTCTTAAGCTCCTTGCTGTCTGGGTTATCGCTGAGACACTATGGAACACTTAAGTTAATGCGACTATTACAGTTTACGTTTAACTTTATGAAATCTATAATAAATCAGCACTTTTAGATATCGTCAAAGAAGCGGGATTGTCTCAAATAATTTTCGACATATCCAAGTTCGGGCAAAATTTTCCGCTCTGAAACGCAGAAAGAGCAGATCAGATGTACTCGTCAGGTACGATATACTCATAGATGTACGAAAAATTCAGGGATGCCATATTTACATTGCCAACTCGTAACTGGGAAGGATGAAAATATCAAACATTTGAAACTGGGGAGGATGAAAATTTGTAATATTTGTTACGTTTACATAAGAAGAAAGTTTGCAATAATACATTTCCATGCAGAATAATATTAGTACCGACTATGTTTTAAGAAAATCACACCGCAAAGACATTGAGGATTTAAAAGGGATCGGAATTTGCTTATCTACAAGTACATTAGGGGGGGGGGCGAGAACAGAAAAAATCCTTTATCGTCTTAAACAACGATTGGCGCCGAAGAGGATATATGCTTCAACATAATATCTCAAATTCCAATCCCGTAAATGGGCATTCTAATTAATTAACTTTGCAGTAATTTTTCTTGCTAAATGTTCCTATCAAGACAGAAGTTGGGATAGGAGCACTTTTGAAGCAACCGCACACATGAGAGTCAACATCGGGCATGCGGCCGGAGAAACTAGTTCACTATCCATCGCACATGTATAAAGCACGGCCGGCTCCTTGAGGTAAAATGAAATCGATTGGGAACAAAATAGAAACAAAAATATAAGGAAATAAACCACGAGGAACAAATATGTAGGCCACGCAAAATAGCGATTTAAGGGAGAAGATCTATGAGGTCGTAAAGAAGTTAGCATTGTAAAAGAAGTGAAACGCCGATGCCAACCAATCTTTGGATTGGGGCACTGATGATTATTTATTAGGGCAACGTAAAATATTTATGTTTATATGGATTTAATGCTGGGTTCAAGAGCCCCACTCTTGACTCAATGGCTTCACGGCTGCGCGGTTCACTTCCCTACGGTCATCATGTTCGAAGCGCTTGATCTTGCATGCTTTTAAAATATGAATTTGAATGTAAGGGAATAAAATATTGAAAGTTCCTCGGCATAACCCGGCTTAGACGCAATATATGCTGGAATCACTGAAATAATAATCAGGGGGAGAAATATATCAGCAAAGGTGATTTCAGAATTAAAGGTCATATTTTTTTACCATAGGCCATATTGAAGGTCATAATTTTTGCCCATGATATTACAAACATCCGTGCCAGTGGTGTGTGAAACAAACTAATGTTATTATAATAATTTTTTACTAGTTTAGGAATACGTTTATGGAAGAGGCTTTAGATCTCTGGTCCTGGGTAATAAACGAAAACTAAATGAAATAGTATTTTACAGAAACTTGCAATAGGGGCATCTGAAGGATTCTAAGAAAGATGAAATGTGAAGTTCAATCATTCTGTATTGGACGATTGGATCTTTTGAGGAATACCTTATAGGATCTTTTTGTATAAAAATACGTCCTCGGTTAGTTAATTGATAGAGAGGCAAACATAAATCACTGATTTGAAAACAAATACGAGGAATGTACTCGCGCTAAATTAAACGTGTCGGATGAACAATATGTAACAGAAATAATACGTTTACTACCATAATTTTCCCTTCTTCCTTGCGGGTAAACCTACTTACTTTGAGCGAGAAATCAAGGGAGCTTCGGAGATAAACTTCCACTCGTTTATCACACGAAATATGGATGAGCGTTCAACGGTAGTATTTCTCTGCCGCATCGCTTTCAGCTTAAATTTATGGCCATGTTTTTCCTATAAAAGTTTGATTAAGTTGGCCCCACTGACGAGGTCATCCAAAAAATAACCTTTGTACGCGAGTGGAAAAAAATCCCTTCAAGCAACCCTTTGTATCTCCTTCCTATGAAAGATTTTCAGAAAAGTATTTCTGATCATTGACACATCATTATGAAAAACTCGCTATCATACATGATTGTGTCTTTTTTCATCTGATTTGTGAGGTTGGATTTGAACAGTGTCTAACCTGTTATTTCCAGTATGACATCCACTCTTACAATGGTAACTACATTAGAATATTTTGGCTAGAATGCTATCATTCTGGTTCCCTTCATAATCATTTTCTTGGATTTATTAGGGAAATGACTTTCCATTCTGGGGACCCAGGTTCAATTCTAAGACTCGACCGAAATAGGCTCTGTAACGCAAAGAAACTTTTAATTATTTAAGACGATATTTTTGTAAGCAAACTCTAAAAGATGCACATTGAGTTTAAGGGTCTTTAAAACTTTACTCCTAAGAGCACAATATACAGGTATATGACAATAATTGTGGTGGCTAACGTACTGGCTTCCCACCGTGAGAGCTTTGTTTCGAATCCTGTAGGCGACAAATGTTTTTCAGGTGCATCCATATCCCTACTTGAGGTGCTCTATGGAGACCACTTTGAGTAACTTCGACGTCCATCGGATGGGACGTTAAAATGCGGACCTCTGGGCAATATTCGATAACAGTAGGCTAATGCCGATGCCGGGTTTCTCTCCACCCTTCCTTTCCCATCCATTTCTAATGGCGCAAATGACCTCTTTAGCTGTCGGTCGCCCCCCATAAACACTTCTTCTACTATAATAATCGCTCTCCTTCAGATTATATACGAGTATAATGCCATTCAGCTAAATCCCGAATGCCTCTTAAAAGGACAGAAAAATCTCAAGATAAACCCTAGAAAAGAGAAGTGGAGCGAGAAAGTCAACAGAAAAGGACAACAACAATGATTCAAGTCAAACTTTTACCAAAATTAAGAAGGCATTACATTTTCGCCCGTAGATTTTCTACTTATCATTAAAAATAGAATCACTGTAAAATGATTCACCTCTGCATTCATTTATTAAAAACAATTTACATGTATATTTTTATGCAAAATGTCTACTAAAGTCGGCTTCTCTATCTGCCCATTTTCTGAACGGTAAATCTTAGGAACCGGATGATACAGCGATTACGATTTCCAGTTGATTTTCCACAGATGAATTTTTTGAATTTTTTGTAAAATACCACTAGATGTGAAATATTTTGTCATTACATGAAGGTACGTGTAAAGGAAATATTCTCATTCTCTCTTGTATTGTACCGGGCTACATTATTACTGATCCTAAATCGCGACTTTTTCATCAACCAAAATAAAATTGGTAAAACGATAATTTTCAAATCATTCGCATTCACAATAAGGTAATTCAACGTTAAGATAAAAAAAATAGTTTTCGTAGAAATGATACAAAACGGTCGGTAGAAACTGATGTCATGGATGGATACACGCGTACCTATGTGAATCGATAGGACTCGGCCAAAGAGGATTTTTGCTTTTAAACACCTCCATTCACTGAAAATTTCGATACTAATCAAATCCCGATATCTGTGCCACAATGGTGATACATTTGATTTAACTTCGGTCCACATTTCAAATTCACGCGGATGATAATACCCGTCTAATATATCCGCCCAATTCTCGTCCTTTTTCCAACCACTCTAAGTACCTAAGTGGTTTCTCCTCAACGGCCCCCGTTGTGGGCTGCTCCCTTCCAAGAACGTTCCTTACCCACTCGCAGACGCGAGGGGCCACCCCCCTAGACCAGGTCGAGGAAGGGGACGGGCACGTGGCGAACCTCCTTGCCTGCAATGCATAAATGAAAGGCACCCATCGTGTCCCAGGTACCCTTTTCCACTCCCGAGGCGCAACAGTCGGGAGTGCGGTGGAGGAGGGTCAGGAGTGCCGGGGAGCGTGAGAGAGGCAGCGGCCGGTCAAATGGTGGGCAGAAGGAGGGGTCCAAACCACGGGGACGCGCGTTTCCCCTCCTCCACCGTTGGCCCGATGGGTAGGGGACGTTTCGCAGTCCTCCTCGCGACCTGGCTGTCTCGTCGACAAGGACGGTGCACGCAAAGGGATCATAAATAGCCGGTCTTGTGGACGAGAAGGGTCAGACGGACGACGCATGGTCACTCTCCGCTCATGATGACCCTCCTTCCCCGACTTCCCCCGGTGGCCCTCTCCACCCCCCCTCCGAAGGCTGCCCTCCCACCAGCCAACCCACGACTCACGGTTGGGTCAAGTGCAGTTATTTTCACGTCACAGGTGCACTCGTCGCCTGATCGATTGAAGACCTAGACATGTACCTTCACTCATTGGTTCCCTCCATCTCCCTCTCCCATCTGCAATGGATTGGTGGAGTCACGTTTTATATAACCTATAAATATTACAAAGATAGTCGTGTGAAAATCCCCTTCTCCCTTCCTGGCTACTTCTATGTAGCTGGGACCAAACCATAAAGGAGTCAGAGAAGGTCGGCCATGTGTGTATTGAAAGCCCTTTGTTGGAAATCGAAGAAAATGTAGAGGGAAAGAACTAAATAAAGTGAAGACTAAGTAATAATTCAATTAGGATAAATATCAATGATGTTAAATGAATCAGAGAAGTTGAATACTATACGTACCGAAGAACACCCATATTTAGCCGAAGAAAAAAATAACACCTATAATCAATTGATACATGTATTTTAACGAGATAGTTCATATTCTGGCTGCTAGAATATTGGTTGAAAAATAATAAACGTTGAAAAACACATTGTATGCAGGGTGATGTGAAAAATTATATGGCATATCTTCCGGCATAATGCAAGGAAAAAGTTTCTATGAATATAGGAGTGCCAATTCTTCCTTTTCGAGATATAAGTGGGCTTATTCATATAAAAATTGATGAAAAATGGCCGCTCTATTCCTTTTTCCAACATGCAAAATATCCTTTTTTGTATTCGACTCTGTCAAAGACAGTAAGCGCTTATTTACGAGGGTGGTCTGAAAAGTTTCCGACCTAACAAAGATACGAGACATTTTTTCTGAAATTTTCTGAGTCGGAAACGTTTCAGACCACCCATGTACTTAAATGTACTTTGTTCCTAAACTCCTCCACTACAGTACTCTCTTTCTCTCACACCCTTACCCATTCTCTCTCCCCTTCCGCCTTATTTTTCCAGCCACTTCTCAAATTAACAGTCAAAGTTTTAAGCTTGCCGCTTCCTTGAAAATAAGATAGGATGAAGTACATATTGGCGCCAAATGGGATAGAAGGCCTTGCCATTGAGAATAGCGATATTGAGTGGCCATTTTTGATTCATTTTTGCATAAATTAATTCCTTGATATTTTTAAAGGGAAAAGCCTGTACCTCAGTTTTCACAATTTGTTTTCATGCCGGAGGATATAACATACTATTCTAGGAATTGGAGGTTTATTTAGCATTCCAATGGAGACGAGTTCCAATATGTCACAAATATTTACTTCAGCAAAATCATACATCTTTCCATCAAGAACCAAGATACAGTTATCACAGAATGGTAGACGGAAGGAAAATATAAAATAGAAATAGGAATCAGGAACAGTAAAACCTTTGGGGTTCAACATAATGTTGGAAGAGGCAATTAAAAAGGGAAATAGGTTATAAGCAGTGAAATAAGATCATCGGGAAAGAAGAAAAGAGGATTGGATTGGATGTACTACTGGATAAGTAATGTACTCTGTTTCAAAGATAAAATCGTCATTGAAGTGGATAAACTAGAAAATCGGTAAGTATCCTTCAACGTAATGAACTCAGTGATTCCAGAGTACATCATGAAATCAATAGGAAGAAAACGAAAATTATTGCATGTGGAAGAGAGAAGACCGGCGTTACACTTGAAGGAAATAAATTAAATTAAATGTAAATTACTTCGTAAGCAGCATGGAATGGAATGAAATAAGTTTGATAGGTATCAAGATCAGGAAGGTCTAAGATAAAAAGGCGTTGATAAAGAGGTAACTGCTATTCTTAAAGAAGACACGGAAGCAAAGAAGGAGACGGTACTTGAAAACATATTTTACGAGTACGAATAAATGCATGATGAACCAGAGACATATGCCATAGGAAAATAAAGATGAATAGGATCCTTTGAACGAGGAAGCACACAGGATAAAAGAGAAAATTCAAATTCGACTATTATTTGAAAGGAGAACATAAACTGTGAATGTGATGAGATAGTGTATTCGTTACGTACACACTTTGGAGGCGGTTGGAGTGGTGCAATATGGATGCAGGCACTTGAAGGGAAGGTCCGACGAAGAAAAAAATAAAAAAAGGGATACATGAAAGAGAGAATTATCATTGGAAAACTATGAAAGAATAATAGCTGCAATAAAACTATCTCCCAGTTTAAAAACCATTAAATGAAATTGTACTATTTTTATAGAATTCAAAGGCTCAGACAAATTTAGTTCGTTGAAATGTTCATTGAATAAATTTCCGTATTGACTCAAGTCGAGTATTTTGGCAAGGTAACGGCATTCGGAGAGGGTAGAAATGGGCCACCTGCCTGATAATCCCTAATAAAAATCCCTGGTCATCGTTAACATCAACACAAGAGCTTTAGTAATAAATTTTTAAAATCAGTCAATATTGTTTTAATTTAAACACATATGGGAATAAAAATGGAATATCAAACATTCAATTGAAGCTACATTAATTTAATAAAGTCGTAAGTACTTGCAAGCTAACCTAACTATATTCAATCTAGTGAAAAATAAGGCACTATTGCCCAGCGAAGTTGTGTTATTAACCTTATCAAATCATCCAAGAATAAAATACCGCCGATGGTTACTCAAAATAACACGAAGTGGAATAGTAAAAATTTAATACGATCAATTGACATGCTAAGTACATTTTTTTTACCGGGAAATAGCGCGAAAAAAAGAGGGATTTAAACTAATTAGTAACCTCAGAAAGCCAAAGTAAGCGTGTAAAGTATTTTTAGAGTTAAAACAAATCTATATGGTCCGAATTCTGTTGAAATTGCTATACACCAAGTAAAAAATAATAATAAATCACGAGTGGTAATTTAAACGTTCGCCGGCACTACTTTATTGCAACGGAAGATTAGCCGCAAAACCTTAAAGGAGCAGGAAATTTAGCGTATAACGGTCACACCTGACGCCCTACCCGGTTCGCCACACCAGCATTATGTATACGTGCGGAGATTGATTGTGATATTAATACCGCTAACGGCAAGTCCGCGGCGTTCCAAGATTACGTGGCGCTTTCCAATACCAACGGCGCTCATGGCGGCAAACGTGAGGTTGGAACCCATACGAATGGACGCTGAGCGTTCTGTCGCAGAGCAGAGCCACTGAAAAAAAGTCCATAAAAGGCATTTAGCCGGAAACTAGGAATCATATGCGTCCATCTGCATCTCTAAACCCATAGCCCTCTCTTCGCTGCATATATGCAGCGCAGAGCACATTAGCACGAATCTGGAACCGTGCACTGGCCATTCCCTCTCCCTCCCCCCCTCTTTCCATCGGAAATATTCATTCCTGGAAGTAAATACCATCTCCATCAAGGGACTCTATTGAACTAACTCTTCGTCGAATCCGATTTCCGCTCGCGCTTTGCCGAATTTTAAACAAAAACGGATTTCATCCGGAGGATTGGAAATGTTGAGAGAGTGGGCGGTCGGAGGGAGAAGCGTGAGGTAGTGCAGAGCGAAGGTGAGGAGGGAGGGTTGTCACTACCCTCGTCCTTCCCTCCCTCTCTTTATCCCCTCACGCCCTCTATCCCTTTCCCTCCGACCCCTCTCAGAAAGCCGTCCAAAATCCCCTTCCCCCGACATTTCACCCGCCGACGGGACCATCCATGCACCCGGGGTTATCCGACGGAGCGCGAGAGCGGATCGCCGAAGAATACACTCTCGTGAAATACGTACGTGCGATCGAAATGCTCTCTCCCTCTCTCCTGCACACTCTTCCTTCCCTCTTTCTCCTTTTTATATTGCCGCCGAGTGTCGGTAAACGCCGTACGAATATGCACATAAGTGCAGAGTTGACTCTATATACAATAAGTAAGTTATGCATTTGCAGAGATCAGAAAAATAGAAACAAATAGCATATACACAACAAATAGTTTTTGGCGGATGAAAATTAAGTCTGGCTATCTAATTTCCCGAACAAAAAGTTATTAGGTGCCGTCAATGGTTTTAACGGATAGTGTTTTCAAGGTATATTGCCTATTTCTCAAAGTTAAAAGTTGAAAACAATTGTAAAAGTAAAATGAAGCATCATAAACCAAGCATTCTCTGAAGAGTATCCTTGAGTGTACTAAAGTATAGAATATAGTGTTGGTACATGTTTATTTCTGCTAGTTTTTCCAGCATGATTAAACTACGAGGACTTGCAAATTAACCTATCTTTGAGAAACGAACCCAGTTTTTGTCACCAGTTTTTTCATGGGGCGAAACTACCAGGGTTTAAAAGGTACCCGTGCCCAAATTGGGATCAAAAATCGCAAACCTTGGGTTTTCAGTAATTTTATTTCAGTACATTTTCCTATTTTATGAATCAAAATAACTGCTCTTCCTAAATATTTGTGAAACCATGGCATAAAGACAGAGAATATCAAAAGATAACTTCAAAATTTGAATTTTTACGGAAATACAGTTTTCTAAGGTTAGCTGCATTGGTGAAAATGGTATTAGTCATTAGTCTTAGAGTGAGTGAAATTCATATAGTATATTCGGGGAAGAGAGGCCATTCCTTCCCCTATACTGACTGCGGCTTATCGTAAATCTTTAATACCAACAATTCACACATCATTTAGCTGGAAGTATCCAGAAGTATCACTCAGATTTAGGCCTGGGTGCCTCCGGTCACCATCTGAATTCTTTAGCCAATTTATGTATCAATAGGATGGCATCGGGGGCCTTTTAGAGGGAAGACTTCACAAATAACTGGAATTTTAATTTTTGAAAATTTCGCTGGTTTAATTCTCATTGAAACATCAATCGGCAAAGAAACGCAGGTCGTCCGTTTCCAAATCTATATTGAAAAACAATAAATCATTTTAACATGCAAGCATAAATATATAAATGTTAATAAAAAGAAATCTAGACATAGAATACTAGCTATGAAATTCGCTCAAGTGATATTTTCTGGTGTTAGAAACAGTTAAGCAATGTAGACATGAAACAATTTAGAAATAACCGAAGGAAGAACGCGGGAGGGAACCGATTGACATTTAAGACATGAGCTCACACAGGCATTTCACTATTCGCAGAATAAAGCTGATTGTTTGAAGGTCAACAATGATTGTCGGGAGGGGCGGAGGTAAAGGGGAGGGAAGTGGGAGAGGAGCACGTTGAAGCAGATGCTCCCACTGACTGCGCATCCGTGTGTCTACATGAGAGTGCCATAGTTACCAGGGGCTTTGTAGCACGCGTAGTGTCCTCTATGCACAGACGCAAATTGTTTTGCGCCGCTTCGATCGCATAGCGTTGACTCCTATAGCTTAGGGCAATGCACAAGAGGGCCAGTTCTGTCCTTCAATGGACAACAAAGGCATTCATAGTGATGCAACAATTTCAGAGTGTAAAAATCATTCGCCTTGACTGGGATCCCAGTCAAGGCGAATGATTTTTACACTCTGAAATTGTTGCATTGAAATGCACATTAGCGGATGACTCCGTTAAAAGTTACTGTTGCGGCATCTCCCGCAGTTTCTTTGGAATTTGGCATTCATAGTGATTTGGTGGCCCAGCGTAAGAGTAGAACCTTTTCACTTCCGCTTGAGGAGATTGAAGTAGCCGCAATCTACTGACCATTTTTATCGTGCCAGTAATTTGATGTAATAAATTTAAGGTTCGTGTAACTCGATCAGATGTGGTCTGAATGAATTTTTAAGAGTAAATGGGGAATTCAGCTCACTTTTTCTCGAATAAACGCATATGATCAATAATTCTGACCTATGACCTGCCAAGCGAATCACCTTAAAGCATAGTGAGGCAAGAGCGCAAGGTGTCCGTCCCCGTGATCCAGGACTATTCTGCTTTAATTTAATTTGTCGTGTTGATCAATGCATACAAGTTTCATGTATTGATCTGTTAAAAAAATCGACGAAAATCGTATCCCATGGAGATTAAGGAGAAAGAAAAAACCACATAATAGAAAGATTTGGCAAAGAAGCCATCAGATGTAAAACTTTTCATTGGTTTAACTTATAAAAATGATTTAAATTCCCCTCTAAAGAGGAATTTTGCGATGAGAAGACTTTTAAGGGAGTAATATTTTGACTTTTGATTGCATGGAAGAGCCCTTACCCTCTCCATTTCACTTACAAACATTACAGTAGTTTCAGCCTCTCAATTTTAAAGCAATGTTAAATATCAAAACGATAAAAATATTTTTCTGGGTGAAATACAAAAAATAGCATATTATACTGTTAATGGATTAATGTGAGACCTACGAATCCAATCAATCACTTCGTCTTGGACGGTGCTAGAGTTTCGTGCATATTGTCAAAAGCCAACCTTAAGAGTTGATTATTATGAACGGTCTCGAATGCTATGGCTGGCCACAATTTGTGGAAATACATGATATATAAGAATTCTGCATGTCCGGGTTTTCACCGCGTTGTTGTTTGAAGCCGACAACAGTTTCGCCGAAGTTTCATCCGGCGTCTTCAGGTCGAAGATGAGGGACTCAGATTTTGGCCGTCCTTATATAGGTGGTCCCGTCCAAGTGCTGCTCTCTGATTGGTCCTTTTTCGGAGGACTCTCTTCCACGCGTTGTGGAGATGGTAGCCTTCATCTCTATTGAAATTCGCCGGGTTTTTGGCTATCTCAATAGCTTCTCTGATTAGGCGTGGGTAATATCTACTTTCTTTACTTATGATTGTAGCGTCATGGAATAGAATATCATGGCCGGGTTCACTCCATTTATGCTCGGAGATGGCCGAGAGGTGAAACTGTTTGTTCGTAGTAGCCCGGAGGTGTTCTTTCATCCGAACTTTCATAGCTCGGCATGTTTCCCCGATGTAGGCTTTCCCACATGAACACGGTACTTGATAGACCCCTTCGTATAGGTCTTTCGAGATTTTGTCCTTCGGTCCGGGGAGCGCGTCCGCTATTTTCTTGGTGCAGTTGAATCTTGTCACCACGTCGTGCTTTTTAAGGATTCTGGCTATCTTCTCGGATGTTCCGGATACGAAGGGGATAGTCGCGTATGCCTTTGGGTCCGGTTCCGTCTGCTTGATTGACTTGTCAGAATCTCGTCTTCGCCTTTCTTCCCTGGCGGTCCTTTTTAGGACCATATCGTTCCGATAGCCGTTTTGTTTTAGTGCTCTCAGGAGATGTTTCTTTTCAGTCAGCAAAGAATCGGCGTCAGAGATTTCATACGCTCTGTGAACTAGTGTGTCCACCAAAGATGTCTTTTGGAGCGGATGGTGGTGAGAGGTTGCGTTTAGATAACGGTCGGTGTGCGTCTTCTTTCTGTAAACAGCATGTCCCAGCTTCACTAATTTTTTCGCTACAATGTATCAAAGGATACATTCATTATTTCCTTGCCATGGTCATTTAAAAATGCATTTAATATTTATAATCCCTTATTCCACACGACAAGTATGAAATGAGCTGAAGTTAATACATTTTTGAAAGAATTTCGCACCTTTAATAGTTTTAAGTAGTTAAAAAGTTAATTTCAAATATTAAAAAGGGAATTGCATGTAAAGAACAGTAACGAAGTAACTTATTGGATTCATCAATCTCTAGTTCACGTAATTTTAGTTCAAGCGAATGACAAGGATACAGTGTGCGAACGACTTTTTTTTCTCTTTTACTAATGAGTAACGCTTATGAAATTTCCGAAATATTTTGAGATATTTTATAAATAATCTATTTATAGATACACAAAATAAATAATGTAGATATTTAAAATTTGCCTTTTAAGATACCTTTGGAAAAAGTTACCTTTATTTGTAAGTTTTAGGTGCCAAGAAAAAATTTCTTAGCATAAAGCTGAAAAATTCGCAGAATAACATAATTTTGAAAGTCTATGAGGAAGCAAAATTGCTGGCTAGCTTTTAGTTTACTCCTCGGGGGAAAAATCTAGGAATAAGTTTGTGTTCTCTTGGAACAGTCGTGCTTCTTTTTTGCGGATAATATGTATGCAAATTACGACTCTGAGTAAAAAAACCATCAAGCGATAAACCTCTTCGTATTTGATTTGTGGGAATTGGTTAAATATTGATTAGCTCAGTAGTCTTGATATGAATCTTGAATTATACTTTAAAGCCAATTTAACCATGGCTGGTAATGGTAAAAATTGAAGTCACGTTTATTTTTTTTAAAATGAAAACTTCCCATCGCCCTCATTTTTCCATTATCATTAACGTCAAAAATATGTAATACGTATAAGTTTTAAGCCACTAATTCAAGACATTCGTTTTAATTGTTTACGCGAGCATTCTAATGTACTGTAAGGAGAAGGAAAGTAAGAAAAGGAAATTGAGATGGGGTAACAATATTGAGTAAATGACAGAGGAGGGAGGAAAGAAGGGATAGGAGGGTAGAATATTGGGTAGATGTATTGGTGCAGCTGAGAGCATATCCGGCTAATGATTAATTCGCAATGGCGCTAGTGGAGTGGGATTAAAGAGAAAAAAAACTACTGTCCGCCCCCATAGACTAGTATCGAACACAACGGCGGAATCCGATAGATGCCACGGATCGACAAAAAATCAGGACGACTCTCTTTCGAAGGATAAAAATTTGGTCATTAAGCAGGTAGGCATGATGACACTCGAACTCCTTCTCCGAACCTTTATTTCATTCGATAGTTGAAGGAGAGGCTGTTTCGTTTTTATTTCTCGAATCTCGATTTGAACCCATGTATATTTGATAATGCCCACTCTTCTGCTCTTAAATTCGTCCGCCCCACCTCCACTCTCTTCCTCTCTTCCGCTTAGTCTTTTAGTTTCAATTGAAGTCAGCCTCTGCTTCCATAACGTCCCCCGGTTTTTTAATCTTAAATGGCGCATTGCATGCTGCGTCATTACGCGACTTCCGAGGAGACCTATTTAGTCCTCGAAAGCAATTAAACGGGTCGAGATGGGGAGATAGATAAAGAGCTCGCTAAGAGGAAGAGAGAGGGAGATGGAAAGAGAGAGATGGAGAGAGGGAGATGGAGAGAGGGAGATGGAGAGAGGGAGATGGAGAGAGGGAGATGGAGAGAGGGAGATGGAGAGAGGGAGATGGAGAGAGGGAGATGGAGAGAGGGAGATGGAGAGAGGGAGATGGAGAGAGGGAGATGGAGAGAGGGAGATGGAGAGAGGGAGATGGAGAGAGGGAGATGGAGAGAGGGAGATGGAGAGAGGGAGATGGAGAGAGGGAGATGGAGAGAGGGAGATGGAGAGAGGGAGATGGAGAGAGGGAGATGGAGAGAGGGAGATGGAGAGAGGGAGATGGAGAGAGGGAGATGGAGAGAGGGAGATGGAGAGAGGGAGATGGAGAGAGGGAGATGGAGAGAGGGAGATGGAGAGAGGGAGATGGAGAGAGGGAGATGGAGAGAGGGAGATGGAGAGAGGGAGATGGAGAGAGGGAGATGGAGAGAGGGAGATGGAGAGAGGGAGATGGAGAGAGGGAGATGGAGAGAGGGAGATGGAGAGAGGGAGATGGAGAGAGGGAGATGGAGAGAGGGAGATGGAGAGAGGGAGATGGAGAGAGGGAGATGGAGAGAGGGAGATGGAGAGAGGGAGATGGAGAGAGGGAGATTGAGAGGGAGATGGAGAGAGAGAGAGAAAGAGAGAAGGAGAAAGAAAGGGGGAGAGAGAGAGAGTGAAGGATTGTGAAACGGAACCGAGAAAATCGTTTTTCGGTTAAGCTGCATACAAGAGGTTTGCTAACAAGACACCTTTCGATTGTAAGCCCCCGCGGATCTGCACTTCAGTGTGAATGCCTTAGTAATGTACCCGATTGAGTAGATTTCTGCATCGGTGAAAGTCACGCCAGAAGGTATTGATTGGGTCCATCATATTCTAAGGAAGCATTAAATATTTCGCGGGAGTGAAAGAACGTTCGCTGATGATGGGGCTTCTGTGGCTGATGGCTACCTATAAATTATTCACTTCCGTTTGCTTCCAATTAGGGCTTCCAACCAAATCGAACCTCAACCAAAAAACCTCTCGGGGCCATCCACCCCTTTGCACACTCGATACTGACTCTTGATTCTAAACAACAGTGAATTGCATTAAGAATTACATCTCTTCATTGTAAAATTAAACAAATGTTTAAAAAAATGAAAACTAGCATATGATGACTTTAAATTCAAAGGTAGAACGCACAGTTCAGTGCCAAAGAGACTATAAGAACGTACGTTCTGTAATGAAGGGACAGTACCAAGAGAAATTTTTATTTTTTATTATTTATTCAAAAATTAATAGTTAACAGCATGACACATTATCCAAAGATTATTATTATTCAAAAATATCAAAAAATCAGATGGGCAATCTCTTATTTGCTTCTAATAATCATAAATGGTTCGATATTTGGACATACAATCAATAATTTCCTATTTTCCTGAAGTTACATCGCTTGACTAGATACGAATTGAATGAGAGTTCATGTGTGTTTCATTTTAAGTTATGGTGTGGAACAAAAACGAGAATCTATGGATAAAGCCTAAGGAAACCTTAGTCGAGTTGAACTAGGCAACCATCATTTGTTAAAAAAATTGATGCAGCACGAAAATTTCATCTGTTTTATCTATAACCATCCGTCACATGTCACATATGCGAGTAATCACCTGAATACGTTTTTCAATGGGGTCGTTTTCGTTGCTGGAGGTCGAGAGAGGGGATAACAATTTTGAAGTTTTCGGATGCAGGTCAGGAAAACCGGAAGCGGAACACTCGCCGCCCAAACTGGAACTAACTGAAATTAATTTTTCAATCCACCGTGTGCGTTTTGAACGGCGTGCAAAATGCATGATGACGTCTGGCAGATATGATCAGCCCCATTATGCGTTTACATGGCCGATGGAGCGCGCTCCGAGGCCACTCTTAACGCACACGAGCGTAACCTCATTGATCAGAGCTTTTTGTGGAAATTAAAAGGCGGCCGAACTCGGTTGCACAAGAAGATCCGTGGGGAACCAAGGAGTGATTACAATTTCCCGAAAAAGCACGAAATCGTGGGAGCCACGCGAAAGCATGATCACGGGGATTGACCGACGGGGTTCCCTTCCACTCTTATCTACTTGCTACCAATAGAGGGAAGGGGTAATTGCGTGTTGGATGAATTCTTTTGCGGTGCAGCATAAGATATGAGCCCCGAAAATGTGTGCCGTTTTTCGTATACTCGAACCTTTTCGTACCGAGATGACATTAAACAGTTAACCCTGAATCCTCATCAGTGTACGGTGACGAATTGTCATTGATTACTACGGCTGTTCATTATGACGCAAAAAAATTATCCTTTCTTCGCACCTTTGTGCCACAATATAAAAGTAATTATTCATTCTGCATCGTCAAAGTAAGCAAGCTGAAGGTTAACTGGTTTTGATGGGGGTTAGCGATGGAATAGGTCACTAAAAATAAAGTACCCACAGCAGGTTAGGAATATCATCTTTTCACCGAAGTCTTTGCAAACAGAAAATGGCATCGCTTGGATCAGTTGGCGCGGGTGTTCAAAGTCAGTCATCTATGTAGGATTTGAACTGGTGACTCTTCGCTCAGTGACCAAGTCCTCTTACTTTTGAGGCACCACGTCTCCCAAAAATAACTATACAAATACATGCCTATTACGTTTACCGCTACATGCGAGCTTGTAAGCCTATCATTGCTTAGAGAGAAATCGGCAAGGTATTTATCGAGGTATATTATATACATATAATCATTCAATAAATGTTTTTGATCATTAATTGACCTTTACTCCTAATTAAAATTAAATTTCCTTGTAATTATTCAATAAATGATACAATTAACACTCGATGTATTAACTTAAAGGGCTTGTTTATGGTAAAATGGCATTGAAAAACAGTGCACATTAAAAATAGTATCACGCTGAGGATTTCCGTACTATATTTAAAAAATTGAAAGAGTTAATGTTTTGAATATACATTTAACAAAGAATGCACGTGTTCTTATTTAAAAACAGCTGGGTTTGAAGTAGGAGAATTTTCTGCAGATCCAGGTGATCAAAATTCATTCTGGCTAATCATTTTAGTCAAATTCCACAATAAGAGACGGACGTTTATATAAAATTACAAGTGAGTTGATGTACCCATTGTAATGGTTATCGTGTAATTTACTACGGAAAAACATTTTGTGGCAAATATTATGATGATAACCGCAAATCACGACACTCGTCGATGATGCAGTATTTACAAAATTCGCTACGTCAAAAATGAATTTATCTATGGTGAATATTTATGGAAAATATTTGCGCTAATGCTCAAGCGACGCATATTTGTAACGACACAAAGTAAAATATTAAAACAGTAACTCAAATGATATAATTTTCTGAAAACAAGCCGAATTTTCGCATACTCCGCTATTTAACTAATTGATGAAATCATAAACCACCACTTCACATACAGTAACGATTGGAGAGGAAAAATCACTCTGGCGGAAGGTTAGCCGTTCGCGTTGCTGTCGCGCTGACGATTGCAACAAACACGATAAAAGCTGCCCTGACTGAATATTCATTTTTTTGCCATCGGTCTTCCGCTGTTTGTTCTGTAGACCTCGTCTCTCATGGGATATTCCGCTGGCATCACGTTTACAAGTCGGCGTAAAAACTGCCGCGGTGGCGCCATTTCGCGCCATGCTGGTGCAAAACCCAAGCAAACGAAGTTCGTGAATTGAAATTCCTCAATTTGACATCACCGTATACGACTCACGCATACTGCTTGGCCATTAAGGCTCCTACTCTGCTAGACTCTTCTTGGTTTCTTATGGGTAGAACCGTATATATTCTAGAAACATGATTAGTAAAGATTTTAAAGCCACTACTCCCAAAAAAATACGTTCTTAATATTGAATTTCGTAACTGTATGAATTAGTCCATTGAGGGGGCATCGTTTCTGAGAAGCTAAATATTGAGCGCCTTTAAATATTTTTCATATGCATTGTCATAGTTATCAACCCGATGGTTGGTTCCATAGGTGAAGGTTTAGCTCAACCAATACTAAGCTCAGTGGTGTGTGGAATTAAAACATCAGGGAAGGGGGGCCAGTTCCTTTCCCTGTGTGGCCTATGGTCTGGTAGGAAGATCTGCTACCCGAAAAATCACACACCGTGGGTGAAGCTGATTGTACCCAGAGGCATCCCAGGAATTAAACCTAGGTCATCCGGTCTACGTTCAATAGGTGTCATCAACTCCCTCCTCCTTGTGAAAGCCTCTTTGCCTGGCGCAATTCTTCACCTTACGTCTCTACTACTTTGACCGTGTTAGTCCAAAACACTTCCGAGATACGTAAAATGTTTTACCTCCTATATATATATATATGTAAATTGGTAGATTGATAAAACATACGTGAGTTACAACAGTTACCTTTTCACTGTGGCTCTTCTTGCTGTTGCTTATGGTTTTTGTTGTGCTATACACAATGAATGCAGTTTGTTCAAAATCTACAAAATAGGCATTTTTTCCGCCAACACCTTTTCGTTTGAATAAAATCTCCTCCCATTGTAAGATAATATTAGAAAATAAAGAGTATCTACGGGAGCCAAAACCGGAGAATAGAGGGAATGGGCAACAACTTGGAATAGTATCTCCATATATTGCAGCGTCACAGCTGCATGGGAGTGACGTGGTGTGTTGCTGAGATAGAATACGACTTTTAATTGGGCTAATCGTTGATGTTTTTCTTGCAGATCGGTTTTCAGACTCTCTAATATTGATGCATGGCATACATGGTAGTAGTTTGAACCATTTTGAAATAGTAAATGGAAATAATTCGTTGCAATTTCCAAAAAGACATTTGCTATAACTTTCCCTGAAAGGACAGTCTTTCTTTCTATGTTGCAGACTTAGCAATTGCACCCATTTGCTTGCAATGTTTCTTGCTATTATGCGTGTAGTGATATATCTATGTTTCGTACACAGTAACATAGAGACGGCTAAATGCATGTGAATTTTGATGACCAGACTTGAAACGTGTGATATGATTTCGTTTTTGCCCAACTTTGAGGAAACGTGTCGCCCGCCCTACGAATTGGTTTTTCATGTAAACTAGTATGCATTCCTTCATTTGAGATTCTTGCAGCGTTAAAAATCTCCCTCACATTCATTCTTGTATCGTTTATCATCATATCAAAGATTTAGTCAAGGCTTTCGAGAGTATTGTCCACATCAGTGTGTCCAGAACGTTCAATGCTCTTGTGCTGACATCGCCAATCGTTAAACTTTAAAACCACTTAAAAACATTATATTTGAGCATAAATCTTCACCATAATGTCAAAAAATTTCTCTTTCGTCTTCTGAGGCGATTTTTTCCAATAAAGTAATATTTGATCAACGCATGTAATATTCAAATTTAATCCATATTTTTGCAAACATTTGACTTGATCGATTCAAACGAATCTAAACACGGAATAAATAGACCGATCTAGCTGAAAAATTAATGTTCCTTCAGGAGATATTAAGTACCAAATATAATTTTGATATGCACCAGTTGTGTTATCTCTCTAAATTTTCACGGACTTTTAAAATTCTCCTCGTATGCCATTATTGGTTTCGTATTTTTCTGAATTCCCGGAAATTTTAAGATAACGAGGTACAATAATTAAAAAAAAATAAAATAAATACAGCCTTCACCAGACCTAATGTCAAACTTTAAAGTAAATGTTAATCGACAGGTAATTTATAGCATGCAATATTTTCAAATATTCAAAGGCTCTGGGAACCATATTAGGAATGAACAATAATGATACAAGATATTTTATTTTTACTATAGAGTTAGTACACGGGTTGATCTATATGTTGATCATTCATGTGGCAGAGGAAGTATTGTAAAAAACCACCAATGCGCAGTGCGTGCCGAAATAGCACGCGTTCTCATGGCGCGCTGATATTATATTGCTAATCTAATGACGTTCCCTCAGGAAACGAAAATTTTAGTTGCGTAGAATATATGCAAGAGAGAGAGGTGACGTTAAATGTAGATTTTCTTCGAAACGATTGGAACAGCTAATAAGGGCATCAGAAGTCCAGTTGCGTCAGCGAAAGAGATTTAAACGAAATGGAGAAGTCTGATGACTAGGGTGGAGAGGCCAAGAAGAGATTAACCGAGACATTAATATGCAAGGTGCGTTGCAAAGTAAAGAAACTTGAATTTAAAGGAGGTAAAATAATCTTGGATTGAAAGAACTGGAGATACTGGTTTCAAAATGGATGGATTAAGTAAATCAGGTAGAGGAAGGAAGGCAAGGGAAAAAATGTTAGATATGTCTAGCAAGCCCGTACGATCATCTCATCAACATCTTTATAATAACTCGCAAGTCACCGCAAGGGCAGGTGGCGGGGGGTGTTCTGTCATCAACCATGCATGCCCGATCATTACATCTCTACATTGATATTAGTACGATCATGCATTCGAACACAGTTATTTATTGCGCATAAGCTAATTACATTCTAATATTAATTGAATTTTGATATTTACTTATTATGTCTTAAAAATCATAAAGAGGAACTCTGGTCTTCATGCGATGTCATCAACCATAACCAATGCCATTGCGTCTATCACACTCAAAAGACTTTCTCAGCCGTTCTATGGGATGCAGCCGAAAATTAAAAGAATCGATAGCCGGCTAGATGGTTAATTAGAGCAAGGAAATGTGCACACACACACACACACATTTCACCTGAATACCACAGAGTTATGTAAATAACGCGGCGGTAAAAACAAATTTTTTAATGTTAAAACAAATTTAAAGCTTAGCAACCGTCGCTACGGGTGCTAAGCCTTATATTTGTTTTAATATTTTAAAATTGATTTTCCTTCAAAGAGATAAAACATGTAGAATAACAAAATAAATTTCTTGAAAATAAACGTTTACAGATTATTTTACACTAAACCCGGACTTGAAGGGGATCCTTAAAATTTGTGAACTGCTCTTTTAATTCCAAGAAACTGCGGGAGATGCCGCACCAGTAAAATTTAACGGAGCCATCCACTAATATGTACAGTACAGTATTTATATATGAGTGAACAGAATGATTACACTCTAAAATTGTTGCTCCTTTAATTGTACAATCAGTTTATAAAATAAATACTGGTTTCTATGAAACGAAGATAGATTTCCCTCAAAGTGTTTGAAAAATTCTTTCAACCATTATCCTACTTACAGGATAGCATTGTGCTCCTCAAGTGTTAAATAGGAATATCTAGAAAAGGAAGGTCACAAAAGTAACAAATATTTCGATTTTAATTTGCATGGTATCTTTTAAAAATGTTCTTTATTTAGTATAGTGGGTGTATTTAGTCTCTAAATATCTTCTTTTCATAAAAGAAGAAGGGAATTATTAGGAAGTTGCCATTTACAACGAAAATGAGGTGCAATGATTGAGAGCCCACGATTATTATTAATATTCTTTGAATAATCATAATGATTATTAAAGAGAATAAATGTGACTTCCAGGAAGTATCATTATATACCACCAATATGGTGTTTGATTCAAATACATTAAAACGTTCTCTGGAATGTTATTGCAGATTCCCCAAAAATAGTACAATATGCACTATGACCCACATTGTAAATAACTGTCACTTACATTATTTTTCAGTTATAAAGGGAAATAGTGTGCTGTTTATACATTGAAACCATGCACAGGTATATAAACAATCTAGTTATCACAATCACAACACTTTCCCTAATGCTCTCCGTGACGTACACAGTGAATTATTAGATCAAACGAAAATGAAGCGAACTGCACATATTTAATCATTCATATTTTAAATTGTTACTTACGTTACTTACTTTAAAAAACTTATAATATATATCTATAAAAAACGTTACTTACTATATCATTCTTTAATTAATTAAGGATAAATATGAGGAGAAATAATATGCTGCTAGTGCGTCATCACATATTAAATGATGTATTTGTAGCTATCACATTCACAAACTTTTCTAAACGTTCTTCGGTGCATTTAATTTTTTATGGTTCATCATAAAATAAACACCATTTAGTACAGAAAAATGGATAGGTTTCTCTGCAAACCTAAGAATGACACTTTCAAACATCATTTCACGGGAAACAATGAGGTGTTTGTATAAATGACGAGCATACAAAAATATCTTACACAAATACTATTTATATAATTTATATATATATATATTTATGTACGTTATTTTTATCAAGCTCTAAATTGTCAATCAGCCAAGGGGTTGCTAGCATTCTTGAGCGCATTTGAAAGTCAAGGGCAATAGATATGGAGTACGAATCAATTTACAGAGTGCTGCCTAAAAGTAACATCCATTATGCTATAATAAATACAAATCTCAAAACTACATATATTTCTGCATCTTTTATGCATATTTTCCCAAACAAATTTGAATATTTGTCTCTGAACTAGTTTCCAAATTCCTTCAGCATAAAATTATACCGCCTAAGATCGCAGCCAACCGATTACGGCATCTTGAAGTTCCCCGTCGAGACGAGCACAAAACATGTTGTAGCCATGTATTTTCAGTCGTTTTTCCATGCGACACAGTCGTAGAAATCTGTGGAATACTTTCTAAAGATTTCAAGTATCGTAAAATGCCCATTTTCACGAGCTTTACGTACATTTTCATGCGCAGTTCATTGTTCACCACAGACCGGCGGCCACTTCTGTCACCATCATGCACATTTATGGTCATTCTTAAACGAACTACAACACTGACGCATAAATCTTGTCACTTATCACATTTGGTCCTTAGAGAGTACAAATTTCCCAATGAATGTCAGCAGCTATGAAGTTTTTTATTAGCTAACTCCTTATCACTAAACAAACTTCACATTTTTTATGCATTACTGCTGTATTTTTCATTTTGAATCACTGTTGTAAACCAACAATTAGCGGCGTGATCTTCCAAACTACTGCAGCTCGAGGCGTACTGCCCTACTACGTGCGTCAATGCAGCGACCATTTGGCTCCCTCCACCAATTCTCACGCCACACGAAAACGGAGGATACTTTCTGGTTACCCATAGTAAATAAAAACTGAGAGAAGAGGGAGTAAATTGAGCAAGAATGTTATGAAAATGTTCGTTAAGATTTTGATATGAAGTGTGGTTTTGTAGAGAGCAGAAAAATGGTCTTTGAAGCAAGACGATGGACGTAGATTGAAGATTCTTGAAATATTGGTCTGGAGAAGAATGGAAAAGGTGAAATGGACAGAAAGGAAAGCAAACGAAGAAGTACCAGGAATGTTGGAGGAAGAGAGGGGAGAAATGGGAGATAGATGAAGAGCGTTTTGATTGGCAATGGGGTGTTTAAGTCTGATAGGTGGGAGGACGTTAGACAAGCGAGGAAAGGGCAGGAAAATGATAACCATGTTGGAGGGAATGAAAAGAGGAAGGAAAAATGTGTAGTTGAAGAAGGCCTTTTTGAAGAATCAGGGTTTAGATTCTGTTTTGTTAGGAGATCTTCACTATTCCTACATGGATACTTAGTTAATATGCTTACCTATACATTTAGATACACGTACCAGTCCATGCCTTTCACGCCGTCCATTTTTGGGACAGACGATGCCAAAAAACCATATTTCTATGTTGATTCGGGAAATGAACTCCCTTTCACTAATTTCTTCCATAGTTACGACTTTGTGTACTTTTTTCGCCCCCAATAAAAACTATTTTTATTCCTGTGCTTCTGTTCCTGAGAATTTTGATATTCCTCGCCTTCAGAGTATAACTTAAATAATACTAATCAAAATTAATAATTCAAAAATTGAAATCCGTGAAACTCATTCGTAATTTATGATATATCTCTCGCATACACTACACATTAAATCTTGAAAAATGCCAAACGGCTCTAGAAAGATGTAATACATCTTTATTTATTTCAAATATACTATACAATCAAATATAAAAAAACATGCACGCAACTTATTCATATTACATGAATATTTAATAAGAGTATATTTTTTCGCAATATAGATTAGTATAGAGTCACGAAGTATTTATCAAAGTAACTCGATTCATTTACCAGATTACGACGACCACGCAAGCACGAAGAAAGAATGAAAATTAAGATCCGCAGTCGTCTAGCTCAAATGAAAAACGGCCGGAGGGGCTGTAACGGCACGTCACACGTTTTGACGGGACTTTTAAATTTACGTCGCTTTCTCCAACTATCGTTTCTCAGGAAGTTGAAAGAAAAAACGGATTCGTGTCCAACACACACTAAAAATCGAGAATTTTGATCCGCATAACCGTTGGAGCACACAACCTCAGCGTTGAAAATTATCACGACAAGAAAAAGATCCATTTCCTCGACTCCTGAAACACGAGATTGAACATAAAATTTACCGCAGAGCTGTAATCTGATCAAGTATTTTGACTGATTTTCTTCCTGAATAGTAACAATTTTATAAAAAAAACTCTTTGAAATTTATGTCATTCATTGAAAACGTAACCTCCATTAACATCATAGTTTAGAAGACCTTTTGACTATCGACCAATTCTGTTTATTGCTTTATGGAACTTGAAGTAACTGAAATGTAAATAATCTCCCGTAAGGACTAAAAACTTTGAATCAAAGCTTAACTCTCACATATTGAGATGAACCAAGTTTCACAATGTGAACTTAGAAGAAGTGAGAATATTTTAGGAGCGAAGTGAACTTCCGTTCCTTTTAATGGATTTGACGTAAAAATTAAACTATTGAAGCCAAGGAAATTATGCGAGGATGAACAGAATTTCAAGTGTAAAATCTCAACATTTCGGTAATGTGCACGTGACCAACTTTTGATTTGATTTTTTCCGCAACTCGCTCCGCATCTCACGATCTGTGTATGATGCACGCCGTGTGGAGAAGAAAGGGAGGTAATCGGAAGTCGTACCCGCCGTTTTAACAAAGCGTGCAACACTCGGGAAGCATTCTTCATCGCTCACAATCAAAGGCTTCCCTTCCTTTCTTTCAGCCTTCCACTCTCTCTCCGCTTTGGCTGCCTAAACACGCCGTCCAATAGGTGCACTATACAAACGCCATTTTTAGCCGCGAAGAATAATTCTGGCTGGAATGTCGCGCATCGATTCGAGGACTTCCCTCGTCCGGCTACAAATAAAACAGGGATGCAGACAAAGATAGCGGGTGCTGCGTGCGTATGCATAACATAAGGATTTTACGGATATTGCCCGTTCTTAAATACGATATATATATATATATATATATATATATATATATATATATATATATATATGTATATATATATATATATATGTATATATATATATACATATATGTATATATAGATAGATATATCGTATATAAGAACGGTTTATTGGCTTAATATAATATGGCTAACATATATTTTATATATATATATATATATATATATATATATATATATATACTATAAACACAGTAATTAACCCGGAGGTCGGTTTGGTAGGTGATGGTGGAGTTCATCCAGTACTAAGCCCTATACGACGTGTGAAATTCAAACATTAGGATGCATATACATACACACACATACACCCAGTATATATTAAAGACAGTAATACATTAAAACATATATTCAAATAAAAAGGATATACTTAGATAAATTTTGAACGCTCTGACGGTCATTTCGCCTTCAACGAACAAAGAAGAATGACGCTGTTGGCGTGTAAAAGTAAAAGGAAGTCTATTTAGGATGGCGAGGGTTGCAAAGATAGAGATGAAGAGGTTTCTGTTGAAGGTGATTGTGGCAATAAAATGGCGGTTGTTAGTTCGGTTGGTTTATCACTGACTCTTATAAAGCCCTTTGCAGCCAAATGTTTACTACTCCCAATGTAACTCCCAAGTTCTCACCTCAATGATGCCTGCTGAGAAGACTTCTTTACAGTGACCGTGAAATACAGGGTGCGGCAACATAACTGCCTTTTTTTTAAATGCTTCCTTATCTGAAAAAGGAAGTTATATTGCCGCACCCTGTAGTATGCCTACGAATAATGTGATTGCGGAATGCTTACTTTGTTTGAGATTTTGCGGAGCAACGCTGATTGTTGATACAAAGGGAAAGGGTGGTGATGCACTTGACAATAAAAAAAGGAGCAAAAGTATCAAGAAAGGAGTATATTATATTTTGGAAGCGTAAGTGGCTTTAGAGACAATCGCGCTCCAGAACCATATTCTTCATACAATCACACGTCTTTATACATACCCTATATGTATACATGTATACATGTGTGTGTGTGTGTATATATATATATATATATATATATATATATATATATATATATATATATATATATATATATATGTATATATATATATAAAAGGACGCGTGATCGTCCATAAACACAGTAATCAACCCCAAGGTCGGTTTGGTTGGTGTTGATGGAGCTCACCCAGTACTAAGCCCGACGGCGTGTGAAATTCACACATCAGGGTGGGGGGGCCAGTTCATTTTCCTGTGCCGGTTATGGTTTCCCAGGAAGATTTGGTACCCGAAAAATTATATAGCTAGGGTAGAGCTGCAGGTGCCTGGATCCCCTGGAATCGAGCCTTGGCCCTCCGGTCAGTAGTCCAACGCTCTGCCCCAAGATAACCGCGACCCACATATACATATATATATATATATATATATATATATATATATATATATATATATATACACATTCATATATCGTTTTTAAATTAATTAAAAATAATATGTTAATTGATATTTGATTCATTCTAGAAACATGCTATATACTACCACACTGTCTCTAATGTAGAACAACCATATTGAAAACATATTTTAATATTCATTACAGCTAATACATTTCACGCTGCCGAGTAATACTTCGCGCCGATTGAGAAGTACATTTCGGACAATTATTAAGGGAACGTCTAGTTGGATTCCGAGGCAATCCACTTCCGTCAACCTTCATTGTGATTAAAGTAGGTTAGTATTTAAAATGCTGCCAGAAATACTACCAAGAATTCATTGGATGAGACCATCAGCATGAATAACGGCTGAGCACAGTGATTTTTAGGGAAATAGTTCACCAAAAATGTCCTGAAAAATTGGCTTACGCGCAAACTTATAATGGATTCTCAAATCTCAGCTTGTTTCAAGGCCACCCATCCCAAAAAAATTCGTCTCACGCTGCCAAAAGATGGTGGGAAAAACGTTAGTTTCATTTTGGCTTTAATAAATTATAAAAACGTCTGACTAGAATGATATTAATTTTGAATTTCACTAAAGTAAAATTACTCAAGATTCCGATTTTTAACGGTGGGAAGTGATTAAAATTGACGAGGCTGAGAGTGGCAATTTATCTTTCCTGTGACATTTCGTAACGTTAAGATAAGTGAGTAATTAAACCAATCTATATTCTATAGCCTTCTATCATATCGTAGTAGCAGTTAAAAATGACTTTGAAAGGTGACAAACGCAAAAGATGAGTGGTCCTCTAGGTGGAAAAATTTGAGATAATATACGAAATTACCTTAAATGGGTAATACATTCTAGGGATGAAAATATTTACTGAAATAAATCGTAATTTATCCTGAAATTATTAAAAATAACTTGATTACTTTCCTGTGAAAACAATAGTAATAAACCGAAGTTTGGTTCGATAGATGAGGGTAAGGCTGACCTAGTAATAAGCGCTATAAAGAATGCAGAGTTTGCACATCAGTGTATAGGGGGTGACTTTCCCTATGCCGGCTGGGGTTTCCCAGGAAAATCTGGGACCCAAAAATTATGCAGCTTGGGTAAAGGTGAGGGTGCCTAGGGGTGTTAAGGGGAATCAAACCCGGACCCCTCCAGTCAGTAGACTAGTACTGTACCCACGGGAATACCACGCCCCAATTTTGCTTTCCGATTAATGAATGGCTATTGCATACGGCTGATGAATGTGTTTTCACTAGTAATCGCGTTTTCAAAAGAGGATGAATTGTATTATGGATGGAATTGTACATGGGGTAATACGAATGATATATAATCTACTAACTATGCCACAATAAGAATTGCCACGCCGCATTAGGTATGATTTAATAAACAAAAATTACAGTAGAAAGTTGGATACAATTTACACATGCAGGCTCCACTTCGTGGAATTGTTTAATTTTCATTACAAATGAGTTTGTAATTTTCCACATGAAAATAGATATTAACTCTTTGGAAAATTATAAACTCATTTAATATAGAAAATAGGAGATAAACGAGAATGCATGTCTTAACAGTATTCGATGTGCGTGTGTACATGTATATATTTTTTTCTTGTCATGGAAATATATAAAAGGAAAAGTGATAGAAACACATAAATATTAACTGAATAGAAAACACGTATGAGTTAATGATTAGACGTGGATTTAATATTAAGTGGTTTATTTTAAAAATAATATTACAAATAATAATATAAAAAGCATCAAAACAAAATATTTAGGTACTAGCGGCATAATTTCAAACATATGTAAGCTGGGCTGAATATACGTATTTGTTCTGCATACCTGGTATAAAACAGGATTAATTTACACGTTATTTTGCTCTTGAATGGTAGTAGTTTTACTTCAGTAAACTGTAAATATTAATGCAGTTTATTTGTTTACATAAATATTGTACATTTGTTGTACAAATGCAATGCATTTATCACGCGAGCGCAAATTCGAGAATGGTGCGTAGGGAGTTGGTGCCAGAGGTCTACTCATACACCTTTGCCGTCTTTCAAACAGAAACCAAACACTCGGTTGCACGTAAGCTCCTCTCGACTTCGATTTTTAATACTGTTCAAGTCATCTGAGGGTGAAATAATATTACTTTGGCTCCTATTCCGTCGTTATGAATCATACTAGTCCATGCAATTCCCTAAATTGTATTCATAAGGAAAGGCAGTTCAAGGGTCTGTTGCGTTGATATTGGCTTTGGTTCAATTTTTGGATACTTGTGTGTGCGTTGGTTCAACTAAAGTTTGTTCCATGGCAAGGCCACCTTTTCATTTGATGATATATTATTAAGAGGAATATTGGGAAGAAGTATGTTGACTACTACTCAATTTACTCGTGAACGCGACATATTTCCAAAATTTTCTTTTTATTCAAAGAATAATTGTGAATATTACCCATTGTTTGAAAAAATCTCGTACGAGTATGCTTCAAGTAAATACTCAATGGCAGCAAAACCGTGACTTAGATCAGTGAAGCGGGATTTTATTTAACTCATATCTAGCAGGCAAAAGGAAAGTTCAATCGTATATATAAGAAGTTTGAGAGAAAAGGTCCTCTTTTTGATGTATATATTACCATTTCATGAAAACATAAATGATAAACTGGCCGTTTATTTTCGTAATATACTTTGCCATCATAAAATGATACAAAAAATTATATAATAGTATTATAAAAAGAATAATATTTTGAGATGAAAAATAACTTATCAATATAGCCTTGACAATATCGTTGGAACCGAATCGTTTGAAAAATAATTATCAAGGGAAATAATTAACGTTAAAACAACGAATAGAATTATCAAATGAGTTGATTCCTCTTCAGATTCACACCCGTTTTGTTCACACTGAACACTTCTGCCGAAGTACTCAGTGTCGTGAAGTTTTGCCAACGACATACCAAATGAGATTAAATCCTTTTGAAAGTTTCCCTTGTACGAGAAAGACTTGGAAATATTTTTCAACTGTTCTTACTTTATAATGAAAGTAAACACATGGTTTAAATTACTTCCAGTTGCGGGAAACAATGTAAACTTTGAAGACGAAGCTTATAAACGGAGACAAAAGGGAGGTTACCAAACCTTCGCAAATGTGACATTGTCAGGACCCTCCGGCGCCCCCCTACCGCCCCCTTGCCTCTTTTCGATCCCATACTCTAAAGCACCGCCCCACGAGGGGCGACAGCGCCCACTTAGGATACCACTGGGTTAGAGCATCAGCCGGAAAAGTTGAAAGATCCGTAGTTCAAGTCCCGGTCAAGGAAATATTTTTGCTCTTCTGATCTGCTCGACTCCGCCTTCCCTACCTCTCCTGTGTTCATCTTTTATTTGTCTTTAACCCTTTTTTATCATCTATTTCCACGTGAATGAATATTTGTTCACCATATGGCGGGCTTAAGTATTTGAATATATGTGAACATATATATGTATATGTATGTATGTATGTGTGTGTGTGTATATATATATATATATATATATATATATATATATATATGTGTGTGTGTGCAATTACAAAAGAAAGCACGATAAAAGACCATCAAACGAGGCAGGGATTTAATTAATATGATCTGTTTCTTAGATAATATAATAATGATTACAATGAATCAGAAGACCTATAGCGTTCTTGAACACATTGAACTTGTGAGATATAACATGGAACTATACACGGAAGAAACAAAATTCCTAGTGTTTGAATGAGACGATGCAGATTCTATACGAGAGAGGAGAAATTAACGCAAGTGGAACATTCCCCCTTCCTCGGTGGTAGCCTTAACTGTAAAGTGATTGACGAATATCCCTATCAAATAAGGTTAAGCTAAGAAGACGTATATCACAAAAAGACACATATTAACACCAAAGAAGCTAAGTTTAAAAACAAAGAAACAATTCGTTAGAGCGTGCCAGTGAAATAAGAAACATTAGAAATCAGAAACAAGGAACATTATAAAATTGTGTGAATTGTAAAAGACTAAGCGGGCGCTATGGTTATATAAAACGAGAAAGGAAGGCGTATACAGAAGAGAACAGAGCAAAAGACGATATGGTTTACGAGAAGGAAATTAATAACCAGATGGATTGGGCACAGCTTAAGGTATTATGGCTTTTCTAGAAAAAAAGTAGGAAGATAGAACAGGGAACAACACCAAGGGGCAAATATATAGGCGAAAGGAAGAGGAATGCAAGGAGAGTACAGGTGTTACATTAAAAAGGGATGAAAGAAGGGCTAGAGTATACCGATTTTTGAATTGAAAAGCTGAAGTGGAAGGTGATGATATTTAATTTGTAAATTGTGACATCAATTCATTCATAAACCCGCCCATTCCTATTTATCACATTTTTTAAAAGTTGTTATATCAGAATGAGGATGTAATAATCACCTCCTTTCCCATCCCTGTTTGCATGGATACCAATGTACTCACGCACTTACGTGATATGCCTATGGAAGCGAGATATAAAACTACATGTCCTCCTTATTAGGAACACAGGAGAGATGCAGTTGAGTAACTACATGATCATTTTTTGGCATATGGGACAACAATACAGACTTTTCCAAAAAATAGGAAATGACCGAATTTTCAATGATATATTTAGAAACGATCTATCAAATATGAATGAAGAATCCCAAAGCTATATGTGATCGAAAGTGGTATCGGGACTTACACCAATAATATTTCCGGTTGTAAGTACAAGATGAAATTAAAAAATGTAAGAAAATATGATACGGTACGTATTTGTACAGGTTAGTTTTTGTTAAAATTTGAGAACGATGCATATACCAATCCCCGAAAATGTACGCATTAATTTCACAGTCATACTACCTTGATCAAAAAGTTCCCGGAATAACCACCGTGTGGCGCTCCCATCGTTCCGATTTGAGTTCTGTTTTTTTTGTTAAATTGGTACATCTGTTGTTGATATTCCCTTTAAATCTTAGTGTCATAACTTGACATTTGCAAAAGTTACGTAGCCAAGAGTACATCTATCTCTGTGTGTGTTGGCGATTTTTTACAATTTCAGAAATGGATTTAAATTTGCAACAACGAACTTGTATTAAATTTTGCGTAAAAAACGGATTTAGTGGCGCACGGACGTTGGAAATGTTGGAAAAGTGTTTCGGCAACGATTCTCTAAAAAAAACGGTCGTTTACCAGTGGCACGAGCGGTTCAGAAGTGGTCGTGAGTCAATCGAAGATGATGAACGCAGTGGCAGACCATCGACATCGAAAGTCGGTGAAAAAATTGATAAAGTAAAAGAAATGTTGGTCAATAACCGCAAATTAACCATCAGAGAAATAGCGGAGGACTTGAACATTGCCTATGGATCCGCCCAAGACATTGTGGTTAATGATTTGGGTTTCCGTCGTGTAGCAGCAAAGTTGGTGCCAAAAGACCTCAATTTCATGCAAAAAAGAGACCGTGTTAACGTCGCAAAAGACACGATTTGCGAGGCTGAATCCGATCCCACATTCATCAAAAGGATCATTACTGGAGACGAGACGTGGGTTTATGAGCACGACACGCAATCCAGACATCAGGCAAGTGAATGGCGTTCACCAAATGAGCCGAGACCAAAAGAACCACGTCGTTTTCAGTCAAAAAAGAAGGCAATGCTGACGGTTTTCATGGATTACAACGGTGTAGTGCATCATGAATTTTTGCCAGAAGGCCAGACAGTAAACAAAGAGTATTATTTGGGCGTTATGAGACGTTTGCGTGAAGCAATTCGCCGAAAGAGACCAGAAATGTGGGCAGAAAACTCGTGGATTTTGCACCATGATAACGCACCGTCGCACAGTGCTATCATTATTCGTAATTTTTAGACGAAAAATGCAACAAATACCATCCAACAGCCACCGAATTCACCTGATTTGGCTCCCTGTGACTTCTTTCTGTTCAATCGAGTTAAAAAACCATTACGGGGAACGCGTTTTAGCAGCCGAGAGGAAGTAATGGAAAAATCGCAGGAAGCACTGATGGACATACCGAAAACCGAATATAAAAAATGTTTCGAGGATTGGATCAAGCGCTGGCATAAGTGTGTTGCAGTCGATGGGGATTACTTTGAAGGGGACAATATAGATTTAGATGAATAAACTTGTATTTTTAATTTTCTGAATAAATTCCGGGAAATTTTTGATCAAGGTAGTATCTTCCGTAATTATAAAAAACGCACGTTAATTACTAAGATTGCCGGCAAGAAATAAAAGGACCCCAAAGCATTCAATAAGTAAACTCTGGAATTGAAATAATTTAAGTTCAACATGAAAGAAACTTGCCGGATAAAGATTTTGTTTTCTTCTTTTATGTTATTTTAAATAATTTAGAAGTTATGATTATCTCGTTAGTGTTGTTCAGTAAATTTTTCAAATCAGTGATGAATGGGAAATCGGAATAGAAAGAAGTTTTTCAGGATAACTAGAAATAGAAAAAAAAAGGGTTAGAAATTTGATCTCGATCCCTGAGTAGCCATCATTTTGGGCTCGAACTCATTGAAATAGTTCTTAAAAAATATACTCAATATAATGCTCATTATGTTCATGGAGGCAATTTATTATTTATAATAAGTATCATATGTCATTATCTCTATTTAAAACGTAATTAATGGAAGAATATTACGTTTTCATGGCCTAATATAGTTATTTATCGGGAGAATGCTAGGTCAAATTTTTCTCCCTGAGGAGGCTAATTAGGCGGCTACTTTGAGATGGTAGACGTGTACAAATAGGATTGTCGACGTATCTGTCCCATTAGAGTCATCACAAGGGGGTTAGCAGACGGCTTGGACGGGAATATAAATATGGCCTTTAAAATGCTTCTTTTTCTCGATCTGCTTCGCCG
The DNA here is from genome assembly GCF_022747635.1 of Hetaerina americana. NCBI lineage: Eukaryota > Metazoa > Arthropoda > Insecta > Odonata > Calopterygidae > Hetaerina > Hetaerina americana. The sequence continues at coordinate 3,040,863 of NW_027287128.1, read as the reverse complement.
CGATAGCTCGAACTCCATCTCTTTGTCTTATTTGCCCACAGCGGACTCTTTCCAATCGGAAAAATAGCGCATGGTAGGAGGATTAGAAAAAATAAGAATCTGTGCGAGAACGGAGAGCGTGAAAATGGGAGTGGGTGAAACAGTGGTCGGAGATTCGAGGGAAACAAAGCTGCGCCGTCGATTTCTTCTGTCTAAATGGGCGAGGGAGCATACGGTTTGCATGGATTCACCACCGTTCTCCCTTGAGCAAAAATAAAACCAACTCAGCGTCCTACCACCCCCTCCCCAGAACCCCAGCATTATTTCGAGAAGGAAAATACAAAGCACGTTTGTGTGGGAGAGACTGGGATGGCGGGGGGAGGGGGGTCGAGGTGGAAGGGGAGAACGAATGGTGGTATTGGAGAAGTTCCAAGAGGGGAGTGCGGTGGGACTAAACAATGACGTATAAAAAAAAGGAATGAGGAAAAGAAGGTTTTTGTTTGTGTTGAAGCATTATTTTGACGGCTAACGGTTGAAGCATTATTTTGAATGCATATCTGTCAATAGCGCCCAAGGGAAGAAAGCACAACAGAATGGAATGAGGGTGGATGCGGGGTCCATCTGCGTGGCTCCATTGTTTTGGAGAGCTGAGTGGGATGGGACACGATCGAAACATATATCGAATTCCGAGAACCGAATTTTCGCCCAGCTTTCCTGTTGCCCATTTCCGGCTAACTCGATATTGGCACTCATCAAGATCAGTGTGCCTGACCTACGGGCTTCATATATTCCCAATTGACACTTGAAAAAGTGATTTCACTTTCTTAATCATGAGTCGCATAGAGATGTTACTCACTCAAAGCAATAAATCAATAGTTACCAGTTGATCCTGATCACGTACGGTATAATGATTAGATTAAATTATAAAGGCGAATACAAAAATCATGCTATTCACGAAGAAGAAAAAGTAACCTATGCGAGATCCAACACAGAGATTGTATTTTTTAGGGCGAGCTGCTAGTCATCATGTTATTTAAGATAATTTAACAAAGAAAAATACTTCAACCAAACATTAATTATTATATGGCTTAATAAAGTGTGGTTATACTGAAGAATACAAAACAAGTCACCTAATTCTGATATCAATAATTGGTTTAAACTGTTCACAAAGCCTTTGAAATACGATCGCAGGCATTTTCTCGCAAACCGCACTTCCACCTCAGCCATGTTTCTTTCCTCAATGCCATGCGTTTCTTGTGTACAATGACCGGTAAAGAAGGGACTTCACTCACCGGGACGGTTTATACTTGCCCGCTTGGGCAGTCAATGAACTTTTGTGTGTGGCATAAGCGTGAAATGATTTCAACAGAAGATTTGAAATAAATTTGTTGTTCTGAAGGAACCAAACTTCTATTAAGGTTTTAAACTGAGGTGCTTATTTTATACTAAATCCAAGTCGAGGGCTCGAATAATGTTTTTGGGCATATAATTTGAACTACTTTTACTACGTGACTTCGAAATCTTACGAGCTTCCTAGGACAGTTTAACGTTGCCAGTACTTCAGAGGGTAAGAATTTCACGGCTTTCTAAAACAATTCCTTCGCGATGACATACTATATACGTATTCAAAACACATATATTAGCCTAAATATTTCTAAGTTGAAAAAGTAATACGGTTGGAATATACACCTATTCATTGTTTATGGTAGGTATATATGATAGAATGCATGAACGTCTCTGCTTCCTCTAGAACTTTTAATTGACGAAATTGAATAAATACAGGGTTCGTCCGGAAAATAAGTGTACTGATTTTTTCCCGCCGCTCCAGGCGCGCCCAGCACCGCTCTGACGGGCTGCGATTGGAGGGGGGTATGTTGGCAAGCGACGCTGAAAAAAGCAGTCGGCTCTGAGCTGTGGTGTAGTGAGGAGCTCTGTTAACGCGAACCTCCACGCTCGACCCACGTCACGGAACGTGATGCCGAAGTTTTTGGAGCAGCGTTATTCCATCAAATTTGCGGTAAAGCTTGGGAAATCGTCTACCGAAACTGTCGGTATGATTAACCAGGCTTACGGGGAGTCAGCCATGTCCAGAAATATGATCTTTCGGTGGCACAAGATGTTCGTGGAGGGCAGAGAAGAGGTCGACGACGAACCACGGCCTGGACGCCCATCAACGACACTCACCGACGAAAATGTGCGAAAAGTTCGCGATGTACTGAACTCTGATCGTCGTCTTAGTGTTCGGATGATAGCAGAGCAGTGTAATGTGCCAAAAACAATAGTGCACGAGATTATTAGGGAGCAATTACAGATGCGAAAAATTTGTGCAAAGTTGGTGCCGAAAGTGCTCAGTGATGATCAAAGACTCAATCGTTTGGAAATCGCGACACAACTTGTGGATCACTGCAAAAATGATCCACATTTTTTAGAGAACGTTGTTTCGGGTGACGAGGCGTGGATCTTTGAGTACGACCCAAAGTCGAAGAGACAAAGTGCAGAGTGGCACACCCCATCATCACCCTGTCAAAAGAAAGCTCGCATGAGCAAATCTCGGATCAAGGCGATGCTCATTGTCTTTTTTGACAAAAGGGGAGTCGTCCACTACGAATTTGTACCTGAACGGCAAACTGTAAATGCTGCATTTTACGTCCAAGTGCTCGACAGGCTTCGAAAACGAGTCGCCCGCGTCCGGCCAGCGATCAAAAACATCTGGCGGCTGCATCACGACAATGCGCCGTCTCACACCGCGCTTGTCGTGTCGGACTTCTTGGCCAAGCACGGCGTGGCAACGCTGCCGCACCCGCCCTACAGCCCGGACTTGGCACCACCGGACTTCTTTCTGTTCCCGAAGATAAAGAGGAGTTTGAAAGGAACGCGATACGGGACTTTGGACGCCGTCAAAGAGGCCGTGACGACGTGTCTTCGAGAGGTTCCCGATGATGCCTTCGTGGGAGAGTTCCAGGAATGGGAACGCCGCTGGAACAAGTGTATCGACTCACAAGGGTCCTATTTTGAGGAATATTAGCTTAAGATATGTAAAAGTGTAATACATTTTTTTCCTGAGCTCAGTACACTTATTTTCCGGACGAACCCTGTACTATTACTTCCACAGAATTCTTCATGTACTCTACAAACAGCATATTTATTGACATTTATAATGGAAAATATTTCAACATTTTTCAGATGCACTAATTGATTTAATTAGGATATATATTAGAACGTCACCACTATGGCCACACGATTTGATTTTTATCGGTTGTTAAAATATTGAAAATGGCCTAGAATTTAAATGTAGATCAACTATAAGGTTAAAATTGAAAATTTGAATTTTTAATTCTTCATATTGATATTTTAGTAAAGAAAATACATAAAATTAATTTGAAAGATAATATAATGCGATATAATAGCAAACTGCCACATGGATAATATTCTCTCAAGTCTGGTGGAAAACATCTGTATTGAATGAGGAAGCCGAAACCACGGCAAACAAAGAAAATGGTTCTCAATCCGCAAGGCACTCTGCGGTCTCTATTGAATTGTACACATCGTAGCGGTCAAGTGCACGTAAATCCTGTTGACTCTATTTACTTGAGCCATGGGCCCATTTTCCGCTGTTTTATGGGACTGTGGATTGAGCAGATAAGTGGGATATGGGGATCTTAGAGAGATTCTCTTTGCAATTGTGCTCTTTACTCACATATAAGATCTCCATTTTCCGAGCTCAATATTCAGTTAAAATAGTATATAAGTACATCTGGAGCACATTTGAAACTATGGTAAGAAACGTAAGGAGCCGTTTAAAAACCACTCGTACAAATTATGAATTTCATAATTACAGTAGAATAATAATGAAAATATTGGATTATGACTACATTGTTTCTCGCAATCTGACTGCAAGAGGTTTGCAATGAGAAGCAGTATACAGGAATGAATTACTCTCTTTCTTTTAAATTAATACCTAAAGTTTCTGTATGTCTCCATTTCAGCTTATTTTTGACCAAATATATTTGGACATGCATTTTTGGCCAAATATATTTGTCATATATATATATATATATATATATATATATATATATATATATATATATATATATATATATATATATATATACAAATTGCGTTCATATAAAACATAATTTAACCTAAAATCTATCCTTTGTTCTTCTTGGAGGAGGTATTTTAATTTATTGTTTTGGTAGTCTACTGTTCAAGGTAGTTTTTGCATGTGCACAGAGAGTACATACATTTCCAAATAAATTACCCTCCTCTTAGAAGACAAAGTTTTAAACCCTACTCTACAATAGACTGTTCTTCAATTCCGAAAAAATTCATTTCCCTGCATTAGGTCCAACATTACTACCCTTTTCCTATCCCCATCTCGTTTGCCTTGAACACTCTCCTCTTTTTTACAGTATTCAGCGTAAATTTTTGCTACTTTGATATTTCCAATCTACGTAAACTGTCCACCCGCTAACCCCTTTTCAATTTTTTACTTAGCTTTCCATCTCTTTGAAAATCCTTATTTGTTTTGTCTCAATATGTTCTTCATCCCATGCCTATCACATGAATTTTTGAAGGCGCTCAGAAATGAATGTGACATCTTTACTGAATGCCTAACTAAAGCGTGATCATCCACAAATCTAACTGAATTATTAAATCACCGCAAGCTTTTATTCTTATCCCCATTTTCTCCAATGTCTATCAAACGCCTCTTTAGCAAAGTTCCAAAATTGCGTTCTGATTGTTCTTTCTCTTCCTTTCTATTTGGCGATCTTACTACTCTTACGACACCACGAGCACCCAAACTGATATTTACCCAAATAATCATTACCTCTCCTCTCCATCCTTCTTTGATGATTTTAGGCACCACTCTTGCTCTATGTGAGATTAAACGTGTTGCCTGCTGTCTTCACATATGGTTCTCTCTCCTTTTCTGGGATGAAATTTATCAAATTCTTTCATCGAATATGCTAAAAATTAGCGTTTTGCGTTTTCCTAAAATAATATGTGGTTATGTAGGGAATTTTATCCATCCTCATGGCCTGAATTGATTTCTTTTACAGTTGTGCTCTCTGTATATAGTAATCCAGTCTTCACAGTCCTAAGATATCCCATTCGACGATATTTTCTCTTTCTGTCTTAACTTGCTGGCCAAATATTTTCATCATATATATCATCCATATATTATTTCCATTTCTCTCGAATCTTTTCTATATTAGTTAGTAATTTTCCTGCACAAATAGTGTTCACGAACTTTCCCTACTCACTTCTTGATATATCTTTTACCTTTCTGTACAGCACACCCATTTCATCCCTCCTTTGTTAACTCTCCATGTCCTCGCACGGCGTCCTCTGCCAACTCTCTGCCATCGCACTATTAATTTCCCACCTCAGTTTATTTTTCAACTCTTAAAATTCCTTCTATTTAATTCTGTGTCTATATTATTACTTTCCCCTTTATCATTACTCTTCTTAATTACCTCGTCAGTAATCCATGGTGTCCTTTTCCTTCTTACTGTTCTCAAAGTTTCGATATTCCTTTCTCGATATGCTCCCATTTTTCTTCCATTGCATCCATCTCACTACCTTCTCTCACAATATTTTCTATTGCCTTCAAGAACTTCTTCCTTTTCATCTTGGTTAATTATTCTACTTCCCACTTCGTCAACCGTCTGCCCTATTATATTATCTCGAGTCTGATGTTACTCAATTAGCAATTAATTATATGGTGGTGGTTTATGAATAATGTGGAGTTATCTTGGTAAAATATTATTCAATAAGACGTTTATTGATCGTAACGCTTTCTCATAATTTTCGGTGATGAAATATATCTGAAGCATTTCTTTAATGCTTTGCCGTAGTTGCGAAGGATATTCGCAGATAAACGAAACATTTAACAATTGCATACCTTAAGCAACTCGCAGGTCTTTTTCCGCAATAATTAGGTGTCCAGGAGTGTTCTCAAAAGAGACACTTTCTCATTTCCTTTTGAGATCTATTCTCACCTCGTATTGCCTCTGGGGAAAATACGACTCTTTAAATCTCTCAGACCCGCAACACATCAACTCCCTCTCTCTCTCTCTTCCTATCTGTTTCCCTCACCCGTTCCGGCCTTCTCTATTGTTGCCATTTCTCCTCCCATTGTGACTCGTGTGGACTGTGAATGGTCCCCTTTTATTTGTTCTCGTCCCGCGCCGTTCTAGGGTTCGCCTCACGCATTGTTTCCAAACGCGTCAATGGACGAAATGATCTCCACCGCTGTAGATGAATATGGATTAAACGAGGGGATTTTGGAAGTTGGACAAAAAGAGGGAACGAGGGAAAGAGGAAAGTTAGGAGTGTGAGCGGAATCAAGGGAGGGTGAAAAGCGGTAATGACTTCCATAAAATTTCTGAAAAAACAAATTTTAAATTTCCTTTCTCGCGTTATGCTTGTGTTTAAAGTATAATGTGTAACTTAATTTGTAATTTATAAATGATCCTTCCCCAGTGAAATTATTATGTCGTAAAATTCATAGTAAAGTAAAAAATTGATCTAGCATAGAGGACCCAGATATTGAGAGATTAGTTGATGATGAATGATTCATTACGAAATGTTTAATCTTATTCCACATAATTCCTCTTTATTGTAGATCAGTTTCCATTTTCTCCTTTTCTCCTTCATTTCATCCCCCTAACAACTGTACCCACTGCTTTTTATATTATTTTAAACATCTTATTGCTCTGCTAAAGGAAAGGGACGGTTTTTTAATGTTTAAATCGAAGAAAATAGACCTGCCTTCTTGAATTAAGCCTGGACTCACCCGTGGTGGGGTGTAGGTAGGTTAAAAGGTGGGGCGGAAAGGGAGATTTAAAGCTAAGTAGTAGGCTGTGGCGTGGTGGATTACCCTGTTTTTACGTTAAACCTTTTTGAGACAGCGCAGAGGGATACGCAAAGGTTTTAAAATCCATCCCGAACGAATCTGCGCTACAATTTGCGGGGCTCTTTTCATATTGCGGGAAGGGCGGGAGCGGGGTGAGACGGGAAATGAAATTTTCGTCGCTCTCCGAGAGCATAAGAGATGAGCGGGAAGGGAAACTGGCGTGGATGATGGGAGCACGAGAGAATGGAGGGGTTTCGGAGACGAAAGTGCGGGGCGATGAGGGTTGAGAGAATTGGAGAGGGAATGGCTCATCGATGGGAATGGAGGGCTTAAGCAACAGATACAGAAGGAAATACGCTTTGCACATTACAATAGGATGGGAAGGCGGAAGAAATAAGGAATAAAAAAAGAATGTTATTCATATTTACCAGAATACTAGATTGCATAAAGCATGATGTTCATATTAATTTGTGGGCCGCGCCCAAAAGTATACTTCAGAAGGCCGAATGGGTTTCAGGAAAACTGATGTAGGCTATTGGGCCATTTAAGGAATAATACTCAAAAGTGATTGTGTACTTAAAAGATAAATAATTGCAAGGCGTAATCTTTAAGTTTCCAAAATGAAGGTTAGTTAAAATCTCGAAAATAGAGAAGCTGGATAAGCTTAATGTAATACATCTATTATAATTAGCGTATTGCTTTTAAATATTTGGATACGAAAAGTCTAATATTTGGAAGAAACCCACATTTGTACGTATTGCTTATATCGATTGTGAGGTCTCTCAATTCTTGATTCGTAAATATAAAATCGAAATTTAGCCTTTGTACCGCAGTGATATATTTTGCATTCCCCGCAGTTTATTCAAGCGTAAGTATTGCATACGAATTTCAATAAAAATTTCAGCTTAAACCAATTGGTTGTCACACACAGGCTTCACTTAATTGTATTATTATATTTTATTGAAAGTTATCATCATGACGATTCATCAATCGTCTCAAATATCTAATCAATGACGCCATCAGGGAGCACAACCCCTCCAGCATGCTTTAATGTTTCAGCAAAGTTTTAGCAAGCTTTAAAGTTCGTCTTAACATTTCATTCAATAAAAATTTTATCAATTTAAATTTCAACATGAGTGATCCCCAGAAATTGCAGTAATTGGCCAAATTGGTAGAATGTATTAAAAACTAAAACATTATGGAAATCTGCTTATGCTCATTTCTCTACGTTCTTCACATTTGTGACTTAAGAAGTGGAAAAGTTATCAAATGACGGATACACTTTTATTGTTCCATCTTATTTCCTATTTACAAGTTGATTTTTTCCATATTTGCAAAAAATCGACGAACATTTTAACTATGAAATTTTAACGTTTCCCCATTCTGAAAAACCATTCTATATTTCATGGTTGCGAAAAAATGCATAACATTTGTATTGAACGATAAATTGAATGCTTGATCTGCTCTTTAATGGATACGGACAAGATTTACAAAGAAACGTACTCATGCGCTGTAATGGAGATCGGGAGGGAGAATTCGAAATTAGATGAAAGCCAGTGGGAGAGAAACGATAAGGCATCTCAATATTCCCGACCCAAAGTAGTACAAGAAGAAACTCTCGATCCATGCGGATTTCTCCGAAATGAACTCTCACCCTGTTTCCAGTCCCACCTCCACACGCTCCACAAACTCCGCCTCCACGACGCCACCTCCGCACGCCACCGTGCTCCCCCCTCCCCCAAAATCACTCCCAAAAAAAGGAAGACCCACCCCCTCTTTCCTCCCGCATCGTTCCGACGGATATGACGTGACCATCTCCTTGGCCGCGGTTTTCCGAGCCCACCACCCCAGACACCTTCCAATACCGTTATTCTTTTATGCTATTTTTTTTTCGTTTCATCATTTGTTCCATTCGATTGATTGATTGCCGGGGAGGGTTAACGTACAACTGAAGTCGCGGTGGGAGTCATTTCGAGGCGACGGGGAAGCTTTGGAGGATCTGCCGAGTTTGTCGCGAGTTTTACGAGATTTCCCACACCCCTTCCCAACCCGACCGAGTAGGATATTTCGAAATTGGACGCTTAAATCCCTCTGTGTAATTCCTCCCCTCTCAATGTGGCGTACGTGGGAAATTCCCCAGGCCATGTAAAACCGCTGTCTCCCTCGTCCCCTCCTTCCACCATTCTCACACGCCGCCGCGGTGTGCCCAGTCATGCTTGCCGAACAACGTCGGGGCCGTCTCGCCGCGAATTACTTTTTCATATTTGCTCCCTTGACAGAGGAACCTATTGGAGCTAAATCTCCCTCGGGTGATTCCGGAAATATATACACATGTATATGCACATGCTCGATAAGAAAAGCCATGTTTATCGCACGGAGCCAATAAACCAGCCCCGCCGCCAGACGAGCGGGTCTTACAACGGCCACAGGGCCCTTCAAACAGGAAATAGCACCGATTCAGAGGCATTTGGGATTAATATGGAGTCTGGCAGCTGCTCGGGTTCCATGTCATAGGTAAATGGATTATACTAGCGTAAGGCATTTCGACGTGGTCAAGATTGGAAAAGCGTGGGTTTCTTTTAAAGGGTAAAAACATCACGAATTTATTTTGAAACATTATTTGCAAACATTTCGTATATCATATGTTCACTCTTCCTAGCGTAGCAAAAATAATTAGGCTAAATTGGTACTCGAAAGCGCGATCCTGAGGTAATAGCTACGTACATATGCATAATTCTTATGCCCTCATCGTTGACATTTCTGCTCGCATTAAGCCCAAAATATAACGTTAGTTATCAATATTTGTTGTAGTTCACACCAGTAAACGAGTCTACACTTTTTTGAATCGAGAGTAGGACTATTTTTAAACGTCGTTATCCCTAACCAAATTGCATAGTTTTTGGCGTGATATTGTGGAAATTGAGCATGTTAATAACCGAATAGGAGTACTTTTTCACTAATTAAAATTTATTTCCGACCAGATTTCTGTGTACTACCTTATCTTCAGGACCTATCGATGATGTAGTTCAACGAATGATTGGAAGTACATTTAAAAATAGTAAAAAGGTGCTACCAATGTGTCTTTTATATCCCTAACTACATTTAGAAATATATTTAGCGCTTACAGGTTAATGACACATTAGATAATGTTTTAGACTTCAAAGTATACTTGGAAACCATGAATAAATAGTTATTGGGAACACATTCTGATATTTGATTTTTCGAATTGAGCTTTTCGAAATCCACTCCATTTCAGCTTAACAATGTGAAATTTATGCTTGACAAACAGCTTATATGGACTACAATTAATTGCAAAAGCTAAGATTATTGACTAATATTTAATATCAAGTAATTAATTTGGAAGATTCATAACATTACCGAAAGAAAATGGATAAAAAATCAAATTTCCATCGGCAGAGAAGCTTAAATTTTGAGCTCTTATGCTACATCACTTTGAACTTAGCTTCATAAACAGTGCCATTTAGCTGTTTAAGTTAAGTTAATTTAGAACTTTCTAGGTACGATGACTCCCCTTACCATATGGTCTTGCGACTTAGAAGTACAGTCTGTGGCAATAACAGTGAAGTTCTAATGCTCCACCTTTTCATTCCCTCCTCTCAGCTCAGGAAAATTTCAACCACGGAAGGGGTTTAGAGCTCGGTGATGCAATCCCGCGAAGTAATTCAAACTGTCGACACGCCATGTACATGCGACGCGTCAAAAACGTCCGTTCCCAGAAGCCCCGGCTCTTGATACTGTCTGGCCAATAGCGAGGGCGGAGTGTACCTCTCGGCCGTATCCTTATTAGCATTTTCGGACAAGTGGCCGTAACGATCAACCGAGCGCCGACAGATCGATTTCCCGAACGAGAATCGATGTCCTCCTGTCAGGCATCGAACGTGGTGACCTAAATACTCTAGCGTATTGAATATGTGAATTAACACTAACACAAGGAATCCTTTGTTTTTTTTTGTTTCCCGGGTTACTGCTGAGCCTTACGATATTCACTACTTTTGGCCACGTAACCTTCCCCCACGTCTCTTTTCCCATCCATTGTAAGCCAAATAAAAATTGAACCGCAAAGCGGGAGGCTCGACAAAACTAGGACGAGGACCTAATGATACAATAGATTAATATCGATTAAAATCCGCTTGAAATATTTATTCGGGATCCTTTGGAGGGAATTATGGGTCATTCATGACTCATAAAGTAGACGGTGGTGCTTGTGGTGCTTGTTTGCGGAAGGCCTTTCAAACTCAGAATGTTCTCGGGCGGCGAAAAACATTTTTAAATGGCGCATGGCGTGTTGCATAGATACTTTTCGTCTTCCCCCGTGGACATGGAGTGGAGCTGCAACTTTATTGTCAGTCCCAAGGTCGAAGAAGGTTCTAGGTCATCGCTTAGGACGCAATGCAGAAAGGTAATACGACTGCCAAGTTGTGAGTTTCTAAGGAATTAATCATTCCCAACGGATTAAAATAAGGATCCTTCAAGGCTACTTATGCGTGAGGAACAAGCTAGAAAAAAGTTTGCTTCGCTTCATAATAATGAAGTTTTCTGCAAAATGAAATTCGTAAAAGATTCCACGTGAGCGCAGATTTACAAGAAATTGATAAAACATGTTGTACTCGGTGAACATTCATTAGCTATGGAAAGATACCCACTTCCACGTACTATATTGAAGGACTAGCGACATTTGAACTCGATATTCTACAACGGGGAGTTAAGAGCAGGGTGGAAGGAAGAAAGAGAGGGAATTGGATGATGGTTAAGGAACACCCACAGTTTGTAGTGGGCGAATTTTTCATATTATCCTCATCGAAAACCACAGGGATCTTGGCAGTACTTCCAAGTAAGAGGCAATTATGTTCCATTTATGCACATGCGACTCACCACCACCACGGCAAAACCGACCCAATGGCTGATTTGTTTGAATGGATTATGACCTTGTATTAAACCTTAAAATGTGTGTTTATTCAAATATACATAATATTTGCCACTTACTTTCCTTTAGATTTATATCATTTATCACCCAGTTTTGTGGAAAAATAAAAAATAATATGGGTCCAGAGGAGAGCCACGAGAAATCACCCTGATTTGAAACATGAACCCTCTAATCAATAACCAAATACTCCAGCAATTAGCCTTCGCTTATTTGCACGCGGAATACTTTATTAGTCAGGTTAACTTTTCTTCTTAATAATTTTTATTTCTAATTATTTGTCCTATAATCATAACATAGTTAGCCTTAGCCAAAGGCTTTTGCCTGATACTTCCGGGTGGCTGCCAACCCACCGATTATGGGCTCGAGTTTAAGCTGAAATTCCGGACAACGAGACGTGCCAACAGAGCTTATCAGAATATCATTGGACACTTGGTCGAATAATTGTTTTGGGCAGAAAAAAATTGTAGTAATTATTATTACGCTATGATGGTTTGTGACAATTAGAACGACGGCCCTCGGATGGACATTCTTGACCCAAAAGGCATCCCAGAGGTAGAGTAGGGAAGACGGAAATGGCGATCGCTGGGGTCACCGTATTCATCGACTAGATCTATGTTGAAGATTTAGATTGGACGGAATGAGTATCACTCCCACCCACTTCCCAAACCCAGACCTCTATTTTTGGAGCTCGGACCCTCCCTGTCGCTCTCTCTCCCCATGCCAGGAGCTCATGTGGACGTTTTATTTTGATGACGGATATCTCATCTCATTATCGCGGCCTCATCACATTAGTTCGAAAAAAATAACGTGGGAGTGGAACGGTGACCTCGGAAAATCGATTGAAACTTTAAAGTGCGTTTAATTGGTTAAAAACTGGGACATCTGACTCGGTCATTTCCTGAAACCCTTTCAATAATTTATTCATAATATTTATTAAACTCAATTTACTCCAGGAGAGCGTGCAAGTCTTTCTTGGCATTCATAAATTTTTCTAACCATGATCCTGGATAACATTAGTAAGTAATTCGGGATTCACGGGAAACTTCATATGTCGTAACCTCGTTCCTTTCAATTAAGAGAATAAAAAGTAAAATTGTCCGAGTATTTCTAAGTACGTCATTGGCCGCATGATGAAAGTATATAGAGTAAGGAAAACGTTAAATCGAGTGAACTTGAGAATAAATTTTTTAGCGCCGATAAATTATACTTGAGTATAAGACAGCCAAAAAACTTATAAAAAGGATATAAGGGTTCATTGCCAGAAATAATTCACAGATTAAATGAAATAATTACATAGAAATGTTTCAAATGGAAGTGAACTTTCTTTGATCTCTCAAATTATATTTATTAATACAAGATACATAAAAATAAAATTAACTTTTCTTGAACAAGGATATTATTTGAAATGAATGAAATCGAAAGTAGAAAAGAAAATTAGAGAACATTATTTTTCTCTACCAACGATTTCCCCAGCATTTCTTACCGAACAGATACGAATTATTGACAAGATTGTTTTAAACTATGGTTATGTTTTCGAAACATTATGAGGAAAATATAATTGGGCCATTAATTTATATTTGGTTTGTATTAGATCTTTTGCAATGGAAGTTACAGTGTCTTATGTAAAAATGCGTCACGCGCGAGTTTTAATTAGAATTGATTTATGACGTTTTAATATTTTAAAAGAAATATTTTATTCGGGCCCTTTCTACATATTTCATAGGATGCGTATGGTAGCCTAATATAACTAGCGATTCACTAATCCCAAAAAACCCAAGATGGCACAGAGAATGGGAACCTGGGATAAGACTGAGAGGTGCTAAGTAAAGAGTATCAAATCTACGTATCTTGGTTGAACATTGAACGACTTATATTTTGAGCTAAAATTCGTAAAAAATCGATATCATGCCGTAATAAGAAGAGCTTTGTTAACTGTATGGAAAGCAGAATGGTTTAAAAAAGGAGTGTTTATTATTATAGAAGCTATTTAGAAGTCGATCCCAAAGTATCAGATTGAGTCAGGAGAAATTCGATTGTGCCAAAATGAAATTATTTCAAAATACGTGGCCTAGTTTATTTATAGTCTTAATGATTTAATGAAGATATTCACAGTTTTGGGCCAAATCACTCGAAAACTTTACCAGTTTACGATATATTGAAACTATTAGTACAAACTAGAGCTGGGGAGCTCATGTTAGAAAATAATTAAATTAAGAAAATAAATATTCTAGTCCTATGACTAAACCAAACACAATGTAAATAATTATTTAAAATTTGGTGGCAGGCAACATCCAGAAGTGAAAGTTTAATAAGTGTTAATCGTGAACAAGTTAATTCAAAAATTCATCCAAAAGCGATACAATTTCTTTCCCTCCCCCACTTACGAAATATTTGCTCTATTACTAGCATCAACAGCCTAATACACTAAAAATGGTAATTATTACCTTACTATGCGAGCAAACGCTCGGAAAACCAAATTTTTCGCTATATATTTATGTATTTTAAGTAATGCTTAACAGTTTGAAATCTTCCTGATTAATCGCGATTTCATTAATATAAAAATTTTCTTCTTGCATGTTTGATAAAATTTTCAAAAATTGATAAACATTCGTATTTGATTGGCACGATAATACATTTTGCAAAGTATTCGCTATTTTCCCTGTGCTGAGGACTCTTATCTCCAAGCATCGCTGTGCAGCCTAAGCTGATTCTGAGCTCACAAGCTGACCCAAAAGCTTGTCTTTCATAAATACTGATTGAATCAAATGAATTTAAAATAGACATATTGTATTTTAATATAGAATAACTTCTCAAAATGTACTTACTACATAGGGAGATCTGAATACTGAGGAAATAAACAAAAATTAGCCTAAGCACTTTTAGCACCTAATATAGGCAATAGGCAAAGGTAGGCAATATAATAATAATAGGCAAGAAAAATAGGAATACTAAGAGGAAATCAATTCAAAATATGACTCTAAATGTTTATCCATTCGCTAACAATTATTATTATTTCGTTAATTCATAGAGCTAACATATAATGAATGACCATTGGATGAAATTATAATATGCCAAATGTAATCGGAAACATCCTGCGCGTGTAGGCAACTTTATGGGCTTATTTGTATATGCGGGTTGCATACATTAAAATAGTCGCGACATGGGCAGAGAGATTAATAGGATTGAAGAAAATATGTACATAAATTTTAATTCCAAAAATAAGGCCTCAAAATATTCATATTTCAATTTCGGCCTAAACAGAACTTTTTATAAAAACTGTCGCAAAACATTGGCGATAATTTACGTGAACATAGAGCATTGTCAACGACATAATAACATAGCAACCATGTCATGTCGACACGTCAACTATATAGTTCAAATTGATTGTATCGAAAATAAAGTTTACGTAAATATGT
Source organism: Hetaerina americana (assembly GCF_022747635.1). Taxonomy (NCBI): domain Eukaryota; kingdom Metazoa; phylum Arthropoda; class Insecta; order Odonata; family Calopterygidae; genus Hetaerina; species Hetaerina americana. The sequence continues at coordinate 3,025,661 of NW_027287128.1, read as the reverse complement.
AGTTATAATAATATCAACCTGGCCGATATGAAAAATATCGACATAGTTCCGACATTAATGTCATATTACACAGCAATATCCCCAAATTATGACTGATTAGAGCTGATTTATATTGCATATACCTAGTCTAACTGCGGTAACAGGTAGAAACCACAAAGTATACTCATTAAAACAATTTAAATAGATGTGTAAAACGTTAAATTTTTTCCTATGGTTTCAATCAGCCTATGAAATTCCCAGTTTTGATGCAAATCGCAGGATGCTCTCGAAACTATTCTCGTCATAGGGGTCATCATATCGGAAGCGCTCTGTTTGAAAACGACTGCGTGGCGGAGTTATCAGTCAGACACTATTGGGGAAAATATTTCTTCAGATATACAAGATTTTCAGCAACGATCTCGTAGGTAGCGTGACATTTTCGAGATTTATGTGGAAATGCAGGGATATGGGTTACCTAAACTATATTTTCAAACATTTTTACTGATATATGACGTTATGTCAAACTTATCATTTTTTCTATTTGACATTTTCATCCTGAAAATAATTAGAATAATATTTCAGCGAATGGGAATTGAAAATCAGGCATATTTAAAGCCCAAGAAAGCTTACCTTGTGTCTCGTTAGAACTTAATTTTTAGAAAGCTTCGCAAATAGCAATTGACTCTTATCCACATCGCCGATTTTAATCTTACATTAAAAATCATTATAAAATTACCATATGGCATGTCATCAGATGAGTAAATCTACGCCAAGATTTGTTCGTTTTAAAATGGTTGAATAGGTGACCTGAAGGACTTCAGGTTCCCCATAAAGTTTTATAGATCAGTTGGCAAACGGATAGAGAAAAGCCACGCCAGTGGCCATGCGTCTTGCACGCACCAAGGTGCCCTTTAGGTTGTTGACCTCCGTGCAATGGTTTTCATCGTTTTCCTTCCAGTTTGGGATTGACTCTATGGAATTTACTTGCATCAATCATCTCCTTCCGCCTTTCAGTAATTACATTCGCTGTTTTACGTCGTTCTTCTTGACAGTTAACCATCTGTTGCGCTGAATAGCAAGGATACTATGTGTGTATGTATATATATATATATATATATATATATATATATATATATATATATATATATTATTAGGTAATCTACCGGTTAAGGTAGGTTTTTGGATGGACACAACTACTAAATAAAACATTTTGTGACTCCTAACAAAACACAAAATCTAGCATCCTACTCTATATCAGGATATCAGGTCCCTCTTCATCTCTGATCACTTTCTTCCTCCCTTCATTCCGTCCAACATCCCTATCCTGTTCCTTCCCATATATAGTATATATATAAATATATATATATAAATATATATGTACATGATATATATAATATATATAATATATATATATATATATATATATATATATATATGTATATATATATAATAATAATTATTATTATTAGGTAATCTACCGGTTAAGGTAGGTTTTTGGATGGACAAAATTACTAATTCAACAATTTGTGACCTCCAGCAAAACACAACGTCCTCCTCTACGTCAGGTCCCTATTCATCTCTGAGTACTTTCTTCCTCCCTTCATCCCGTCCAACATCCTTATTCTGTTCCTTCCCTTTCCTCGTTTGCCTAACATTCTCCCCTCTATCACAGTCTTCAACATCCCACTGCCGGCCAAAACCCCCTTCATCCACTTTTCCTGCCTCCATAGGATTTCTCCCAACAAACCCCTCTCCTCGCCCACCATACCAAGTACTTCCTCATTTGTTTTCTTCTCTGTCCATTTCACCTTCTCCATTCTTCTCCACACCCACATTTCAAAAGCCTCCAGTCTACGTCTATCCTCCTGCTTCAATGACCACGTTTCCGCGCCGTACATAGCTACGCTCCATATGAAAGTTTTTACGGGTTATATATATATATATATATATATATATATATATATATATATATAAGATACATATATATATATATATATATATCTGTAATATTCAATTTTAAACAATGGTGCTCCAAATATATAGATCGGCGTTTATTTTCTCAAATTCGTGAATCTTTCCATCCGATGGTACTTAGGCAATTTTAATTTGCGCCCTCATGACAAAAAAAGAATTATGCCAACCCAATTAAGTTCCATTGAATGCTGCCTGGGAGATTTATACGAAGAGCGATCGGTCGCAAATGTCCTCCTTCTTTAAGTTAATGCAGAAGTATTTAGTTTGTCTCCTCTAGCTTGACCGCCATCAACAACACGGGGACATGGAGGGAACATTTGTCCAATTAACCCAAGCGGTGGCCACCTCCCACTCTCGGGTCACGAATATGCAATTTATGCCACGGCTCGGGCGGTATTTCTAATCGCAAAACCCCTCCCCACCCGCACGACTAACGTCACATCTCCCGGCACATCAATCTCAGCGCAGGAGAGTGGAATAATTGCGAGGTTATTAAGCGGAATTGAATGTGAAAGTACAGGAGAGGTAGAGGGAGAGAGGAGGAAAGAGAAATAAAAGTTTTTTGGGAACGAAATACATCAAAATAAAAGTCCCGTCGACAAGGAAAAGAATCGTTCGCATTCATCGTTAAATAGTACGGAGAACACTCCTTTATTTTTCATCTCGTCTCACACACCGACCCGACGAAAGCAGCAAATTAATTGCACCCGCAGACGCGGACATAGATCGGCGCTAGAAAATCGGGAGTCGTGTGATGTGTGATCAAGGACTCCAATGTTTTTTTCTCTTTCTTTCCACCACACCCCTTCGTTCTCCCTACCTCCGTCTTTCATCTTCCGTTATTAGTGCGCCGCATCGCCATCAGGGGCGGCCGGGCGTTGAATCTCTCTAATTCTCTCTCTCTCTCTCGTGCGTCATGGTTGGCCGGCCCCGTTTTGTGCAAGTCCGCTCACCCTCGTGGAGAGAATTTATTTCGCGCCTTATCAATGGAGGGGATCTGAGAGAAGCGCGGGAGTGAGGGGATAGGGTGGCAGGGGCAAAGCGGATCTCCCTCTTGAGTAGAAAGGTTGAAGTCGCAGGGAGACGTAGTTCGCGGAAACGGGGTGAGGCCGTTATTCTAGTTACCCCCACCCTCAACGCCCACGTCCCGAGCGTACGTGCAAATTATTACTCCGCCGTGTCCATCCAATTAAGTTCCCCAATCGGATGCCCGGGAGGGGGAATGTAACCGGCAGGGTCGAGTTTCTCAGTTATTTCTTTTAATTCATTTTATTTTTATGTTTTTTTTTAAATTTTGCATACGTTTGAGGGTGGTTCAATACACGTAAACTTGTTGATTCCATTCCTTGCGAAATAATTGCAGATGAATTAAATCTCCGAGTGTGGTTTATTTTCTCCTGCGCTCCATACATGCTGTTGCGTGCTCGTTAGCATAACGTCGCTCTTGAGATGGAATAACGATTTGGCCAATTTATTTTACTCTGACTCAAAATTCGGCTCTCAAGATGCAATGCAGGACAATGAGCTATTTTGATGATTGTCTTAAAAACGATGATAATTTTACGACGATTTTATTTTAACTGTTACCACTCGATGTTTAAGTTAAGAATCGAATCATTTAACATAAAATACTTTATACTAGAGATTATATACTGGATAGTTTTTAAGTTTTTTTAATTAGATGTTTAATTTTTTCCGTTTACATTTAATTTTTAATAGAGACCTCTAAAGAGAACTTTGAAGACCGACTTAAGCGAACACGTTAATATTTTAAAATTATTAATGCCTTGTAAAGTTGCTTTCATTGAAAGGTATGCTTACTGACCTGGCTCGAGAAAAGTTCGCCGAGAAGTGATTGTCTAAAAAGCCCTAAATGATTTATACTGACCACTACATGCACACTATGTAATCTGTTCTTTAAGCAACTTTTAAGTATCAACTAAGAGATAATAGATAAGTACCGCTACAAGTTTGGAATCGAACAACAGATTTCGATCTCAGGAGAGAGCGACGTGGTTATCCCGACTCCAGATCAATTGAATAAAAAAATCCAAATCAGTGCTAACGGCAAACTTTAGGATACCATTCAAGACTCCTGAATAGTTTAAGGAGGGAAGCGTAAACTTCTCTCTCGGTGGAGGGTTCGACTTGATTGCTAGGAACAAGGAGGAGAGGTTTAATAAACTATTTACGTGCCGTAAAGCAAAAACATTAAAAGCGAAGGAAAATTACTATTGCAAGGGCGTCAATTAAGACTTTTTAAAGTGGACCATTTTAAGAAATTCATCGCTTTAAAGGATGATAAAATTATGTGATGGATTTTTTCTCGATGCAGATTCCGTTTGCTGAAATTTCTGAAATGGTCAATAGTTAATTTTCGAAAGTAAACATGGCTTAATAACATCAAACTAATGGCTTTTAAAGGTACTTCGGAAATCCTTCTTTAAACTTTATTCTCTTTGCTTCTTACTTCTTAAATTGTGACACTTGACTTTTTTCAAATGGTTCATCATCCAACTATTTAAGGTAGATTTTAAACGGTCCATAACGGCTATTTGCTACTAAGTATTGTGAGAACTTCCTTTCTTTGATCTATTTTATTTATCTCTTCGTTTATTCTGCCTACCTTCAAGCTGCCTAAAAAGTCTACGTACTTTCTTCCCGCCTCTCTCCCACTTACAACACGTTCCTCTTTCTATCGCAACTGTCAACATACACATGTCAATATTTCCTTCATTTACTTTTTCGTTTTTTAGGGAAATCATTTTTCAAATTTCCTCCAGTAACTTAGTCCCTTTCCCCATCCTATTTAGACGCTTGACTTCCTCTCTATTCAATTCATGTCCTCTACAACATAGTCGCATCCCAAAAGCCTCAAAATCTAAGCTCCTAACGCAAATATCAGTCTCATCTATAAAGCACTAAGACCCATAGTAATGTCTGTACTAATATTTTTTCATATTTTTACCCATAGCTCTCTTCATTAATTCTTTTCTTCTTGCAATTACCGCTTTTGTGAACGCAATTATTTTTCTAATGTTCCCACAATTATGCCCCCTTTCCTTTAAAAAAATGACCAAATAAATGAATTGCGCGACCTACTCCAAATTCATTCATTCCTGCTGTAGTTTTTAACTTAGCTTTTTTACTTCTCGTGAATCTCATTATTTTTTGTTTTATTGTGGTTAATCATCATCCCGTATCTTTCGCATTGTTCCTGTAAAGCACTCAATAATAACTACAATCCCTAGGCTGTTTGACTTACTAATACTTCATCATCTGTCAACCTAACTGGCTTTATGAGCTGCCGCTTTTATTCCAACCTCCTGACCTATCCATTTCTTCAGCGTATATGTTGAAAAGTACCGTCAATATTGAACAATTCCGTCTTATTCCCCTGTCAATCACTTTCAATTCCTATTCTCCCTCTGCTACCTTTACTTGTGAATCTAATTCATTAGCAAGATTCCAATAAGTCGCCCACATTTCCATTTTACTCGTCTATTCTGAATATTTTTAGTAACTTTAACCACTATAAACTGTCATACTCCTTCTCAAAATCCGCTAAACACACCAAGACCTCCAGATTGTATTCACTGTTCCTTCTAACAATGTTATCATTGCAAAGACATCACACGTTTCTTTACCTTTATAAACCCATATTAACCCTTGTTTAGGTAGTTGCTTGCGGAGATTTAGAACCTTCTATTGATGATTTATAGAATTAACTTTACTGCATTTGAAATTAAACTTATTGTTGAGCTAATAATCCTATCATATCTGATGATTGGCATAGTTTTTCCCTTTTAAAGTTCTGAAAATTCTTTTACCTTCTTATACACTTCTACTTTTTCTTGCATTTGAAATGGTCAAATGAAATAAATTACGACCGACAAATGTAAAAAGGTGACTTTAACATCGGTGTTTAATGATAACCTCAATTTATTCTGTCTATATAAAGTCCTTTATTTCTAGCTTCGTCTGTCTTAATACTTTGAGTATTTTTTTATATCCTAAAAGTGTCCATTTTGCGAGATTCAGAGTGAGCTTATTGCCGAATTAAAACGGAAGGGCAATTTTCGCCGTGGCGTGCGGCGATATGATCTTCAACATCCAATCGGTAGGGTCATTGACGAGTTATCGTTTGGAAAAATTTTGTGGCAAAGGGAAAGACCTCGACCTTGAATAATTAATCTCACGAGAAACCTCTTTCACGACTGCATTCATATCTTTTCTATTTCCTCTCGAGAAACGGACGTAATCCGCTCTCGTTCGCCTATTTTCGACGCTTAAGCACGGATAAGCATGGATTTTGGGCGTGCTTGTGTGTGTGCGAGGGCACCTGCGACCCCCGGGGGCACCATGGAGGATGCCGTAATACGTTCGAGCGGGAGGTAGGATCGCGATTACTCGACGGTCGCTCTCCCCGGGGATGCGGCGCCGACCGCCACCGTTTGGAACTGTTCTCCGCGTCACGCAAATGATTCCGACTTCCCGAAATTCTTCCGCTCTCCCAAGGCGAACTGCAGTGCGAGTACCATTCCTTGGCCGACCTTTGTGACTCCATGCTTCCTTGGGGTTTTGCATCCGGGATGCGAAACGGGTAAACGCTGATTTCCTCGGCCAACAAATCATAGTCGACGGGGGCGTCCCTTCGAGAGCAGCCAGACCTGGCCTCGTTTTCCGAGTGGCCACCGTACCCAACATTATCTCCTCCAGACAAGATCTGCTTCTTGAATTGAATGACGGAAGAATAATTTAACTACTTGAAAACGTGTTTCCTGACTGCAAAATCGCCTCCTTAGTGCTCGTTGTCTCAGATTAACTCAACCTTTTCTCATCGCCATTGAACAAGATGCAGAAGTCAAATAAATCATCTCTTTTGGAATAATAATTTGTTTCCCGTTGATGCTCTTGTGAAATAACTACAGCAGAGTGGATTGATCTAATTAGGGAAGCATTGCATTTCTTCTTACTCTTTATATCTTTTAGGAATTGCAGTGAGAAAAGTCTTATGGCTGTAGAATTTAAAGTTAAAGACCGAGAATTTGTTACTTATTGACTAAAAACTAGGTATTATCTTCATTTACCATTATATCAATGCAAAATGAGGATATGGAACTCTTAGCAATCACTATTTTCCTTCGTATAGTGTTAACCTTCTGAATCAAATGCAATAAATAATGGCGCGGCGCTATATAAATCCCACTGGTCTTTTTCATCCAGTAAAGTTAGAAAGTAATCTGATAAATTGAGTTTTTAGAATGAAATTTTTGGTGATTGAACGGAAAATAATCAACATGATAATGCCCTGTCTCATTCCCTTTTCTAAAACTTCCTATCCATGCACTACACGAACCTAAGCAGTCTGAGACATGTACAGGTTGCAGATAAGTCGTCCTCTATATTTTACTCATCTATTTTTAAGAAGTTCGTTCATTCAACGCTATTTTCTTGATTAAGTACCTTCTCTAAATCTAATAAACGTTCAAATACATTTTGCTTACGTGCTATTATCCTTTCTATAAATGAATGCATTGTGACTGAACTTGATCATTAAATTTTAGGCTAAATATTTGTTGTTACCACTTTTGATTTATCGACACACCACAATTATAGATGTGGAAAATATGGTCATTTTAACTAGGTAAGTGACGGAAAAGGTTGATTTTAATTTACTGAGATTTTAGTTTCCAATAAAAAGTAAAATTTTAAATCGTATACAGATCAAAGAAGTGAACCATAAGAAAAAGTTGAGGAAGATATTATGGTGATTATACTTGTAATATAAGAAAAATGATTTACCGACCCGGAGACCGGAAGATTGGTGAGGGGCTAGATAATGAAATTCAAGTGAACCACCCAAAAATAATGCATTCAGGGGAAATTAAGCGAGTCATCAGAGTTCCGGTTGTTCCCCAAATATATAGCTTAGCCTTGATACAGTCTAGGCTGCCTGGAGGCATCGCCTAGATTTGATCCCGGCAACCCAAGTTGAGCAATAGAGTAGTACTACTGTGCCGTTTAGGTGACCTCGGTATTAGTTGCTGATTATAACATGGATATTAACAGCAGCCCATAAATTTCCTCCGGGACTCACGGCGCGTCATGCAATACTACACGGTATCAGCCACGTGTATCGAAATCCACATCTTTTTCACCCCCAAGAAATAAATAAAATTCCAACAGTTAATTCACTTCAAACTCAATGCCCCTCCACAGCAACTCGAACACCCTCCTCCGTCTCCTTTTGCTGTCTTTAACCGCTAAACACTCCCCTTTTTCCCAAGGCTGTACTCCCCCACACCGTCTTTCCCCTCTTCCTTCCCCCATCCGTTTCCCTCCACCACCGCTGCTTCACTCCCAGTCTCCATTTCTCACCCTTCCTCTTATTTTCTTTCTTCCCACTTATCTCCAATCGCCGACGAGGGACTTCCTGGTGCCGACCGCTTGCTTGCCCTCCGCCAACACCTCTCGCTTTCCCCTCTTGCCCTCACTCCACCTCTTTCACTCAGACCTCACGTCTGACCTCCCCTACTCCCGGCCCTCGTTCTCTCTTCCACCTCTCCTTTGCGATTTCTCCTCCCTCATTCACCCTCCTTCTACCCCTCTCCCTTCGTTCCCTCTCCCATATCTCGCACCCTTGTTCCTCCGAGACTAGTGCAAGGGTTGCCCGTAGATGGGGAACCGATTTCGTGCGAAAATATCTTGAAAAGTCCGACATTTAATGTTTTCATGCTTCGATACGAAACAGGTTCGATATAGGTGTAAAGATATGACGAGCAGTGCGACAAGGTACGACATTATTCTCGGCAACAAGTCACGCGTTTAATTTCAAAGCGGCTCGTTTATTCACAGTTTCGGGCTGTTTTAGTCCAAGAGTGCTGATCTTTTTGCTAAATTCTGCGTTTTCATCTAGATGTTTACAAGGAATTTAACAATTTAATTGGTTTTCTCAAAACAGAGTTCTGTGCCAGAAGTGCAACGATACTTTTGCAATGAGATAAAAATGACACTCTGCGCTATAATTCACTCAGCATTCTTCGTTTGAATTGACAGAGGTGTAATATATACGAGTACCTATGGGCATAATATATACAGATTGCAACAGTTCGCGCGTTTATTGCACAGACCACGTGACATTTTGAATGATAATTAAAGCCGTTGATAAATCCTTATGGTAATTGCATCAGAACTCTAGGAATAACCAAGGGAATCTTGCTATTGGACAAATATTTTAATAAGTATCCTCTGTTTTCAAGAGCAGTCAAAAATTTATTTGAATCAACGATTTAATGTATGTCGCTCGCCAAAAAATATAGTGAAGTAAATGAGTTTCTTAACATGCGGGTACATTTTACATCCACTTAATGTTGAAAAACTTGAGTTTAATGCTATGCTGGCTCAAAACTATGTATTTAGGATAGTTTTAGCGTGGAGAAATATTCCTACCCGCACATCATGTCCACATGTCACATCGTGTTGAGGAGAGAAGAAACACTTTCCCTAGATTGCGATTTGGGTGACAATCAAAAAATGATCGATCGACTGCCGACGTCCATAAGATGTCGAGGATAAAGAGGAGCGCTTTGGATTTGCAACGTTGATGACAGGAAATATCACCATAAACATTTCGATACTTAGTTATTGTGGTCAGAAACATCGTATATCGATATGCTTTAGTGTATCGCATTCATAAGTAAGTTGGAGTCAACAGTAAACTTGAGAAATTTATCCCTGCTCTGTAATGCTCTTAAATACGAGAGGACATCATAGATCTAAATCCATATCCAGATGTTTTGATCCTGACTTGCCAACCAGCCTGGATGGAAATTTACGTGAAGTCATTTTAATTCATAACAAAAACGAAACAAGTGATGATATTCAAGTTACTGGATCTAATCATGAAAAAATAAAGAGATTTATAGATTGTATTAATCACTTAGTGATGGAAACATAATTTAGTTATTCATTCGTAGCAATGTATACGACGCTCAAAACGGAGGTCAGGGAAATTACTAGAGCCCAGTCTATTAGTTGTAGGAAAGGACATGGTAATACTTTTTAATATGCAGATGGTTTAATGAAATTTTAACATTTTTGAGTAAAAACATTTCATAGCAAAAACACCCACTTCTAAAATCAGAGATAGGTGTGCGGTATTGGTCAAACAAAAATAAAGTTGAGTAAAAATAATAAGTCTATCACAGGGCAACACCATGAATACGAATAACAGGCATCATAGGGAAATAGAGCATGGGTGTATCATTGCGTATTTGAACGCAAAGCCTGATTTTCAATGTCTCTTCTCCGCTGCTCTCCCCACCTCGTTTCAACAACTCCCCTTCGGTCACGTCCACCCCTCTACGACGAAGCTGTCTCTCTCCAAATTGCAGACCGTCCGGCACCAAGTTATCCCTTTTCTCCCAACACCAATCTCTCCGAATGGGTGGGGTCTTTCGAGGGTATTTAGGGTGCCCGGTATTTCTATTCGTAAATGCTAACGTGAGTTGTTTTATTTCCTTTTTCTTTGAAGTGCACAGCGGTGAGGGAGTGAGAGGAGTAGGGACGATTGGGAGATTTTATTCCGCTTCCTATCCTCGTTCCCTGGAGTGTCTCGCCCTCCATCCTCGGCTAAACCCATCCTTTTCAGCTCCTGAGGGAACCAGAAGTGACTGATTAAAGCGTTTTTCGGATGAAAGAAACGAGAGGTAAACGAAAGCCTTTTGCGGTAGCGGCGCCGGGTTTTCCTAAAATAAAAATCTTCTGGCCATCTGAACGGCTGGAAATGTACGAATGAATACTTTTCGAGCGTAACCTTTTGCTACTTATGTACAGAGCGTAACCTTTTGCTACTGCTGACGTTTTATTCATTAAATATAAATTAAAATGAGGCTGTTTTCTAGACGTAATTGATGATTGTACTCATTTGGTTTACTCACAGCAGTAATTAAAAGGAGTTGCTCTAGGTTCAGTGAGTCATCAATTAATGTAACATCAATCTATTGTCGATTAGGATTGTTATTTAATCATAGTCATACTCCAACAATTTCCAATTTCTTTTATAGCACTGACTCATTGGAGATATTATGATTCTGTTGCGCTCTGCTCTCAGTGAGACCATTCTCTTGGAATTCGAGGATATCAGTTAGTCATATCAGTAAAAGGAATTCGCTCAATTCTTCTCCCTTTATGGAAACTCTTGGTAGAAAACTTTATAGTATGCTATGGCAATGCATTCAAAGATTCCTTTCACCCAGAAAATTGTCAGCCGAGGCCTATTCAATATTACAGGATGCTTATCGGAGAGTACGTTCTTATAGCGCGGCTAACAGATGGTTGAAAATCTTTGAATAGGGGAGGAAATCATTTTCAAAGAAAGTGGACCCGGAGGTCCAGTCACTGTTCTTTTGGAAGTAAACATGGACACCTCTGCTGCCGTTGTGAGAACAAATCGTAGAATAATATTGAAAACACTATAAGAAATATTAAAAAATTTGTTGGGTGCGAGCCTTAAATTAGCAAAAGAATATCTCTCTTGAAAGGTGTTTGTAAGCGATAGGTTCCGTTAAATCAACCGTTAAATTTTGATTATCACGAAGAAATCAGAGTAAATTGTGTTTATTATCCTCCATATATCCTAGACCTTGTCCCAAGACACTTTATAATGTTCTCTAACGTGAAGAAACACCTTGGTAGGCAGAAGTTTTCATATTTAGAAGCAGGCGTAGCCGAACTGCTAGTGTTTCCAATTTCAAAGGTGATGCCAACGCAATATGGAGTTAAAACAATGAAACTTACCACATATAAATTACAAAATCTAATCTAAAGCTAATCGTATAACATTAGATTAAATATTTGAAAAACAAATGAAAAGAATTAAAATTAAAGGTCAGTCTCCGTACTGAACGACAGCGGAATTTATAGAACGGACGCATTTATGAGAAAATGTAAATAACATAGTAGTTGTAATTTCCTTTAATATAATATTAATGAAATCAGTTTTTGTTTTCTAAGATATTTGAAAATTTCATGGCTGAGCCATTCATTTTTGTATGGTTTCGGAAAGAGAACCGATATGACATTGGTGGTTATTAATTAGACTGGCAACGAAACTAATCAGATTTATATAATAACCAGATAGAAGATAGAATTTAAAAAAAAACATTCAAGATTGGAATAGCCAATTGACGCCTCCGGTGACATTATAAGGATGAAAAAATAATTTATGGAAAAAAATTATTTCACGACATCGAACAAAGGCGGACGAAGAGTAATTTATTTGTGTATAAAAAAGCAACGTAACATGAATATTGGTTTTTTTATCATTTTAGGTTAATAAATCAATAAAAATTATAAATTTATGCACAGAAGAATAAAAAAATAAAGCTAATTTGACCAAAAACTATTCTATTTAGTAAAGGATTTATAAATACATCACTGCTCTATGACATTATTGAGTATTATGAAATGAAAAATGTTGTTTACCTGCCGTAAAAGGCAGGTAAACATAATTTTTTTGAAATTCATTGCTCTAGTGATGTGCCCTCGAGTTTGACTCCTAATCCCACAAAGCAGTGAGGGTACATGTAACTAACACAGCTCGGCACGCTTCGGCACAGCTCTTGCCTGTTCGGGAAGATTGCCTTTTCATTTGATTCACATTGGCCCTGGTGAGTCCTCCATGGTAGGATGTGTTCGCCCTACGGTGGAAAAACGGTCGACTCGGGTGAACGAAGAGGAGATAGCCTCCCTCGACCTGTACCTTCACTTCGGTTTTTTCACCTTCCATTGGCACCCGACAGAAAACTGCGGTCGGAAACCACTGTGCCTCAATCTCTAGCGGCCTCACCACACCAAGTTTTCCTCTGCCGTTCTCATTGCATCCACCGGGACCGAGCGTTGCGGATACACGCCCAGGCTTCCCTTCTAAGGTTACGGTGGTACCTGGCGCCGGCGCTGCTGCAAGGGAGAGGTGGAGGTGGTTTGAGATAGGGTGCGGGAGGGACCACAATGAGGTTCTCTTGTATTTTGTGAAGAGGACACGCCGTGGCAACTTGCCGCAACGCTCATCCGGGGAAGGAGCGCTAAGCAGCGTGATCCCCCGGCGTATTTCACGAAAAGTAGGCCAATGATGGCTTTCTGGTTCTCTCACTCTTCTCCCCGCCGATCCAGAAAAAAATTAAAGGATCCTAAAACGAGAACGCAGTAAAGAGAGAGAGAGAGAGAGAGAGAGAGAGAGAGTTGGGGGAAAACGGGAAGAGATAAGTGGGGTGATATGGGGGAGGAAGGAGGAGGAGGAGGCTACGTATTGTCTCACCCTCGCACCCCGTCCGGCTCACCCGCTCGAAAATTTGAAAAAAATCCATTTTTATTAATCGTTATTGCTTTTCAGAGTCAGGGGTAATGAATTTCAAGGGTCGGGCTCGTCGACAATTCAATGACCTAACGATAATGACGTGGAAGGCTGCCAATGAGTGGGCCGGAGGGACGGCGGCAGTCGTTATCACCTTGGTCTCCTGAGGTGTCAACAAACAAAGCATTATCATAGCCAAAATTACATGAATTTATCAATGCGGCCGTCCATTGAAAGCTTATCATCGACACATTAACCACCGTGGTCTTAACCATTTTTTCAATAATCAATAGGCAAACATTGTATAAATCGACCGCATTTAAACTCGTTATCTATAAAATGAATATTATTCTCTCCGGTGACATCATGGCTTCAGATTAATTCTTGCCGTGATTAAGCTTCACCTTTAGCCATAGCGCATTGGGCGTCGGCATTCGATTTGGTGACCTTCGGGTTAACCACCGAGTATATTACTCTCACTACTGAGTGATTTATCTATAAAATGTATTAAATATTCTTCAAGAACAGTAACATCAAGCCTGAAATATAGCGCCGTCATACCCATACATACGTCTTTAAACAGATAACTCTATCGCAAATCCTTAACCATTTAATTTTACACACCCAGTGTCTTTTATTATGAATGTTAACCTTCCGAGAAACTAAGAGATTCTACGTGCTCATAAAGATTACTCTGACAGTGACAGAAATGGGGTCTATAATAGCCAGACAGGAATCATCAATTAATATTTAGCATACTTTCTACTAATCATCCAACGTGATGAAAATTCATATGAAAAATATAGTTCTACCGTGGTTTTTCGTTCCATTAACTAAACCGTATTCGCTTCATACAATGGGAGATATTTGCTATTTAACGAACCAGATAAGTACAGATACTGAAAACAAATATTTTCGCAAAATATGTCGTACACTCTTTAAATCTAGTCGGTTACATTTCAAAAATATCCACTTCCTTCCTAATTGATCATACCAGTCTTTTGATAGAATTATAATTTAGTAATTCAAGTTAGCTAAATTTGTAGAGATTTCTGTCAAAACTGGAAAAAATTTTGTTTCATTCAATTCAATTTTACGGTAACTGACCAAAAGTTTTTTATTTTCTTGTATTTTTCTGTTTTTCACCACTTCTTGTTAGAATTTTCCACGTAAAGAAATTTCATATCCGAGGACGTTAAGTATTTCTCTTGACCCTAAATATTTTCTCTCCCTTTTACATAATGTGATTCTAATGATTTTCTCAAAATGTATTAGTCGAATGGTAGACTGAAACTACCTAATACCAATACTACTTACTAAGGTTACATGGCTGTACTACTCTAGACAATTTGATCTGATAGAATTTGGATTTCAATCACTTAACTGTGCCAACCTATTAAAAACAATCATGCTCCTGTAAGTTTGAATTATTTCATTTTCGTTACCAGTTAACGTTCTAGTTTACAAACCAGGCCACGGTAATAATCACCTCAGCGGATATTTACTTTTAACTTTTAGTAACAGGCCATGCAGAGTTGTTGGCACATAGTTATTTACTGTGCGACTCAAACGCAAACAAATTTCTATCTACTCCCAAATAATATATATACCGTTTCAGATCCTCAGAGAGTTCTATTTATCAATTCAAAACTTGTATCAAATTGCCCAGGAAATATCACGCGATCAAAGTGTAACTAATCAAGCAAGTTACCTCATAAACAAAAATACTGACAATCTAGCATGCACGTGCGGAATCGCAACAGGACATTTTAAACCCTCGTTCGGCATGCACAAATGTATGTTTGTGTGTTCGCCAATGGCCCCCAACACTCTTCATCATATTAAACGTCTTGGAAAGGGGACCGAGAGCGTATTGCAGACGGGGGGCTCCCTCTCCCCTGGACGGGGGGGGGTTGGGAGAGGAGAAGGAGATGGCCGCGGTGCGCTTTGACGGAGTTCCAACGGTTGCCGAAAGGGATGGGGGAGAGGCGAGGGGGAGGGCATGCGAGTTGAGAGGAGGTATGATGGGAGGAGCAGAGCTTTGGGAATAGGTCGTGATGGGGGAGGTTCGGGTGTAGTGGAGGGAGGGGTGGAGTGGAGGGAGTGGAAAGGGAAGGGAGGGTTTTTTTTTAAGGAGGAAGGGTAGACCGGGCGGGTGGGCGGGGATCGGAACTTGTGAAAACGGGACGTGGCCCCGCCGAGAGGTGCGTGCCTATGTGGGCAAGTTGGGTGGGGGCCGATTCCCTCTCTCTTACCCCACACTATCCCCCACTCGTCCAGCCAACCCACCCTCCCTCAAAAAGACCCACTGCCCCACCCACAACCCTTCGCCGCCCGCTTCATCCCGAAACCGAACTCCCCTCCCCACCATCTCGACCTTCCGCCTCGAATGAAAAGTACCGAAACCTCCACCTCACCCACCCCTTCCCACTGCCCTCCTTTTTCCCCCTTTGTGTGCTGTGGAAAACCCCCTCCCTTCCTCCCCCGCCAACCCCACGGCAATAATCCGAAGCTGTCGAGTCACGAAGTGGCGCAATGCGTTCACCCTCGGAGAGTGGGGGAGGGTGTGGGTGGGGGTGGGAAGAAGGGCTGGGAAGGTAGGAAGTGTGGGAATGATTAGGTGTGGGTTTCTGGAAGTCTCGGCCCAGTAGTGGCTGAGGTGGGTTCTGGAAGAATGGCGGGGGGTGGATACTGGAAAGAGAGAGAGAGGGAGGGATGCGGGGGTGGGGTTGGGAAGGACGAGTATTCGTTCCGTATACCAACACAGAAACGCTCAGAGTTGACCTTCCCGCCTCCTCGCTCTCCTATTCCCCTTCCCCCTTTCCCCACGACCTCTCTCACTCTCCCTCCCTCCAGCCCTCTACCCCGGCCTCAGTGGCACGCCCACACTGAAACAGACCCTCCCACGCTGCTTCCTCTCCCAACAGCCCGCGACCCTGAAATAAAATCCGTCATCTGTATTCCTTTTCCTTGTTTGTATATTTCGTTTCTCTTTCTTTATTCCACTTCCACCACCAAGCGCACCTCAGAACCGTGTCTGTGACACTGTGCGAAGAGGGAGAGTGGAGTTCGGTCCGTCCATATTTGTCGCCAGGGAGAAGACACTACCCCCTCCCGTCAGTTTTTGCTCGTACCCGCGGCAACCGAGACCGAAATTAAGGGGGCCGAGACGTTGACGATAAAACATCGACCCATTGTTCCCCTTCTTCGTCAATAGCCCTCCTTTCTATTCTTCTCGTTTTTTTCAATTAATTGAGTCCTTGCTGCACTAACACTTCCCTCCTTAAACACTGTGGTGCCACATTTGTGCCCGTTCCCGGGGGATTTCGATGCTTAGGGACCCACGAGGGTAGTTGGGTGACGGAGCGGGACACGAGCACAGGACTTGCATGCCACGGGATCATTTTTGGAGTGCTTGTTTCCCACCGTCATCGTTGCAGCCTGCGGTTTTGCTGTCATCAATCCATCTATTTTCTTTGCCTTCTCTCACTGATCCAGACACTTCCGTGCCCCCTGTACTCTCGGTTCTGACTCCCCATCGAAGCCAGCTTCGCGGGCCGGCGTTGCTCTCGGCTATCTGGGACGGGGGGCAAGACCTCTGTCATCCCAATTCCCTTCATGATTTCATTAAAAAACCAGGCCGCAATTTTGGTCGAATGTTATCAATTTCCAAGGCATTTGCGTTCCTTTCTCCGCTGTAAGTCAACCCTTGACGTGTTCCCATTCGATCAAGTGTTGCTTTTTAATCTCCTCCAAGTGAATGGACGTTTGGAGCTCAAATTTGAACAATCTATCTTGTCCAAGAATCTAGTCAAAGTTCCTGAATATCATCAAATATTATTATGTACATCGATAAAATTTTTTTGCAAGTTTGAAAAACACTTTGCAAGATACTCACAATTATTATTTATATTATGGTGCATTAAAAGTTATCACTACGAACCAAAAATGTATAGTTTTTTATTCAGTGTCTGGAGTAAAAATAAATTAAAGTTGAATTTTCTTCCGGTTAATATATAGTTGAAGTTCCATTGACCAACTATTCATTTTTGATTCATTTTTTAAACGAGGATTATAAGTTATTACTTAAGCATTCTAACAGCTATTTACGTATTTATGGCGAAATCATCAAAAAAGTAGTTATATCGAATTAGAATTAATCAATACCCCGCAAATCTAACATTTTCGCATACCACGTCTAAATACCATAAAAAATACAGAGATTTGAGGAAGTTATGTCAAAAACGGCTCACATTTCTCCCTGAAGATACCATTAAATTTTGACGCCATCCATCAATTTGTACATTTCTTTCTATATCATTAACGAAATATTTGATAGTCACTTTACAAGATTTGAATGAAAATCAAACAAAATGTGGAAAATAATATTATTCCAAAACACATATATTTCCATAAAATTTCAAATTTTAAATTATTCCAAATTATTTAAAATATTTTCACTATGCATAAAAGAAATAAACCAAATTCAAATTTTCATCAAACCTTCATTAGCCAATTTCAATAATAAGGCGTGCTGACCAGAGGTAATTAACTACTTAAATGTCCTTGGAATAACCCATTTATAATTGCCAGACTATTAATTAATTTTTCAAATATCATTTAAATAAAGTTAGACAATGGTGTAAATAGGACATTATACCTGGAAGTTTTAGGTCATGTCATACTTTAACAAAAACGAGGCCTAGAGAATGATATCGATAGTAGTAACTTTAGGATTTTAATTATTTCCTTGTGAACGGGAAACACTTCCTTTCTCTTTCTCTGCGCTCAACTTTAAATCCTGAAATTCTTTTATCTCAAGATTAAATTAACCGGTTCCTCCCAAAACCCGAAAAGAAACATAAATTTTAACCCTTCTCCCACGAAGAATGTATTCTTTATTCAAATCACCCTCCTTTCTTCCAGTAGGTACATGCCCATCACTCACCAACTGTGTTCTCTCTATAGAGTTTTCTTATTTATCCCAAAAAAATAAAGTTACGTTTGCAGCAATAAAAACAATCGCATACACACAATTGCACCTTTTGCACGATAGCAAACTTACGGCGACTATTTTTGTGAAGCAACTAGCCACAAGAGTTTTCGGGAGTAAAGAAGTTAAAGATCGAGAAATACACATACAGACACACACTCATACATACACACATATGAGAGGGCCGAAAGCTCGACCAGTTTACCGTGTGAGTGTCCTTTTAAATGTTGCTATTCTATTTGTGTTCCATTGTGCCGTCCAATTATACGAGGGTCATCCGGAAAGTAGTACCCGTTCGTGCCGCATGAAGTGCTGACGACGCGAGTAGCCACTGGACGAGGTCAGATAGCTTCAGTGGCTTGTCTGCCTTCTCTGAGCCAAGTTGCGTGACGCTAGCATTGCCTGTGTTGTTTCTGTGATTGTTTACAATGTTTAAAAAAATTGAGAACGCCGCCAGTTGTGAAGTGAGGGCAGTGATTAAATTCCTCAATGCAAGAAACGTTCGCCCATGTGATATTCATCGCCAATTAAAGGAGGTGTATGGAGACAATGTAATGGACGAGTCGTCTGTTCGGCGGTGGTGTCGCAACTTCAACATGGGGAGGGGGAACACACACGACGATGAGCGTTCGGGGAGACCATCTGTCATTACAGATCAACTGGTGAGCTCAGTTGACGAATTCGTGAGGAACGATCGGCGCGTCACAATTGATGACATCTGTGAGCATTTTCCCAATGTTTCTCGAACAATTGTTCATGAAATTGTTAAACACCATCTGCATTATGCAAAAATTTGTGCAAGATGGGTCCCTCGCGTATCTCAATGAGCTGGCGGCGAAGGACTATGCAGCAGGAATACAGAAACTTGTCACACGTTATGACAAATGCCTTAATTTGCTTGGAGATTATGTTGAGAAGTAGTTTAAAGTATCCTCTTTCAAATAAAATTTTTTATGTTTGTTAATATTTACTTTTGTGTCTTTATTTCACGAACGGGTACTACTTTCCGGATGACCCTCGTGTGTATATATATATATATATATATATATATATATATATATGTATATATACTCATATATACAGAAACAGATATAAGGAAAAGGGATAGGAACACATATAAAGGACGAACACAATAGAGGTGGGGAAGGCGGAATCGAACGGATCACAAGAGTAAAAATATTTCCTCAACCGGGACTCGAACACCGGATCTTTCCACTTGCCGGGCGGATGCTCTTAACCACTTGAGCTATCGAGGATAGTCAATTTACCCTGAGATCCGTGGGTCTAATATGTCGCCAAGCGCCCCGATTCTTTCAGCCAAGAGATGGCGTCAGGGGGCAGTTTCACCCACCAAAGGAGAAATAGACAATACACAAGGAAAGGAAAGGACAGTGGGTTAGAATTCATACAACATCATACAGGAAAGGAACAGTGCGTTTCGTGGCACGCATAGCCAGAAGAAAGAGATGAGCCACATTGGCCAAATACACATTCAAACACGAAATTGTCTATTTCTCCTTTGGTGGGTGAAACTGCCCCCTGACGCCATCTCTTGGCTGAAAGAATCGGGGCGCTTGGCGACATATTAGACCCACGGATCTCAGGGTAAATTGACTATCCTCGATAGCTCAAGTGGTTAAGAGCATCCGCCCGGCAAGTGGAAAGATCCGGTGTTCGAGTCCCGGTTGAGGAAATATTTTTACTCTTGTGATCCGTTCGATTCCGCCTTCCCCACCTCTATTGTGTTCGTCCTTTATATGTGTTCCTATCCCTTTTCCTTATATCTGTTTCTGCATATATGAGTATTTATTCGCCGTTTGGCGGGATTTCGTGTTTGAATGTGTATATGTATATATATATGTATATATATATATATATATATATATATATATATATATATATATATATATATATATATATATATCAGTCAGTACTTCTGTTCCTTCCGATGAAGACGGAGCTAAATTCCGTCGACATTATCTGTTCATATATTATTTGTTGCTGTGCAAGTTTTATATAGGAATAAAGGAGAAATAGACGACACGGAAGAGGAAAGATAATAGGTTAGCAATCATGCAACTTCATAAAGGATAAGAACAGTGCGTTTCGTGGCACGCATAGCCAGAAGAATAGACGAGCCACAGCCAAGAATCGGGGCACTCGGTTGCTTAAAACATCGCAGATCTCAATGTAAATTTCGTTTCCTGGATAGCTCAAGCGGTTTGAGCATCCGCCCGACAAGTGGAAAGATCCGGAGTTCAAGACCCGGTCTTGGAAATATTCTTGCACTTGTGATCTTCTTAATTCCGCCTTCCTCACTTCTACCGTGTTCACCCTTTATATGTATTCCTATCCCTTTTCCTTATATCTATATCCATGCAAATGAGAAAATATATGTATGTATATATATATGTATATATATGTATATGTATATATATACATATATTTCTCGATCAAATTGTAAAACACCAAGCGTCTATCGCAAAAGCCGCTCATGTACAGGCGAAAACTTAGAGAAGTCGTTCTGATCATATCTGTGACTGTTTGTTGGCATGCGAATCCTTCAGAAATTCCATTAGCATGATTGCGAGAGATGTATTTGGCAACGTCGGTCAGTCCGCCCACGGCGTAATTAAACAGCGCCGAACACCTGTTAATAGCTTTCCCCAGCCTTCAACCTCCATCTACACGTCTATCTTATTCAACCATCTTTCCCTCGAGACGCACGTATTTAAAATGATGGGAAATTATCAACTGGATATCTTTCCTTTAATCGAGTGCAATCAAGTGAACTTTGGAGATGGCCCATCTTGCAATAGTAATATCAGTCTTCATTCTGAATAAAGAACAGGGTTTTATGGTGCAAACGTCGTAGGATTTAAATAGCGTTTAATTTTGTGAGCTCGATTGGTTGGTCCATATGACTAGTCATGAGGATCAGATGGAAAACTAAATGATGCGAAACGGATAATGGGGTCTCGAAGTGGAAGAGAAAATGGATACCATTTTAGGAAAATGCTTTGGGAAAATGATAAAATAGATAACACTAATCTTTATTCATAATGCTATGCAGCTTGTGGAGTCTTTGGACACTTATCATACGTGAAAAATTAATTAAAAATAATTTTAAAATAGGATTTGGAAGAGTTGAAGTTGATTTTATGTTAACCCTAACCAAGGCAATGACTAGGGAGCAGTAATAATTAGTGACTAGGGGAAATGATCGTTGGGTTAGATCCCCACGATCGAAATGATCGTGGGATTTGATTCAAATATGTCCCATCAAATTTATGACCCATCGATTAATGTTCGAATTAAGGCCCTTACTGATAAAAGATTGGATAAATTCATAAAACATTGCCACGGAGAAAGTACGCAAAGAGTTGCAGGGGACTAGATGGCCCGGGTTGCTCCTCGTGTAAAGAGGAGTGAGAGAGAGAAAGGATTAAATAAGGTTGCCGGGTGTTCGATATTATCTCTAACCACGACCTAACTATTCGCGCCTGATAAATTTTCAATAGATTAGATAAACTAGATTAAAAATGAGAAATCAACTCCCGAACTAATACTCTTAGATGTTATTTTTTCTCTGAACATGGATTTTGATCAATTTAAAACTAAGAATAGGCAATGCAACCATTGCGATACAAAAGTTATTCATCATCCAATTTCCTTTTACGAAGCATTCAGGAAAACTTATTATTTTCTACAATTAAAGAATTCAAGACTGGCGTTACATAAGTTCAAAAAATTAATTCAGAGTAGCTGAATTCCACCAGAAGGAGTTTTCAACACCAGGCCATTTTGCGGAGGCCTATATATATATATATATATATATACACACACACGAGGGTCATCCGGAAAGTAGTACCCGTTCGTGAAATAAAGACACAAAAGTAAATATTAACAAACATAAAAAATTTTATTTGAAAGAGGATACTTTAAACTACTTCTCAACATAATCTCCAAGCAAATTAAGGCATTTGTCATAACGTGTGACAAGTTTCTGTATTCCTGCTGCATAGTCCTTCGCCGCCAGCTCATTGAGATACGCGAGGGACCCATCTTGCACAAATTTTTGCATAATGCAGATGGTGTTTAACAATTTCATGAACAATTGTTCGAGAAACATTGGGAAAATGCTCACAGATGTCATCAATTGTGACGCGCCGATCGTTCCTCACGAATTCGTCAACTGAGCTCACCAGTTGATCTGTAATGACAGATGGTCTCCCCGAACGCTCATCGTCGTGTGTGTTCCCCCTCCCCATGTTGAAGTTGCGACACCACCGCCGAACAGACGACTCGTCCATTACATTGTCTCCATACACCTCCTTTAATTGGCGATGAATATCACATGGGCGAACGTTTCTTGCATTGAGGAATTTAATCACTGCCCTCACTTCACAACTGGCGGCGTTCTCAATTTTTTTAAACATTGTAAACAATCACAGAAACAACACAGGCAATGCTAGCGTCACGCAACTTGGCTCAGAGAAGGCAGACAAGCCACTGAAGCTATCTGACCTCGTCCAGCGGCAACTCGCGTCGTCAGCACTTCATAGGGCACGAACGGGTACTACTTTCCGGATGACCCTCGTGTATGTATATATATATATATATATATATATATATATATATATATACACACACACACATATTTTAAACTGACGTGGTCATATAAATTCTAATTGGGAGAATAATAAAAAAAGTTTCAGTACCAATGGAAGCAAATTTATCTCAAACATAGTCTTGCAGAACAACGTTAGGAGAGGTTTTAATAAATTAATACAAGCGTCGCTGTAAAACATGCCCGAACGCATATTTTATACTGGGTGTAAAAGTCGTCATAATGCGTATAGGAGTTGGTATTCCGCCTTTAATTTGGTATTGAATAATTGGCTCATAGGAAGGCCATATACCATGTTATTACAGGGATAAAAATAAAAGCCCACATCTTAGGTCTTCAGAATCTGAACACACAAAAAAGCCCTTCTTTCTCTTCATCCTCTGCCGGACGCCTATCTCAATAATGATAAATTGAAGTAATCCAATAGTTACAAAAATAATTTACAATCATTCTTCAACTTCAGAGTAAATGATTTACTAATTCACATCCAAGGATATACCCTAATGAAACTGACACAAATATTATTAGAGGCTAAGAACCTATTATTCATAAATCCTAAATTCGGCTATTGGACGGAAAATGACCGATTACATTAAATACCGACAGGGATGAGCGTCGAAACACAAGAGAGAATGCAAAAATGTTTATTTCCACTTCGCACTCCTATTATTGACTTAGTTTGTCGTCAGTGAAACAAATATTGACATGAAGTAATTTCGTTGCAAAACCATACGGGTATCGAGGCCAAGCAAAAACAAGTAAGCATCAAATTAAAAATGAACCCATATCCATGACGGCCATTTTTGTTCGCCTGCAACTGAAATTTGAAATCCAGAAAGTTAATTAATATCGCGGCTCAGGGAGCAATGTTCACTCAGGAAGAATGAAAACATACAAATCTGAATTAAAGGGGATGATTACACTGAATTTACCCGCTTAAAGTGACAGAATAATTATCAACAATGGCTATCAACACTTGAATTGAGTTGACTCGTTCTTCTACTAGATTTTTATACCTATTGATCTGTTTGCAGTGGAGACAACTAGTATCTCGATCTGTTTAAAATTTATCATATTTCATGTAATAAACACGATGAATATATATTTATAATGGGTTTAAAAAATTACTTCTTACAGTGCTGTAGTAGCGGAGCGGAATAGGAGAGTATCAATGGATTGATGTTCTGCTTTAAGACCAAAATATGCTCTCAACACCTAAATGGGTGGAAGTTTTACAAGATATTTCTTCATTGATCCAACGAGGGAATCTTGCATAATTTGATCGTGTAGTCTTTCAGTCTTCGCTGTACTTCTTTCCACGCGAAGCAAAACCCTCGCTGGAAAACTTGCTCGGGTCTTTATTCCCCAATTTTACTTAATTTATTCTAGAAAATTTCTCTCGAGTTACCATCATGACCAAAGTTAAAAGGAAAACTTTTTGCCGTAGATTTTGGTAGATAAAAGGAAAAGAAACCCTTACATTCAATAAACTTTGTGTACTTAAAGAATGCAAAATAATGGACAAAGGGATTGCGTGAGTGAGACTACAATCTGTTTCATACTATGAAAAACGGCATGGAGAATAAAACAAGAAAGAACTTAATAAGGGAATTCGAAGGTGCTACTAACAAGGTAAAGTATTTAATTTGGAAAGACGATTTTGATGTGGCTCAATGAAGAGCCAAAGTCGATTCATTCTTACTTGATTCAGTGGTTGCATATAGGTTGCAATCAATAATCAATTCGTTTAAGGAATAGTACTTTATATGCATTCTTTTGAGACTAATATACTTGCGAGTATGTATTTCATGAAGGAAGTTCCACATTAAAACACTTTGGATAATAATTCAGCTGAAAATTGATTACCATATAAATAATTATATACTTAATTTAATTAAAACTTTTCATTAGATAGTTCATTACATTTTCCAATAAACGAGGGCGATTCGAAAGGTCTCCTATTTTTTATGAAAAATCAAATTTATTCTCAACCTTGTGTACATCGTAGGAAAGACTGAGCATTTAGCTATTTTCTACAAAGTTGCCTTGACGATCAATTACTTTTGACACCCTTGTAACCAGCTTTTTAATACCGGCGTCGTACCTTTCTCCCGCCGCATCAAAAAGCCAACTGACGACTGCTGCTTGCACTTCCTAACCTGGCTTGAATTTCTGTCCTCCAAGGTGTTTTTTGACTGCGGGAAACATGTGGTAGTCGCTGGGGGCAACGTCCAGGCTGTAAGGAGGGTGGTTGATGATATCCCAGCCGAATTCATTCAGTAGGGTTGTCGTTTGATGTGACACATGTGCACTGACATTAACAAACACACTCCTTTGGTGAGACACCTTGTGGTAACCGAGGACCTCCGACACAATATTCTGCACGGAGAAGTAGCCACTCTCTTCATCAAGGCCTTCCTTTATCTCATGAAGGGTAATTCTCTGGTTATGGCGCACCATCTCGTACATTGGAGCCACCGTTGATTCCGGAAAACTCGGCCGCCCTGACCGCTGCTCATCGTGGACGATTTCCCAGCCATCAAAAAACTCCCTGCACCAATTTCGCCCGTTTTTGAGGTCCATACACTTCTCACCGTACACTTCCACTAAATGGCGATGAATTTATATCGGAGAAGCAGTCGTCAGCTGGCTTCGTGACGCGGCGGGAGAAAAGTACGACGCCGGTATTAAAAAGCTGCTTACCAGGATGGAAAGAGTGATTGATCGTCAAGCCGACTATGTAGAAAAATAGCTAAATGCTCGAAATTTCCAACGATGAACGCAAAATTGAGAATAAATTTGATTTTTCATGAAAAAAATAGGAGACCTTACTTTTCGAATGGCCCTCGTAAATATGTGTTTGAGGCACATTTAGCCCAAATGAAAGGTAATTGTCCAACGTTGAGATTTTAAACTGGAAATGGAACACTAAAATTGGGATTGAGATATTAACAATAGTTGTAAAATTTGTCCGTCAGGTTCGTTAATAATGTAGAACAATATGGATCACATAGAAATTGCGTGGACATCCAGAAAATTGCGTGAAAATTCAAAAAGAAAACGTTTTTATACTTATATATGACATATTTTGCAAGCACTTAATTATTTTTATAAAATTGGTATTTTGGTTCACTGTTTCGTTTTTTTTCAAAAGGAGTCGAATGTAAAACGAAAACGTGAGAAAAATAAGGGCCAAAATTATTTCAGGGAATCTCGACCATCGATATATTCTCCCTCGTGAATGCCACTCCTAATCAGTCCGGCCAAAACGCCGACGAACCCTCCCTCAAACCCGTTCTACGGACGGAACAGCCCCTTTTCTGAACCAGTAGACCGCACAAAAGACTGCCCCTCCCGGGCAGCTGAAAACTTGGGCTCCGGAATTTCTCCTCCGCCGGACATTACGTCTTCGGCTATCGGAGGGTTTGAATAAGTTCGAGCCTCGTGAGGAAGGAACGCACAAAGATTAACGGGAAAAAGTATAAAACCCGAGAGGGAAAGGGGAGAAAGGCTGCTTTCCCCTTTCCCCTCCTCACACCCCAGCCAATCCCCTCGTGACCCTCGACCATTCCCCTCCCACACACTTTCTCCCTTCCTCGCCCCCTTTGTTCAGCGCCTCCTCCTGCCCACCCACGCCGAAAAAAAACACGCTCTTCCATTCTTCCTTCGCAAATTAACTCACCTCACTTCTGCCCACCCTCCATCCACTCCCTCCCGGCGCTAAACTACACCTCCCCTCCGATCTTACATACCACATTGGCCCTCCAAAATGCCCTCCCTTCGCCCTTCTTCCATTCTCACTCCCTTCTTGCTATTCAATGCCCCAAGAAACTCCCCCTTCTCCAACTCTTTCTCCCCTTGATATGCCCCTTCTTCTTCCCGAAGAGAGGAGAGGGGAGGGAAGGTCGCAAGGGGATGGTGGCCTATCGGAGCGTGGGGGTTGGAGGAGTCGACCAAAGCAGTGGGGAGGGCCGGGCTTAGGGGCTCGCTCCTTTAACTCCTACCTTATACGGCCCCTATCAGATTCCATTATGGCTTATATTGCCGCCGTGAATTTTTTGAGAGCCATAAAAAAATAATACAAACGAGTGAAATTTCCATCGCGGAGAGATCCGTATGGTTCGTGAATAGGGTTCTGGGGAGTGAGAGGGAAGAGGAGGAGAGTGAGTAGGCCTCGATCCGAACTCTTCTTCCCATTCCTCCACTCCATTTACATCTCCTCAAATCCTCGGAGGACTAAGAATGATTTTTTTAATCCGTACGCGCGCGCACGCGTTCGTGTGTATTTTTATCCTTCCTATGCTCCTTACTTCCGAAGACGAGGAAAGAAAGCACCCCAGATAGTCGTCTCGTTTACGATACGTACTTTTATTTTCAACGCATCGCTGCGGAATTATCGGGAGAAGGGGTGGAAGTGAGCTGCATTATGTTTTATTACGCTCGGTTGCATTTTTTGTGTACGGTTTTGGGAAAAATATTTCCGACGGCATCCATGATACCGAGTGAGTTTGAAGTGTTTAGATTCGCACTGAGAATGCACGGTGCTTATGGGCCAACTGTTGAGGAATCCGTAAATGCTTACATTGCATTGCCACTCGTTTATGTGGCAGGCGAAGTTTTTCGGTGGAGAGGGGATGGCCTATTTTGTGTAGATGTGAATTCTTGGGCTCCATTTTCTGCAGAGATTTTTATTTTTGATGCGATTAAAGAGAAGGCACGAGAATTCACGCGTGTTTACGTTTAACTTAATGTACGAGTTATGAAAACAATCTATTTAGGGGAACGTGTAGTCGTAACGTAAGGAACGAATGAAGAAATCCACGATGCTGTTTCGGGGAAGGAAGAATTATCGGAATTGTGACTTTACGAAGAAGGTATCTGAATGTTGCAAGATGAACACGATAAAAGCAAAGTATTAAAATACAAAAATTATACACTTCAATAGATTATGCCCTCCCCATTGACTAATATTTTGATGTTGTGTTTGCTCGTTTTGATGGTCGCTGGAGCTGTGCTGGCGGGAGCAAAGATAACACTCCTGGTAGAATTACCCACGCTGTACGTAGTAAGATCGAAAGCTAGGAGTCGGACGAAAGGAAGTCCGCGCTGCGGCTTGTAAATTTCATGAAATCTGACGGACTCAAGTACAAAAATGACCCCTGGCAGCTAAAAGACTCGGACTACTGGTATATATGTCGTGCATGGTAGCGGGACAGGTAAAACGTCCTCGGTCTTCATCACACGAACTATTTGTGGATTAAAATAGACAACCTAAGTACAGATAAATAAGAGAACCAAACCAGTTTGAGTAGGTACTTGGAATATAAGGAGGGCAAGAAAATTACAAAATACACAGTAGGAGAAGGAGAGAGGAAATTGTAGGATTAGAGAAGTTGAGATGGAAGGATAGCGGTGATTACTGGAGCGATAGTTACAGAGTAACTAACATAAACCCAGGGGAAGAGAGCCATCAAGGAATAATTGTTATTGAAAAATAAGGTAAGAAGAAGCGTAACTAAACCGTAAGCGGAAACTAAATACAGAGCAAGTAAGTGATTGACTTTAATTAGTAGAAATAAATGGTGGACCATCAAAGTTGGTCATTGTTCAGATCTCAAAGCCAACAAGCATCTATATGCTAGAAAAATATATTGAATATACGACACATTAGAGGAAATAAATGCGGTTTTCCCCGGGAAAATACATTAGATATGTATCGGGAATGGAACGCGGTGATGGGTAAAGGGATTGATGGTAACGAGGTAGGAGACCACGGTCTAGTAATGGGAATGACCACGGGGAGAAAGTAGTAGAGTTCTACTGGAGACGGAGCTTAATATTAACAAACGCTTAGTTTAAATCACAATGGGCTGAGATATGAGTGAAAAATTCCCTGAGACTCAGGCCTTTTAGTTGAGGTTAGGAATCTATTTAGGAACAGCGTGATTGGTTCACATACTTTCTCGGGTGCGGATTCAGATCATATTTTAGTGCCGGTAAACTGCAACGTTAGATTAAAGAGAATGTAACAGGGAAGAAAGGTAGATAAAATGGAATGGAGAAGTTTCAGTCGGAACAGCAAAGAAGAAATACCAGACGATGGTAGAAAAAAAATATGGACGAGGAAAGAGAGAATCTTACAATAGACGAAAGATGGGAACGTATCAAAAACAAAGATAACCAAAGCCGCATACAAAACTATAGGAACAGTTAACAGGTAAAGGGAATTGAAAAAATAGACTATATAGTAGATGATTAGGATCATAGAAGATACGAGGAAATGGAAGAATGAGTACTTAGAATTGAGAATAAAGAAGTGAAATAGCAACAAAAAAAGAAGCGCTGTGGAAAACAGAGTTCAGGAATATGAAGGGTTAATAAAGGAAGGGAAAAATGGGTGCGCTCCACTAAAAGATGAAAAAGCTATCAGAAAATAAGACGACAAATATTCATGTATACTATTAGAGATACGCCAAAAATATTATCAATTTAATTTAAAAAGACATAAGAAAGATAGATACCATCTATAGAGAATCTATATGATAATAGTATCGGGACAGTAAATGCAGACATAAAAAGTGAATATGGCGTAGATGGGGATACTTAAGGTCCTAGCATACTTGATCGCGAGAGAAAAAGAATATTAAGAGAATTGAAATCAAATAGGGTTTAGGTAAAAGCGTCAGGAAGAGTTTATGGGCTCATTCGTAGCATGCCTAGAAAAATTCCTTGGGAGGATTTTTTTCGTTCAGTGTTAGTTCTTATCCCAAAAGAGGGAAAGGCAGTGTGAGAAGTACAAAACAATATATTTGATTTTGCACGTAACTTGAGTGGTTAAGGATAATCAACAAGAGAATGGAGTGCAGAGACGCCATGGCAGAAATGAGGTCACTAATCAAGAGTAATATATATGTATATATATATGTATATATATATATATATATATAGTATATATATATATATATATATATATATATATATATATATATATATATATATAAATATCTTCGAAATGGAACGCTCTTCGGCGACACACAAATATATAACACAGATGTAGATTTTTAGAATATAAAGACACAAAGAAAGGACACTCACAATTTGTTATTTGACGTTTCGATAGCTCGGCTGTCGTCTTCAGAATCAATACATATATAT
The DNA here is from genome assembly GCF_022747635.1 of Hetaerina americana. Classification (NCBI taxonomy): domain Eukaryota; kingdom Metazoa; phylum Arthropoda; class Insecta; order Odonata; family Calopterygidae; genus Hetaerina; species Hetaerina americana. Next base: position 2,995,574 of record NW_027287128.1, on the reverse strand, counting down.
ATATATATATATATATATATATATATATATATATATATATAATCAATCAATATACACTTATATTAATACTCTCCCTTAATAGAATACCTCCAATGAGTTCGGCATTTTAATGGTTTGATTGAACCATAAAACATTATTATTTTCGGTACAAATATTTATCTGACTACCTTTAAAGCTCCTTGAGCGTTTTTATTTGCCTGAATATTGAATTCAGTCATGCACTATGAAATCAATTGAACCGTTTCGAGGTTTTTCCTGCAAAAGATGCCTGAATGTATGCAATTTGTAGCTTAAAATCGAACCCTATCTTGAGAATAACGTGCTACCTTTAAGAAAATTGTGAAGCAATCGCCTAATGTAGCATCTTCGTTGTAGTGAGTTGTTAAAATAACTGGATTTTTTTGTTGATTTCCTTATTGTGTAATTTCATCCTATTGTCGTAGTAATGTGGTTGGTAATTACGTGACGATAAATTTAATGGAAATTCGGGCTTGATAATTTTTTCTTGAAAATCTATAAAGGATATGCATTCCTGGAATTCGCCTCTCCCCCCTCGTTCTTTTCTGATAATTCGGGCTCGAATTTTTTTCCCTTATCTCTTCTACGGTACGTGTTTTTTCTAATCGTCCGCTTAATAACTCCCTCCCGCCCTAGTATATATATATATATATATATATATATATATATATATATATATATATATATATATATATATATATAATTAGGGTGTATGTTTCAATTTCGTGGATTTCGAAAAGGCGATTGATAGAGTGAATTGGGTGTGACGCTGCACGAAAGCAGTTGGTAGGAGGGATAGGCAACTGTATCAGCAGTCAGTACATATCTCAGACTGCTCAATATGCTGTAACAGATGGATATTCCAACTGGGCAGTGATAGGGAAAGGATTGAAATATGAGTGGCAATTATCATCCGTGCTTTTCAAAATATATCTGCAAGATATTTCTAAATAGGCATGGAAAGAACTGGAGGTAGAAATGAAAGTCGGTGGAGAATTCATGCAATCAGTTTTGCGGATGATCTAGTCGTGGTTAGCCAGTATGTTTTTTAGTTTCAAGGACTACTGAGGGCATTGGAAAGTCAGTACGATAGTTATGAGATGAGAATTAAAGCAAAGAAAACGAGGTTTTTGATGAAGAGGAAGTCTTAGTTGAAAGTTACAGTAGAAGTGCATAATTAAAGCAAGAGAAAACGTTTAAATATCTGGTGCCTTGGACAAGGATGGCCACAGCAGTGTGGATATCAAAAGAATAATTACGTTAGGCAATGGACACAAGGAGAAGATTTATCACAGAGACGCTGCGTAAGGATGTCATAACATTTAACGATAAACAATTGATATGAAACGTGGCTTTTTATGGTGCGGAAACTATGGTCGTTAAAGGGAGACGATAGATACATGACAAAATAGAAGATTTTGAAATGTGGGTGCAGAAAAGGATGTAAAAATTGAAGTGGGCGGAAAGGAAAACTAATGAAGAAGTGCCAGCATAGAGTGAGGGAAGACCGTTGCTGGGAGAAACGAAAAATATGCAGTAAAGATTAATTCAGAACATTTTGATTGGCGATTGAATGCCGAAGACTGATATAGTGGAGGAGGTTAGGAAGATGAGGTACGAGGAGGGAATTGATAGATATGTTGGACAGAATACAGGAAACTAGACAGCATTCGGAATTTTAGAACTGTTTGATACAGTTTTAAGTTTCAGGATGTCTTTTTGGACGGAGCTGAAAAATTTAACGAGGGTCATGTACATCTACATAATACCCCGCAAGCCGCCGCAAGGGCGTGTCATTGAGTTCATCCAAAAACCTACCTTAAACGGTCGACAACTAATTATTTTAGTAAATTATTTTGTTACTCCAGCATGTGGGAGTACCAATAGCTGTAGATGGATCAGCTGATAATGTATGTACAATTATTCAAACTATTGACAATGTGGGTTAGCTATAGAAGCAGTCTTAATTTAATATTGAAAGGGTTAAAACTCAGCAAAATATATGTGATGTACTGGCTGGAGTTAGGATTAATCTTTGAATGCCAAAAAAGTGGAGTAATGCATGACAAACAAATGAAATGGTGTCACAGCCTAATTGGTACAACACCCGACTGCCGCACATAAGAACACGTGTGAAAACAGGCTCTGATATATACGGACACGCTAAAAAAAGAAACAACTGTGCTTTTCCTGGGTATCGGATTTGTCTTAGAAACCATAACTCGGCCCACTTCCCTTAATGCATGATATCACACTCCGTTGGGCTCGGGATATCCTATCAAAAAGTCCTTTGCGTCGCTGGCTATGATTTTTTATTAAGATTCTAGCTTTGGATTTATCACTCTGCGGATATCTTTCCAAGCCAACCGTATGGGGAAAGAAATGAAACTCTTGTCAAAGTATCCGCAAGTTATGATAAAGAATTATTCTTTCGTTTTAATGGTTTGAACGACTTTATTCGTGTCTTGCTGTAAATATATCCGGAGAAAATAAAAAAAACGTAAATACAAAAGAAAAACCCAGCAGCCTCTAAAAAGATGTATATCCTATCCTCAAGCTCAAGGATAACCAGAATCTTTAAATAACAACGGAAGTGATAGTCGTTGAAACCTTTTCTATTTAGAATGATCTTTAAAAATTTAATATTCCGTTTAATTAGACAAAACATTTAAATATAATGAAGCGATAAAAAACCATTCAAATACAGAAACTTGAAACTCAAAAGAGTTATAGAAACTAATGCTATTTGCAAATATTTGATAATAGAATTTAAACTGGAATGAAAATGAGCATCCGTATTGATTCTATGCAATAATATAGGGTGGAGGTGGTGATCACTCGTGTTCATTCATACATTTGTGGTAATTCATTCGAAATAATTCCAGCAGTTCCGTTACATTATTGCTTTTTATTTTGACAAATAGTTGGCGTTTAAATCAAAATGTACGCGTTTGAGTTATGTTCTAACCTAGTATTCCATTAAGTCCTCATGGATACGATTAGCAGCACGTAATACTCTCGTTGCGGTGCAGTTATCCGAGAAACACGATTGTCATTACAAAGTTTGTCCCATCCACACGCTTTAAATTATACTTATCCTTGTTTAATTTTAAATTTAACATAATGTGATTCATTGTCGAATAATTTTGCATTCATTTTGAATAAAGAGTATTTAAGAAAACGGTTGATTACATTAGTTGAGGAATTATAGGCATGGTTAGAGTGCAGTAAATCCTGTTCCTGTTTTACCGAGGGAAATGCGCATCACTTCAAGTGGAGAAATAGTCCATTACTGTTTAATCTTGTTGAGCCATTTGGTGCCAGTTTCAAAATGCAGGCGACTATCGACGTTACCGCCCAGCCAATTTATCAGCGTATCAACATACTTAATACGAGGGTCATCCGGAAAGTAGTACCCGTTCGTGAATTAAAGACACAAAAGTAAATATTAACAAACATAAAAAATTTTATTTGAAAGAGGATACTTTAAACTACTTCTCAACATAATCTCCAAGCAAATTAAGGCATTTGTCATAACGTGTGACAAGTTTCTGTATTCCTGCTGCATAGTCCTTCGCCGCCAGCTCATTGAGATACGCGAGGGACCCATCTTGCACAAATTTTTGCATAATGCAGATGGTGTTTAACAATTTCATGAACAATTGTTCGAGAAACATTGGGAAAATGCTCACAGATGTCATCAATTGTGACGCGCCGATCGTTCCTCACGAATTCGTCAACTGAGCTCACCAGTTGGTCTGTAATGACAGACGGTCTCCCCGAACGCTCATCGTCGTGTGTGTTCCCCCTCCCCATGTTGAAGTTGCGACACCACCGCCGAACAGACGACTCGTCCATTACATTGTCTCCATACACCTCCTTTAATTGGCGATGAATATCACATGGGCGAACGTTTCTTGCATTGAGGAATTTAATCACTGCCCTCACTTCACAACTGGCGGCGTTCTCAATTTTTTTAAACATTGTAAACAATCACAGAAACAACACAGGCAATGCTAGCGTCACGCAACTTGGCTCAGAGAAGGCAGACAAGCCACTGAAGCTATCTGACCTCGTCCAGCGGCTACTCGCGTCGTCAGCACTTCATGCGGCACGAACGGGTACTACTTTCCGGATGACCCTCGTACATATATAATCGGTAGTTTTGTTTTTATAAACATACTTTATAATTGCCACGATGTTTCAACAAACTCCAGTTGATATCAACATTAGTAAATCAAAAATTTCACTCCAAAGGAGAGATCCTGGACACAAAATTGAAACTTAAGACTCGAGAGAAACTTGAGTTAATAAACACGTAACCTGTGGTTATACATACGGATTATATTTTATAACGTTTGCCTTCGCAGATAACAAAAGCATGTAAATTATTGATTCAAATTCAAATTTACATATGTATCCACGGATTTGAAAGCAGGAATATACCTTCGTATTGGAGAAATAACGGAGGGAATGAGTTACATGAACATCGTGAAGGCAGTCCTCTAATGAAAAGAATTCAAAAAAATAAACTAGTTTAATTCAGAAACATCTTTATTAATATACGCCTGTGCAAATATGTTTGTTTATTTATTTTCTCTACTCTTACGCTGAAACTAATAGACAGATTGGGTAAATATATGCTGCAGGTATAAATGGGCACCTTCTTCACAGACATTCTGATCAATGAAAATGCGAAATGTTTTCCATGGGGAATATTTTTCGATCGCTCATTAATATAGATATGAATTAATCTGGCGACAACCATGTGTCTTTAACGACAAAACATCCAATTAATACACACCTTATTAATTTGATTTCGTATTCCTTGAATTTAAAGAAACATTTCATTCATTCTGAATTTTTTATCATTTTGATTAACCATTCTGAGATTGGTGACAATGGATTATTTCTTACAGGAAATGAGCCTATGGTTATACTATGATGACGGTCTTTAAATGACATAAAGCAATTGCGGATAGTTCTATGAGATTACTCACTAAGTTCTCAAATCTGAGTTCTGGGTATTTTTCTGTACATCAGTAAAACATAGGAAATTTTAGAGTTCTAATAGGGTGTTATAACTCAATTTCCACTCTCCAGATTAATTACATGATTTTAAATGGTCCGAGGATCAACAATATAATGCATAAAAAATGAAGCATGAAATCGGTGAAGGGAAAAATGAAGGTAAGGCAGAGGAGCATAGAACGGGAGGAAATGTTGAAATGGGACTCGATGAACGAAAGGAAATCAATAATAAAGATTGGTAGAGAGTTACATGTAAACAGATAAAGAGAAATCCATGTTTTAAGAAAGAGATGTATCAGAAGATGAAAAAGAGAGGTAAATGGGGCGAAGATTATTAGAGAATTAAGTAAAAGACTAAGGCGAGAAAACGGTTGAGAAATTAACATTAGGTTGCGACTAAAATGCACAAGACACTCAGTGACGAAAAATATTTGCATTCTGTTTTTAAAAAATGTAAAATATTTGTGAAGGGTTTACAAAAGAAAGGTGATTCCAGAAATATTCGAAATGAAACAAAAATTGATTAATACAAATAACGTAATTCGGAGAAAATACGTAGATAAAACTATATGTAACAACCATTATACCAACAAAAATCATACCATAGATGATGTAGAATTGAATTTTTTTTATTTTCACCAAGTATCATTTGTTTTCAAAGAATAGATCGTATTAGGGTCAATGAAAACTAAATCATGAAGATTAACTATATTCCTTATAACATTTACCATTAAATTTCAGCGAAGATTTTAGGCAGTATTCATCAAATAACATAGAAGATCAAAGCAGCAATTTTGTGCATTCCTACAAGTCGTATTTTCTGATTCCGGAAAGCAATAAATTTTAGCAGAAGGACACATATTCCTCGCAAAAATTCAACATGTACCAAGGAGATGAAAATATCGTGAAACTATCTCACTCATTCCAGAGGAAACGATTTCGCATTTCATAAAATGAGCATCCTATCATTTAGCTGGCCGAGAGTTATCAATATAAGAGCTTAGGGTTGTTACCTTGAATTATTTATGTGTACTGCTACTCCAATATTGCTTTCACTACCATTACAAAGCAGTTGAAATATGCGTTCAAATTGCGTCCAGTATGTCTTTTTGCTCTTACTTTTACCTTTGCTATGGTCTAAAAACAGGTTAAAGCGTGCGCTTCAGCTGATATACACGCTAAGAAAAAGTACGGAAAGCACGGGAAGGTCCATGGATAATGACGAAAGAAGGGGAAAAAATTACATCAGGTCCTCTCATGATTAGATCTAACTTAGCCATTGAACCAAAATGGAGGCAATCATTTTTGAACGCTTAAAATATTGTACGAGAGTGATGGGACAAGTGTGGATCATAAGAAATAGCTGGCGGTTGACTCTACAACATTAAGAATATTATATTAGCTATTATAATTAGAACTTATCAAAAACAGGAACCGGTTTATATTAAGGAAGAGTTTTTAGAAGCGACTTTAGACAGTGATAGAAAAAGTAAGCTGAATAGGAAGGGTAGAGATAAACGGTGTTAAAATGGGGAGAGGTGGACTTAGAGGAGAGTATTCGGACAGGAGTAGGAAAAGCGGAGAGGAAGGTTTCCAAAGTGTCCTATAAATTAGAGAGCGTTTAGTTTCTGGAATAATAGAGGGAGAAAGAGTTTCGGAAGATGTCCTTGTGGGTGGTAGAAATGGAAGGACTGCGAATAGGGCGTAGAAATGGTGATCCCCACACTCATTAATTTAAACAATAAAAAAATAACTGTTACTCCATTAATATATCGACCAAAAGTTGAATTGCTGAGGTTTCTCCGTTGTAATATTGAAACATAATAGCATACCATAATTAAATTCACGAATTACTATCAGAACAGACATCATAACCAATGTTAACCAATAAGGCATCTTTTATGAATTTTTAGGGATTAAAAATGCATTAATGCTACAGGTCGTCAGTTTTGAGAATTTGAAAATAAAATCCCATACGGAAGGTTTATATTGTTTCCAGGATTTGTAAGAACATCTACTTTTTCGAAACCTTTCAAAACCTGTTTTAAGTCTAAATTAAATTTATCTTAATTTTTTACGCACTTTTATCATTTTTTTGAAAGTACATGGGTTCAAAGACGCTTCAAATTTACGTTAAATATCCTAGAATAACTCTTGAAAACATAAGAAAAAAATATCTACCTAATATACAATTTTATGCTATCTCAAAGAAAAAATTCCCTATAAGTTAAAATCATTACCCATAAATAATAAAAGTTCTCAATTATAGTTTACTTCCAAAAAGTAGAAAATGTAAAATGGTTATAACGTGGCAAAAGTGTCAGCAGATGAGAATAATTGTTAGAAGCTACTTTTTCTAAAATAATTTCACTTTTATCGTAAAATATCTCATATCTTTTTTGCAAAAAATCACACCCTCAATTTCACGGTAAATATTCGCCAACCTTCTTGGATAGATGTAGAAACAAGAAAACCTTGCTGTTTCATAAAATATATTTTGTTTGCAATTTATTCCGGTCGAAAATGATCATCTTTTGGCTTCTACGTACGCTCTATCAACATTGATAGCGAAAATATTGTATTTCGTGGCTCAGGAAAGCTTCGCTTCCTTCCTTCACACCAAGAGGTGGTTGTACCAAGTTACGCCTTTCTTTGTTGAAATATGGTTTAATGAATATTATTTTAAAGAAAATTGTGAAAACTGGAATTGTTTTGGAACCAAAATACATGTAATCACATTAATGCATACCCCTAATCAACATACCTTCATCTACATATTAACCTGCGGGTCACCATAAGGGCGTGTGGTAGGGGACAATCGCTAGCTCACTTGCATTAATAATGCAAATCGTAAATTAGTCGTAGAGAAGCGTAAAATCGCCCTTAATTTATGCGTGTTTTGAGCATAAAAATTTCCTTACGTACTGAATGAATACACATGGAAAATTTATTTGTCTAAGCCGCGTGGTAACATTTCTCGAATCCTCATCGGCTGAAGACCTTATTCCTTGCTCGATCCCGCCGGAGCGAGCGAGGGACTGAAGCACGGGAGTTTGCGCTCTCCGAGCATGCTCAATCGGATCGATCGTGGGCTTTCAACCCCGCTCCGATTTCTCGAAAAGTTTCTCCTCAAAAGTTTTCCCGAAGAGAAATCCAAACACAAATGGCAGAAATGAAAGTAAAACATAACCATTAGACAGAATTTGTGTACGGATCAGCTGGTTGAATACGAGTGAAAATCATCGCATTTGAAACGTACATTCTTTAGTACGAAGAACTTAGAGATTAAGAATAACGCAACTGAGTTTTAAATCTAGGTTAAAAATGGTACTTAACTTTAATACTAAACGTGTCTCCACTTGAATAATATTAAATGAAGAGTGAGATTATTACAAATAACATTAATAAATTATTTTGGATCATTAATAAAATAAAAGTTTAAAGGTTTACCTACATTTAACTTTATAAATATATTAGTAGCAATCAATTGAAAATTTTAAGAGACATATTACTCGATAATAGAGAGAAGGCAACGATTATCAAGTAGTTTTGCTGTGTAGAAATATCTATAAAACTTACGAGCAAATGTAATATTTAAAAAAAACAGAAAAATACTTGCGAAGCAATGAGCTAATAATTACGTATTAGATTTTTTTAGTCAATATGACGCGAAAATAGACTTATTTTACAATAGATAATTTATTTCTATAAACGTTCATATGATGGAATCGTTCAATTGTAGATATCGGAATTTTATTGATTTTTATTTGGCACAAAACTAGTTTATATCTTTGATCCATCTCACATAAGATTTTTCAAATGAATTCAACAAAATTATACATCAGCCACTGTGAATCAATTTTGTCTTCATTATGCTGACTCTTTAAGTCATTGATTTATTATATATTCACTACGTACACTGTTGTTAACTTAAATGCTTATTTCGGCAAGTATTTTAATTTCCCGAATAAAAAAATCTTCTGAAATACAGTATGTACATTTAGAAACGCATTCGAAGTGTTCATTCGAATTTCATCCAGTTTATGTCCATTTTTCTACACGTGTAAATTAAGGAAATACTCCGAATGCTTCCATGCATGACAACGTGAAGGACAAATGAAGAGGAAGTACACTTATGTGATCGGCGTAGTCAGCGAGGCAACGGAATTCAGACGAGTCCATTAAGCATTTAGCTGGGCAGAGAGGGACATGGTATGCCAAATTACGTACCTCCTATTACGTTGTGGCATGCAGTTTCCAACACCTCTTCTCTATCGTGGCATCGCTATTCACAGTAAGGAGTGACGCGAAGATGACATCCCCATGTTTAGAGGGAATCCCTGTGGACTCGCTCTAACTGGAATACTATGTATACTCCGCGGAGGCACGAATGCCTGTGACTTCGAGGGAAATCCACGGGCACGGTGGGTTGCGGACGTTATTTCCAATACCACTCGCCGTCCCCTTCCCCACCCACCCTTCCGACGCTCCTCGGCAAGGGTTTACAACCCACAAGTTTGGGAATTATCGACGTAATACACGAGCCTCCTTCTCACTCCATACGATAGAAAGTCACCTTTCTCCGTCAGAGGTGCTTGACCCGAATGCACTGTTGACCTACTAAGCCCGGGAAAATCATGGATCGTAGGTTCTCATGCATAATAACTGTATGCTCTTGTACGAACAGTTCGCTTCACTGAATGCAGAATAAAATCGAAATGTGATTAGTTGGCACACAAAAAAAATTGGATCGAAAGCATCACACTGTTTAATTTTTACCTGATGGTTCCGAGGAGAATTTCTCCATTGGAAAAATAAAGTTGAGTGGAAAACGATTTATTCTTTTAATCGCTCTGAATGAAAAAAAAGCCACATAACTCGCAGTCGCTGAGGTAACCATCCAGTTGCGACGCTTGAAAGAGTCCGCATAGAAAGTTGCCGAATATAGATTTTTTTTAGCATAGGAAATTGATAAAAAGAGAACCGAAGAATATTTTTGTTGAGTCGGGGATGATTTTTATCACAAAATTCGTGCTTCACGCAATCCAAAGAATCACGAGCACAGACTAAGCTCTCGCGGTTGGAATCGAACTCGTTACCCGAGAAACTCTTTATGGCTCGAGACAACTCCTCACCTCGCTTGATTAATCACTGACGTGTTAGTGGTGGGTTCATACTGGCGAAATGAATCAATTGGTATTTCCTTCAGAGAAAGGCAATTCGGCGAATAGCACGTGGCCGTAGCAAGCGCAAGAGAGCGACATGCGCCCGGGGGAATACCAGCTGCGTCCGACATTTCACCGATGAACTCGTCTCTTACCTCCCCGCGGTGGCTAGCGTGACATCATGTCTTTTATGATTACCTGCGCCACGATGCCAAATGACTCCTATTGATTTCAGATATTGAAGGTTCTTCGGAAACACTCTCTTCGTGTGTATTAGCCTCGGTTAAACGCCGCGTATATTTAATTCAAAAGTATGCTGGGCAATAACGTATCATTTAATTCGAAGACGCTAAAGATTAAAATTTCCATGCGTTCGCAAAAACGTGGAAGGTGATATGTAACTTTTGTAATCGATAATCATGATAAAGGTAAGTATTTTGAAGAGTTCCCAGCTCAGGTTACCTTTTCTCACGGCATTTTGCTAGTTGATCAATGAGCTTGCATCTTCTTCGACAACCCCAATTTTGTTGCTTTCTCACGCGTCTGTACCGTTTAAATGTTCCATTTTATTTTTCGCCAAATATGAAAGCCCGGAGCCATTAAGGCTTCGTGCAATGGCATACCTGGTATCTATCCTACGTACCCACATCTGCTGGGCTCAGCATTATCCACATTGAGTGCCTAATAATACTCTTGAAGGTGAGCGAGGGAATCCGTTAAATCGTTGATAATCTTTGCCTAGCAATACCTTTCTCGTTTCACGTTGAAGAACTAAAATATGGGCCAATATTTTTCCTGCGTCAACTTTTTGTTGGTTTATTTTTCTGTAAATCCATTAGCAAATATTCACTCGCAAAAAAATTTAAAAAATCATCAGTCACATAGTTCAGTCAATCATCAGTCAACAGTTCCATTGTTGAAACGATTCCCGTCGCAGGCACATGAATAGTAAATATTTTGTAAACGGCGAATTTTTATTTTCGTATCGTGACTGCATGCAATAATAAAGTGAAATGACAAGTTCAAGGATATGTTATTCTATTAGCGTATACTTAAAAATAATAATCCTTCTGATTAACAAGCTGACCCCTTTTACTTGTTTTCTTGCTTACTCCCTGATTTTAATGAGGACGATTACATTAAAATTGTCGTATTTTTACAGCTTGTGTTCGTATATTAATTTCAGTTGATAAGAAGAGCTAAAAAACACCCCATAGAGATAAATAAGAGCCCGATATGACCCAGAGGTCCGATAAAATTTCGTAATGTGTTTCTAATAGATTACGAACGACAGAGTATTGATATCGATCTTCCGGTTGGATTTGACTGAGTCCACGCTCCGATCATTTCAGTTTTACATTGGCCGAGAATGTTTTTGATGCTATTATTTTGGTCCTTTTGAGACTCAATCCTCAGTGGTTTCCCAACTTGCCTTAGAAAACACGCCCCAGCAAAATGTATTTATTCCACACATAAGACTTCAGCAGAAATCTGGATTACGTCGAAAAGGCTGAGTCACGAAGTATTTTCGTAATCCCTTTGTCACTGGCCCACTAATTCTGCCATCAAAGGAGCAGATGTGAGAGCTGAGATTAGAAGACACACCGGTGCCAGAATTAAGACTTGGAAAAGTTGTGGAGAGAAGAAAGAGATTAAATAAAATTTATTTAAACGGAAGTGAATATATATATATATATATATAAATATAAATAAATATAAATAAATATATATATATATATATATATATATATATATATATATATATATATATATATATATATATATATACGACTCCGTTCTTTGTTTTGTGGGATTTCGTAATCCAGTTCTTTTGTGGGAGGGAATAAATTATTTCTTTGACAAGAATTAAGTGTCCTCCCAATTTGCGTATCCAACAGAACTTTGAATGAGCATTTTGTTTATTTAAAATAGAATTTAACTAGGTGTGCTAATTAACTAATCTCGACTGTTTCATTTTATCAAAAAGTTAATTTTGAACATTCTTGAAATACCAAAGTAGGGAGTTCTTTTAGAGGGCATTAAAATACTTCATGGGCCCAAGGATTAGTTCAATGAAATGTTACAGCCTTTAACTTCAGAGAAGACAAACTCCAACAGTCCGCTACGTCAGAAATGGTAGGGATTAATGGAATGTACGCACACTACCCTATTTTAGGTGAAGACTTAGATGGGTCATTTAAAGGGGGATTAAGATCCCCATTTACGAAGTCCCCCAATAAAGGGAGGCAATACAATGCAAAGAGGAAGAAATGCTCCTCGTACTGCTTTAAATATAATTAGAAACGAATAGGTTTCCGCTTTACTATTCATCCATTGATGAATTTTAATTTAAAAAATCATACACAAAATAAATGTGAGAGTTAATTTATAAAATGGGCGATGTATAAAAATGCAGTTGTTTCATTAAATAGTAATATTAGCACGAGTTGTTTATCGAGCGAAGTTCCGGAAGAAGTAATTACACGGAGTCATGACGAAAGTAAATACCGAATATTCATTTTCAAATTGAATTTAATACAATTTTATTGAAAGAGATGAATAAGACAGGAAAATACTGAATTGATAAAATGTTTTATGCGTCGAAAACACGAATGCTACTTTTAACTAAAGCAGGACATTAGTAGAGAAATATTTTATTGGATTTGTATCTACCACTGAGCTTTAATCCACGTTTTAATTTGACCATGAATGCTTCTCACCCTTATCATGGAAACTAAGGAATAGGTTCATTTTGAAAAGAAGTGAATTAGGAGATATATTCTTAAATGTATTGATATCTCCTGGGAAGTACAATGCTGAATTATTCAGAATCATCCAATCAAGGCATTTATCCAACTATTTAAATTTTTACAGGTTGTAATTAAATATCGTGCTAATATTAATTTCATTCAATTTTCATAAATTAAATAAAGTATTTTGATAATAATAATTATAAAAAAGTATAAAATTGCATTATAAAAGGTGTAGAAAATATTTCCAGACCACTATCACTGATTGAAAGCATCCAACACGGTCCGAGTACCGTTCTGGATAGGGTCTCTCAACCAAAAGGTGTCCCTCAATTTGTTAGGCTATCCTTCGACTAACCAGTGGGTCAATAAGCGACTTGTATCCATGCTTGAATGGGAGCTCGTGTGGTAGTGTCGTCCTAGTCTCAGAATCTCTATAAATCACGACCGTAACCGCGGATGTGTGGTCAAAATAAAGTGACGAATCAATGATATCGCAATACTGTGAATGTCTGACTTTTTGATTAGATTGAATTGAAACGTATTTAAAATAAATCCGCCGGAATTATTTGAATAAGACCATTAGAGTAATTGATAGAGCGAACTATCCAGCTGTAGACGATTCTCTCTGATCGAGAATTGAATTTAGGAGCGCTCATTTGCGGATACTTCGCATTCTTGCTTGTTGTGTCTTGGCTTGCGTGTTGTTGGATGGCTTTCGTGCTGCATCCTGGAGTGCAGTTGTTTGTTGGTTTAAGGTATATGTGTTTGAATGAGTGTTGGATGAAGGGATTTTCGCATGAGTGTGTGCGCTGCTGTGGGTGTAGTTTTCCATGTTGTTGTTTTTGCATGTGGCATTGTTCTTTTTTACGGGTGGTGACCTAACACCCCCCGCCACACGCCCTTGCGCCGGCTTGCGGGGTTTTATGTTGATGTAGATGTATAGCATGCGTTAAGCAGATACGATTACTTGTATGCCTGTGACGAAAAATCGCCCGAGACGTGATTGACTTTTGTTTCCTGAGATCTTTTACACGGGTAAACTTATGACTTACTTTACATGAGTAACTTAACGATGAGAAGTTTCATTGGAATACACAGTGAAGACCAAGCAATACTATAAGTATAGTATGAGTGGACTTATGAAATAGACGCCTAGGAGTTTAAAATTTTACCAGCTTTTGAAAATTAACATTTGCTATCGTAGACAAATTGTTGTTTTAAGATTTCAAAAAGAAAAATGATGAGCTCAACTATTGGAAAAATATTTGTTAAGTCTCAACATATCAATATTAATTGAAGAGGCTTTGAAAGCTATCAAACAGGTACAGAAGGGATAGTCAGATAGCATTTGAAAAGAAGAAAAGAGGGTCAATGGGACCTTTGAAATATGGCGCTGGTGGTGGCTTAACATAAAATGAAATGTAAGGAAGTTTACACAACAGTACATGAGGGAAAGACTTTACGGAGGGCTATATCGAAAATAAGAATCAGATGGCTATAGTAAGCCTCAAAACGGATTTGTATGGGAAATAATATAGGAAAAACCCATGGAGTAAGTTAAGAGACGAATATTAAGGGTTAATAAAGAGGGATGGAACAGGAAGAGCCGCTTGGGTATAAGAGAAATATCACTGGATAGGGAAGAATGCAGGACTGCAGTCAATCAATCACCGGACTAAACCAATAATGATGATCATTGAGTGTAATGGCTTAGTTAAACAATTTTCGACAGGCATTCCTGCTGTGAATTTCTCATCAGTGGGATCAACCAAGTGACGCACGCCACTTCCTCGCTTCGAACTATTCGCAAGGAACACTTTGCTACTCCATTAATCTTGATTTCCAGTGATTCAACTTGAACGGCTGGCATGGGGGGGGAGGGGAGGGGTTGGACTCGGAGCAAATTACTTTCACAGTCCATGGGAATGGGAAGCGGGGAACACTCTCTCCCACGGCCATTAGCGGTGGGCAGCGGTCAGAGTACACTGACGGGAAGAGTCATAAAGCCAGGATAAGACTCATGACCTAAGAGGGATAAGAGAGGGGAGTCCAGGATAATGGGTGGTGGAAAGAAGAAGACCCAAGGTTTGTGGAGGAAGGAGGGGGGTTACTTGGAAAGTAATTTCGAGCCTAAAGACTAAAGGCTCGATTTCTCCTCGTCGGATGCAGACCCCCCCCCCACCAGCAAAGGGGGGGGGGCTTTCCACCATCCCCAGACTAATAACATGCTCACTTGGCAAAAGGCCTGGAGGACACCCGGGACGCATTATAGGCATGTACGAGGAGCAAGCGGTAGTAGATGCTCTCTCTCCCAGTGCAAACATCAACGTGGAGGAACTTTCCGCGGAGAATTCGCGAGGAAACTTCGAGAGGGTGGAGGTACGTTGAGGACTGAAGGTGACCACGGGGAGGGAGGTGGAGAGGATGGAAAGGGGGACAGCTTGAAGATATTTAAAAACAGACGGTGGTTGCCGGACAAGACGGGGTGGGGGGCGATTGCTCAACCTACCTCCCTTCGAGTACCAGCGGAGTGGTCCGAGGGGGCGAGCCGGGGAAGAGACGACGGGTGGGCGACGTCCCCCGTTTTAGAGCGAGATGAACGCCTTTCCTCCCCAAACGAATGAACGGTTCGTCGGAGACACATTTCCCGGCGTCACGGCCTTCATTTTTTTTTCTCCGAACCTTTTTCTCCGGTATGTGCGGTGATTTCTGTCTTCTTTTTAAGGGTCTTGTTTGCCCGGCGCAAATACGGAGCGGCGATGGGAATTTAATACGGTACGTTTCGTCAACATTCCAACTGACACAAAAACCCTGACAGTATAGAGCTAATATCATCAGCCCATCGGAAAACTCGGGGAGAGCCTTTTAGCTATTGGCTCTGTTCTCGTGTACTAATCTGAAATGCAGATGTTTGAAATGATTTCATTCCGACGCAGAAAAAGTCTTTATAGTTCCTTTTATGCAAACACTTTACTCATATTAGACGCATTCCGATATTAATGTTTTCCAAGATCAGTACGATCACCAGGGCTTGTTATTGTGTTTGGTGACAGGAATATATTTAAACTTTAAGATTGAATATCATTACGCCAGTCATTTTCAACGTTTTATTCATAACCCCTTTTTTCAAGGCTCGTATTTTACAGCTAGTATCCTTCATTTCCCAATATTAATCAAACACCAAAAGTGAAGCCATATTCACATTTATAGTTTCTTTGCATAGTCCAAAGGTTTTACTTTATTTATTGGCCAGAACTTTCCTCGAAACAATTCGGTGATGGATTTTTTCATCAAACAGGGAACATTTATTGCTAGCAGCGATAGCCTACATAGAGTAAGTTTTTGATGAACTCTACCATTACACTTTACTGTACTTATAAGTTTAAACTAAAGTGGAACAAAAATCCTCAATGTTATTTTTTATATTCATCTCCACTCCCACATTTCAAAATAATATTAAAAAGAACGGGTGATAATGGACATTCCTGTCTTATTCCTCTAACACTGCCCATGCCAACTGTTCATCCTGAATCTGCATCTGTGCAGTCTGAGACATTCACAGGCTACGAATAAGTAGTTGGCCACTGCATTCTCCTGACCTTCTACAAAATGTTCATTGACTAGGACCAGGTTACTCTGTCTAACTCCTCTCCGAAATCCACGTAAGCATTTTACTAAATCACGGCTATAATATATTCTCCTATTACTAATGTCCTAATTATTGCTATTTAATCGCGCGTACCTAGACTGTCTCTAAATTCAAACTGCTGTTATCCTGAGTACTCATTTACTTTCTTCTCCATACTTTTGTTTATGATTCTATGTACCATTCATTTTTTGGAATAGTATCAATACTGGTTTTTAAAAGTCTTCCGGCCAAATTACATCCAACGAAGTGCTACAAATGACTCCATAAAAGCTCTTTCTTCCTCGCTTCTTAAATTATTAAATGAAACTGCAGGGATGTTATCTATTCCTACAACCTTTTTCGATTTAATTTGCTTGAATACTTTACCTGTCTTGCAGTTTAGAGTCCCTAGTCCTATGGCTAACTTGGTCATTTATTTTCTTGGTCTTTTTTCACTTTTCTATATAGTTTCTCAATATACGAGTACTCTTTCAATTTTATCAGAACTTCTTCTTCCCCGATTAATAAAATACCCGTTGCCTCTCTAATAGTGCAAACCGAAATCATTTTCATACACCTTGACAGTTCTTTCACCTTTGAGTAAAGCGTGTCCATTTCGCCTCGTCTCTGTAAACTCTTCGTAAACTGCTCTTTCTTAAATCATCTTTTTCCCAATTTGTTTCTCGCAGTTTATTGCACACTCTCACCCCTAATACTATGCGTATGCTCTTCCATTTCCATCTCGCATCCATCTTTTTTACTAATATTCTGTAATCCATGGCTTCCTAAACCATTTGCTATCTACAGTTCCTAATTTGTCGTTCGCCGCTTTCTTTACCCCTTGTTTGAGATATTCTCACCTCTCTTCATCTATTCCCACCCCAATATCCTTCAACAGAATTTTATCAACTGCTACACCTATTTTTTGACTCAGTTAAGCCTACTACACTCCATTTTATTTTACTCCTTCCCTTCCTCATTGTCTTTAATTTAATATTTTACTTTATGAGCAATAAATTTTGATCCAGATCCGCATTCACTCCGGGGAAAATGTATGAGTTGAACACGCTATTCCTAAATCGATATCTAACCAGTATATAACCTAACTCTCTCGACATTTATCCATGTGCATATACGTCTACCCTGATGTTTACACCAGGTGTCAGTCATGATTAAGTTACTTCTCCGGCAAAATTTCATAGTTTTCTCCCAGCAGTGATTACTTTCCCCGTAGTCTCCTACCTCGCTCACCTCCCTCCCTTCGCCAGCAACTGCATTCTAATCCCCAGTTTGTATTAAGTGCCATCTTCCAGTTACGTTCGCAATCATGGCATCCAAACGATCGTGTGCACTATACACTTACTTCTTCCTTCCATAATGAATAATAATAATTCACATTATTAATTTTATTATGTCATATATCTGAATGTAACATAGTTGTCTTACATGGCTTTCAGGTACATTTGGAAAATATAACACGTTAGGTTTTCTCAAACAAAAGTATCTAAAGAAAACCACAAATTCGACCACTCTCGAGGTATAAGCGGGCGTAGCTGCAAATACACAGAATTTGCACAGGGTTGCATTTGAAGCACCTTGAATTGCAATAACTTCTAATATATACTTAAGGTGTCGCAGGATAAAATTTTGGGCAGTTAGAAAGTTTGAAAAGTATACTCTTTACCCCCCCTTGCATGATTTTTCTCTCGGTACTTGACATTTCTCCTCAATCAGTAGAAATCATTCATATCGTTTCAACAAATTCCCTGTGAGTGTGATGAGATAGAGAGAGAGATACAGAGAAAATGATAGTGTCTAATCTACATTTGGGTCTTGCCAGTCACCTAATAACACATTAATCAAAGTTGTTTTTTCATGAGATATTTTAATTAGGAATGGATTTCTGAGTAATACTGCTTTTACCCTTAGCCTATGTGATATAAACGGCGATTAATTTACTCACTTCCATATTTACCCCATTTTACATATGTTGCTTAAAAAGAAAAATCTCATTTCCGTCCTCTTCCATTAAGTACAAATTCATGAGTTCCTCCTGAAACCCGCGTAAGAGCTCTGATGATAGATCGTGTGGTCAGATGGTGCGGTCAAGAACTTTAATTTGTGGAATCAAAGGCGTCAATTTGTAACGCATGGTTCATTGGGGAAGAATTTATTGATGGGAATTTTTTTCAAACCATTGTTTTAAACGGAATCCCCAGCAAGAGTTCCCTCCCGATATGCGTGATATTTTCCAACCTAGATTCCATCCGAAGTAATTGGTTACATACAACACAATAGAAGTCGTTTCAAACTCATCATGGCTTAAAACAAAACTTTCGCGCCTCAACTAGGTCAAAGTAGAATTCATTACGGCATTAATTTTGGCGTGGCGTGCACCCCACATCTGCAAACGGGAATAATTTTTTTTTTCCTGGGCACAACAGAAAGATGAGCGGGAATGGGCACATTCATATTCGCCAAGAGGAGAGCAGTACCGGTGTGCATCGACGTTTCGTTTTATCGTGCCCGGAGGCTGAGGTTGGAGGCAAGAAACGAGATTCAGACGGACACCCCTTCACACCCCTGATTTCCGCAGGACCATTCATTCTCCCATAAACCAAAAATCGACTCGTTGCGTTTTCCGATTATTCCAGAGAATGCATATCGAAAGCCGTCCTCCATTTTGAACACGCTGACGCTTCACTCGTGTGGGACAACACGCCTTCACGCGACGTCCCGCGGCGCTAGCCGAGCCAAAAAGAAATTCCGGGGCTGTAGCCCGCGACCTGGAGGGAACAACAACGTTAATCTTCCTGGGTGAAAACGGAGAGCAGAAAACAAAGCAGTCGACCGCATGTTGCAGAGGGCCGCCACAGTTTGGCGTGTTTTGCAGTCCACAGTGCGCCGTCTCCCACGTGCTCCGCCTCCGCGGTGATGTTAAAGGCAAATCCATCGTATGCGTCGACGTGGCACGGCATCCGCGCATATGTAAGCCACTCAGACTGCTCCGACAGGCGCAAAACAAGTAATAATGGTTTGATACCATATTCATCCATGGCGGGAGTCTGAATTACGTCAACAGCCATCAGTTCGCCGAAATTGAGGTAACCGATATGACACCGCGTCCATAAGCAATCTGTTGTTCACCTACCGTAAATATGTTTGCGTCTTTTGGTCTAAAATCTGGAGCCAGTTTATACTATATTATTTTCATTCGGCGAGGGAATGGCGTTTCCGCCATTGCGGTGAGCAAAGGTGCTCTATCTTGAGAAAAGGCCTCGTGTAAATGAGTTCGGAGATTGCTCTCTTTAAAGCATATGGGTAAAGGAAATTTTTTTTCCAAAGCCCAGGTCCTTCTGGTAAGGTGAAATGGCAAGAGTTAGCATCCTGCGCAATATGAAACCCGACAGAAAAAAACATAACGGAAAACAACGTCGCAACCAATTTGCTTCGCAAATGACTTCGGATGAATGACTGGGTGAAATCGATAACTATGCGGATGGAGGCCAGACAAGCTCTCAATGAACGGTGAAGTAGGTATCGGACGCCGTCTGATGAAAGGAGTGGAGAAGAATTACGTCTACTCGCGATTAATGCATCGCCGCGTCTACCCAAGGGTTGTAGAACATCACCGAGAAGGAGGTGCCCTAGTGTTGCAATCACTCGAATCCTCGCATTCTCATCCCGCGGAAGCAATCTTAGAACTGGTACACAGCATATATTCAAGCTATTTCGTTACATGACGTTCTCTCTTCCATTCTTTCAATATTCGTCATTTGCGTTTAGCATGCACGATGTATTTCTCATAACTATTTCCACGTTTATCACTTTCCAATAGTTCGTCTATGGCTCCTTCAAATGCGATTTTAGTTGAAATTTCTTGGAATGAGTCCACTTGTTTTCTCTTATCACATCAGCGTCTTTAATTGACTTCGTCTTGAAGCATAATTCACAGAACCCCTTCATTTGTGACTGATAAGATGTGAACATTTCAAACTTCCTCCTTACGCAGTATTAGCGGAGAAATTTCTTAGGAATCACGATAATTCAAGTCATGCATTACCCAATTTTACAAATTTACACCGCAATGGACCTAATTCGCCAAGCAATAATTTGTAAAAATTGAATTACGGGAAGTATATTTGATTTTATCAGCAGAAAAAATAAGAAATGCCAACACTAAATTTCATTTAGGAATTATTCAACAAAAATTTGTTCAAGCCAAAAAATTCCACGGCTGGAAGATGACAAGCGATCTTTAGTTTCCATTAATACATAGTCATCACATCGTAAATTAGTTAAAAGTTAATGCAATAGAGGCAAGCTGCAAAATGATTTTTAGCGTTCAGTAAGCGAGAGTTGATAGTGCAAAGCCCTAAGGGACAGGAAACAGTATGTTATATCCATGTGAGGACATGGTTTTCAATTTATTTATACGTATGTTAATTTATTTTCTGAGAATCATCACGAAAGAGAAAATTCGTTGATGGAATTTTCAATGAAAATAACCATTGGACATAGATTATACTATTGACTAATTCATTGCCTTAAAAATTCGGGAAAAATTAGGAAAACAACTTGATTATTCTCGCTGTTATTTCAGCGAGTTTATGTACAATATTTATTCAAAATGTTTATTCCAGCAAATTCAAATAGTTATTGCACGTTCGTTGCTATGTCATACTCCTTTAGAAGTCGATTTATATGAGTATATACAGGGACATATACTTGTGAAATAATCATAAAAATGCCAAAAGTATTGAGGACATTATGTTCTAACAGCTATATTTCACATTATTGCATAATTACTCTCCTGGTCCTTTTTGAATTTTCATTGGTACAAACGTCTTATAAAGGAATAATTAAACTTAGTTTATCTTGCTCAGTGCTTAATTGGTTCAGCCCCTATCTTTGCGATAGCACTCAAGCCGTTGTGAATTCTGATAGCCACTTATCCGTTTTGGCTCAAATTACCAATGGGGTTTCCCAAGGGGTTTTCCCTTGGGGATTTGCAGTTTTCTGTCTATATAAGTGATATCACTTACTCAATTAAACATAGTCGGTACATGATATAAGAAGATCTTCAAATTTACATTCACTCTTCGATTGACAAAATCTCTGATTACATCGCAGCTGGTGGAAAGATACATTGTTTTGTTTTTTTTACTTCAGTGACAATGGATTTCCGCTAAGTTAAGCCTGAATACATTGAATATCTCTTGTTCGTAACTATTCCAAGAGGAAAACCATACTCATTGGGAACGCAAGACTTATTAGCAAAATTGATAAAGAATATTTATCCTCAAGTTAAATTGGATGATAATCACATAACTTAATGTGGTTCAGTTCGCACTTAAGGATGAACAATGACTATCAAATTGTCTTAGAACCATGTCATCGGCATTTACTACAAAGTCAATGTATCAATCGATTAGTTAAAACTGCAAAAGAATTTACTAAATATTTCCGTCAGAAAAATTTTGATATCCTCAAAACCTTTTTTTCTTCATTTGATTATTTTAGCACTATTTTGTGGCATTGTTTTTATGTATAGCTTTCATTGTGTTGTAGTATAATGATATACTTAAAGGTCTGGACCTAACTAACAAAGACTACTTGATTCAGGCCAGGTAATACAAATTAAGATTCCAATACTGAAAGGCTTTGATTACATTATCATGAACTCAGGACCATTCTATATCAAAGGCTGCTTGTCAGCTCAACCTTTTAACTATATCCCATGTCTAAAGTACTTAAAAACTTGCGTTTTTTATATAAATTCAAAGATAAGAGGTACATTACTCAATACCGAATTATTGTAAAATCAACCTTGTAATATATGTTATCCTTTGATTCCCTAATGCAATATGTTATACCTTTGTCTTAGGCTAATGCATCGTCATGTGCTATACTACCTGCCCCACCAGTATTTTGAGTTCAATAATTTAAACTACAATATTGAGCATGTGAAATTTCTCAAAAGATGAAACTCAGAGCTGAATAAATGCCCATTATATTCTATTGCCTTCATAACTCCACTTAACCAACGCATTTACATCGTTCATTAATTCTTTTACACTTTTGCTAATGCAATGTCTGACGGTCACAAAAGAACTTGCTACACGTGCATGTTTCATGAACCATTTTATCATCTCCAAGTTAATTTTATTTTTTTCCGGCAGTTATCGTTCATTCTGTTGAAAATCTTTCGCTTACGCCGTCATGTTTCATTTTCTCTTTTTTTTTGCAAACCGGAAATATTTACCATCAAGGATCCGAGCCGTGAATCAAGTTTAATTAGAGCCGGTTGATGTGGAAGATGATTTCCGTCTCAAAACCGCAAGAGTGTTTTCTCCTCACACGGAAGTGTTCCGAAAACATGTTCACGTGAATAAAAATCATAAGCGTCCACGTTCCCCGATATTCATTTACGCCACGAGGGGCAAACGAAACACGATGCAA
This sequence comes from Hetaerina americana, assembly GCF_022747635.1. Classification (NCBI taxonomy): domain Eukaryota; kingdom Metazoa; phylum Arthropoda; class Insecta; order Odonata; family Calopterygidae; genus Hetaerina; species Hetaerina americana. Next base: position 2,972,517 of record NW_027287128.1, on the reverse strand, counting down.
TACTCCAAAGGTCCCTCCCGCCCCCCCCCTTTGCGCTCCTACTCACGCTAAACCCTACCCTCGTTCCATTCACCAAAGTTTTTTGGGTGAGGGAAATCTGTGAAGAGGAGGTAAGACACGACAGAAATAAAATAAATTATAAGCGGTTAAACCGTTACTTTCCATACACTCGGTCATAAAACTTCACACAGACACACACAAAGTGCGTTGTGAGAGAGAGGGAGTTGGGGAGTCCGGTGGGGGAGAGCTGGTAGGACGAAGCCATAAAATTTAAAGCCCGAAGCTGAACGTTACCTTATGTTTCACCTGGAAGTATTAATGAGTTTATGTGTTTGATCAGTGTTCCGTCTGCGCCGTCATAAACAGCGTTAACTCCCGCCGCGGACCACTACCATCGCTGCCGTCGCCACCACACGCCGAAGTCAGTACTTCCGCGAAATGATTGAATGGCAACGGCCGGTCTTTCTCGGTCACGGGGTCTCCTGACGGGAAATTGTGCAGGGCTCAAATGTTGCGTTCGGGAAGGGATGAGGAGAGAAGGGGGAAGGGAATGGTAGGGACACCATTCGGTTTCCCATCTTGAAAGCACATGAGGTACACAGCAGAGACAAACACTATGGTGAAAAATATTTCGAACATCAAAGGAAATGAGAAGAAGAATAGCCTTCATAGCGTGCCTATTGCGTCTTTCAAAACACACGTTGAATTTACGCGGATGTATCCGGTTCCGAGTTCGAAAATTGGAAACCTGAGGTAAACGAAAACCCTTGATTTATTGAATAGCTTTTCTGGTCTGCCTTCTGCTTTAATTATTTGGTTACCTTAATTGGGAAATGTTTTCAGTTTGGGTGTTGCACGCACCCACTTGGGTAAAGTGCAACTGCATTTTCAGAATGCAGTATTATTGCACCGAAAATCAAATGAACAGCGCACTCTGGTAGGCATTTCAATTATGTACAGAATAAAATTGCTGGGCTGATTAACATTTTTTGATCTAAATTCCATTATTAAACATGGTTCAGGCTAGTCGAAACTTGAAAAACTACAGAATCTTCTATTCTCTGTTGCTTTGCCCAACTATAGTACGAGTATTTAACTCTGTTCACGGATCGACCGAAATGAGTCAATGAAAAATGTCTTAGTCATTATATTATTTTGTAGAGTGACTACAACTTCAAATTCAAATTCAGAGTATGAATTAACGCTGTAGGGGACAGAAACCTTATTTGATGATTCTTTTGATTGAAACGATTGCCCATTTTTCTAGGGCACTGCGCATCAATACTATACATTTCACGAATTTATACTTATATATATATATATATATATATATATATATATATATATATATATATATATATATATATATATATATATATATATATATATATATTAGTCATCGCTCAATCAAAAACCCATTTGATTTTCTTGAAATTGAGAATAATTAATAACTTGGAATAGAGTGTAGATTAGTATGGGTTGAAAAAAAATTTCTTTTAAAAGTAGCTACGGATACTTTTGAAAAAGTGGCTATTAGTAAGAGAAAGAAGAGGATAAAAAGTAGAAAGCAGGCGGACTCCCTTTGGTTTCCAACAGAGTTAGCACATTTCGCATTAGCCTTTGCGTATATAGGAAAATTGTATAAAATTTTCTTAATTACTTACCCAATAAGTTACACAACTATTACCAAATTACTTACACAAGAGTTAGCATGGTACGACAAAATCAAGCATTTACGCGGTGATCATGCACATTTGCGCTTCATTCATAACCTTCAAACTTTCATTTACTTAATACTTGGCTAATTGCAAGCACGAGGTCGACTGGAATGCTCGAGGATGAGAACTCTGAGTAATGCGCGTAGTTACAATTACGATTTCGGAAAGAAAAGTTTAAAAGCATTCAGATTTCTTAATTAAAACCGGCTGTGGGATGTCCGGATTGGTCTTCCCGGACCAGCCATTTGGGAAAGGCAAGGACACTTTGTAGCCGGAGTGAGCATTTCCCTGGAATATATTGTCACGCGCGGGCGGTGACGCAACCAAGAGAGACGATTTCGCAGTCGGCCACGGAATAAGGCGAATCGCGGACCGCTTTCCCATTCCGTCATTGCTCCCCTGCACGCATACATGCAGGAGAAGGAACGGCAAACTAAGGAGCCAAGATTAATCAACTTTTTCGGTGAGATCCTCCGCGGAGTCATACGTTCTCTCGTTTCACTTCCGACAAGCGGGCACTGCAGAACTCTCGTGTGGCGAGTGAGAGGAGGAGGGAATGGATGCGGATTGGGAAAAGGGGGAATGGGGAGGTATCACTCGGCGTACATCCTCTGAATGCTCTCGGGGGAGATGAGAGATCCTCAAATTGAAAACTCCACCGTCACGGAAAATTGAACAGCGAGCCTCTTTTTATTTCATTTTTTTCTTGCTCGGAAAGAAATCCTTCAAAGGGCGAGTGGGAAAGTTTCCCCTTAAAAAAAGTCACGGGCTGAAATCCTGGATCTTTTTTTATACATGCTGGGATTAAGCAGTCCCATTGGAGGGAAGACAATGTTTTACTCTCTTAAGAGATGCAAAGTCTCACGGTTGGACTTATTTTTTTATTCTCCCGACGTCTTGCTGCTGCAGACTCTTTTCTAAGACAAGGAGTACAGTGAAAAACATAACTATCTCAATTGAATATACGCCGTATATTGTTTTTTCACGCGTGTCAATAGGGTCGTTAAATATTAATGCAGCACTGAAGGAGATAAACCGTCAGGACAAAGAAAATTTTTCCCAACTTTTTTCTTCTTCAAGTGACACTGCAGATTTAGGGACTACTCAGTTGTCTGCATTTGATTGTTTGATACCAAATCGAAAAATAAACTAGAGGAAACTTTCATAACTTGCAAATCAGTTTTGAACGAAAGAAAAAAATAAGAGTTTGTATGCATGCAGGAAACTAGACGGTGCAATGTATCACTGAATAATTTTACCATAGTTACTCTATGAAATACCTTGAAAATTTTCCTTTTTTAAATACTGAATGTTCTTTCATACTCGCAGTCAGTTAACATAAGTCGTAGTAATATCTATATTGAAATCTTTGATAATAAGGCCTTAACGGAACATATTTATAGCAAATACCTTCTTCCGCATCACGTTCGAGATTGTAGTGTTGTATTAAGAGTTAAATTTTCCGGTGATTAAATGATTTGATACTTCTATACGCCAAATGACAAATACTCTGATTGCCAACGGATTCTAAATAATTGAATGTTTTCGGGCAATACGAAAAGTGTATACAATTAATGACAAATCTATCATTGGATAAACTTAGTTTCAATATTATGCTATCTGAAACTTGCGCAAAATGTACACCATTAGATGCAATACATAGGTAGAACAAGTTCTAACGATGTGCTGAAAGACATGATAGCGGTAGTAAGAGGTATATCAAGGAGAAGAGATAAACTGATTATGCACTAAAAGTATACAGATTTAAGAAGTTTTCGAAACAAACCAGCCACAAAAAAATGGAAAACAGAATTTCAGCGCGGAAAGTTAAAAAATGATAATGCTAAGTAAAGACGTTATCAAATTAATTACCTTGTTATCTTGGCCATTGGTTCATGCAAGTGAATTAAAGACATGTAATTCATTAAAAAAAGAGTATTTGCACCTTTGGAGATTTATTTCGATCAATCACCCCATCATGACTGAGATACCCGTATCTCAGAGATGGTTACATCCAATATAAACTTACTTGTTTCAAGAAAAAACTTTTATTTTTCATTTATTCCCTTAATAAACTTATTTACGTTTATATATTACAACTTTGGGTATTGTGATGGCACAACGAAATAGGCAAACACGAAGCATTGTGAACGCAGAATATAACTATCGATTGTAAAATTATTCTATAGAAAAGTTTTTTAAAGTATTTTTTTCCGCAGGTGGATATGAGAGACGCGAGAAGCGACGGTCTGGTGCCTGGGCACAATCCCGCGAGCAACTTCCACGAAGCAAGGGACCCCAGGAGAGTGTGCACGCCCACGGTTTCCCGGCCGTGTTCCCAGAAAGAGGGATCACTTCACGTTGGGTTCCGGTGTCTTTCTCCCTCTCTCCTCTTCCCGGGTTGAGGAGCGGGAGATCCGACAAGAGGACGGGCGTTCCGTTGAGAAGACAGGCGGCGGCTTACGGAGATTGTCTCGTTTCTGGGAATCCAGGCGAGACCAGAGGCACGCGTGTTTCGAGAGCAGTACGTCTCCAAACCCCACAACACGGTGGAACGCTCCCTCGACTCGACCGTGCCCATGAAAATAAATTATCCACGGTGATGACTGGGCTATCTGCCGTAATGGAATAATCCGGTGGAGTAATCCGCAATATTGCTTCAGAGGAAAAGCAGAATGGCAAGTGCAAACGGCTGACGCTAAATTCCCAAGATTTTCCCATTCCTGTGGTAACGCCTGGCCAGGGTATTCATTGTCAACAAGTACGACAATTAGCCATTCCAAGGTAGCTTACAAGTCATAGAATTTCATTCAGAAATAAATTGTTGCTAAATTGAAAAATGAAAACAAAGCAGAAACACTTATGACAGCTGGATTCAATTTTTAAACTTTTTCAAGCAACGATGTGTTCCTCTTAAAAAGTTACAAGAAAATACACAAAATAACCAGCTGGACTCGAAATTACGAAATGTTAGGATGCTTTTCATGAATAAAAAGGCATTAGATTATACTCTCAAATACGACTACGAACAAAATAATGAAAGGATTTCAGGGAATACCTATGCAATTTGTTTTCACATGTTATGATATCAAGAAAATTTTAGCGCTCAGTAGAATTGTTTCCCTGCCATTAGGGTTACATATATTTGACAACATGACAGAAGTTACCCGCCGTGCATCACGTGGTTAAGCTAAATCCGCAGATGATTAATCCGTCCTTCGTCATTGCCAATTAAATTTACCAAGTTCAATGAACAGTAACAAATAGGTGTGGGATACAATAATTGGCACTCTTGCTATTGCGGAAATAGAAAATGATTTTAATGACCCATCAATATAATAAAGTGTATAGTGGATGTGCTTTAGTATAAACCCTCTTCTGTTATTCGGTGAAAACGTTGACCCATCTATTATTCCAACATCCATCATGGTAAATATTCCTTTTGACCATTACATTAGCATGCCTGCCCCCCGAATTTGAGCGTTAACATATTTATCACAATTCAAAACAAATGACACTTGTATTCGATGTGTTCAACTCAGAATAAACTATTATTATTGCATTCTTTGGACAACCTTATGTGCGTCCTTTATCCTACCGATATTCCCTAAATATAATATTCCAAACTTCTTGTGTATAATCTTCGCGCAAAATTAAAATTACTGATTTAATGCAATTTTTAGATATTTAGATAGATTTCGATATAGATGTACGGATAGAAGAATAGAGGAAGACCATATAAATATTCAAGTAGCGATTGTTGGAGGCCTGTTCAATAATCAGTGGTCGTATTTGTTAATCCCGTTTAAGTATCGCGTAGATATTTAATTTAATTTCATATTTTTTCTCATTGTGTAATATAAATTTCGTACAAATTGAATCTAGTATTAAGTTAACCGAAGTCGCTGCAAGTTTAAACATGTTTAATTCACCGATGTTAACGATGAAGGAGAACGACTACACTGCACTGACACTTTGCTGTCACAAGAACAAAACGTCAGCCGAGGCCAATATACCAGAGAATTATGAGGATTCTGTTCCTCTCTATAGAATAACTAGGATATGTATGAATATGTTTAAAGAGAGGGAAAAATCAATGTCAAAGGAAGATGGACCGAAAGCTTCAGAGTCTCCTCTCACTGAAGACAAAATGAACATCCCTACTGCAGTTTTGAGAGGAGTTTGTCGAATAAAGAGAACTATCCCAAATATTGAAATTTGATTCAGTGTCACCCACGATTCCTAAATAGAAAAATTGCACAGGAGACGTGTTTGTGTGTGGAGTTCTCCATAAATCACACTGCGTACAGACAGCCCCATGTGATATTTTCCTATTCCCCAATGTAATGGAGCATCTTCTTAAAAATCATTTCTTATAATCAAAATCAGGTGTAGGCATTCTGAATAAGTTTTCAACTTGCAACGGCTGCTGCTGACGCAATGCTGGAGTTCAATCAATGAAGTTTGTAACACATATAAATCCTCATCAATTTAATAACATAGGAAAAAATTAAATTTGCGCAGAAAACATTATTCTTTAGTTTGTGATCACTCTTAATTGAACTGTCATCGTAGGCAAAATGACAGGAGTTGCCTGAAAAAGAAATTCATCTGTGTATCGTGGGCGTGGAATGTTTCATGCGAAATCAGCGAAATGAATTGGTTGAAAAAATTACTCAAATAGAAAATTAAGTTATAGTATCAGTTAAAACTGAAAACGGAGAAGTGTGTAAAATCAAAGAATTTTAAAGTGCGACAAATAGTGATGAAAGAAGAGGAGAATATTACCACGAAGAAAAATCCAAGAAAGTAGGTTTAATATACGATGCTATACGCTCTTTAAAACTGAAGTCAAGGTCTTTACCATTCCACATGACACTGTCTCAGATAAATGTTAATGCACAGTGAGTAAACTACGCAGAATGGTCAAATCTAAGCAAAAAAATCAAATCCAACGAATTACTTTCCCAAGAGGCAATATTATTTGGAGAAATAATGATTTAAAACAGTAAAAACGCATTTGTAGACTAAATTTACTTAAAGAATTCACTCATAACCCCTGGCTTCGGATATGCGCATTTCAAAACAATAGACTGTGGAATAAATAATTCGTCAAAACAGACGTTATTTTAAAAAATGACCAGTGTGGTGATCAGCACATCTCCGTCGGAATGAGTCGTCACGCCACGCCACTCAGATGGCGATACCACCGTTAATTGCGATGGTGAATCCTCGCCCCGTGCGAATGAGAGGACGCGAATTAGGCGTATTGAGAGAGAGCTCACTCATAGGGAGGATAGGAGGGAGGGCGGGCGACGTTGCGGTGTCGGTGGCCAAAGGCCTCTGAGGGGGATAGGGACAAGGGGAGAAGGTGGGGTTGAGTCGATGAGGACGCCCCCTCATCGACATCGACGACGGCTGGGAGGGCGGGAGGGTGTGCCTGGGGAATGATTGCTGCGGACGTGCGAGGGAGCGTTGCGGGTCCTTCGCAACTTGATCACTGTTATTTGGGGTGTTGTAGAGGCAACACACCACTCCCGCTTTCCCCACCTCCCGTCATCTGTCTGTCGACCACATCTCGAATCAAGAGAGATTGGCTCCTCCATCCCTCTTCTTTCTCCGAAGGAAGGATCTCGACCCGGGATTCCCGGACTTCGCCACCTCACCCTTCTATCCGCTACGATTCCCCCGGAACGCTCGCGTCGGTTGACGAGCGAAACGTGCGAACGTCACCATTATGTTCAAAATTATTTCATGACTTCCTTCCCCTCTATCCTTGTGTGGCTCCTGCCTACGTTAATGACACCACCGACGGTGTTCTTGTTAAGAGATCATCAAAAATGATGAAAGGTTCTCGGTCGGCGGCTAATAATTTGGGCGTTCATTAGCGGGAAGTGGAAGAGAGGGAAAGATTAAGATAAGATTTAGAGTTTATTTCCTCCGAAGTACGAGGATGGTCTGAAAAGTTCTCGTTCTTGCTTATGGATGGTATTACTACTTGCATGATGTTTTTCTATCACATTGGCACAGCATTGAGTAAACGCTATGTGAAATTGCAAACCATTCTATCCTACAGCTCGCTCTTTGGCAGTCGTTTTAATCAGTTGCAGTGCATTTGTTATAAATGGAAAACATCGAGTATCGGCAGTGATGAAATTCTTCGTATAAGAAGGTTTATTGCCGACCGACATCCATTCGAGAATCAATTGTAACTATGTATGGGATATTCATTTCCTTAAATTTCCATCGTGAAGAAACGGGCGGCCGAGTGTAAACGCGGGCGCGAAAGCCTCTTAAGGTGATTCGCGTGAAGGACGTCCGAAAAGTGAAACCACACTAGAATAATCGAAAAAGTGCACGATATTATTATGAAAGATTGGCGTGCGAAGATTTGTGAAATTGCTAATTTTGTATGGATATCAAAAGAACGCGTAGGTTATAGTTTGCGAGAGGAGTTGCATATGACAAAGCTTTGCGCAAGATGGGTGCTGCGTGTTCTCACTGTGGATCGAAAACGCATTCGGGCGACACTTTCCAAAACTACTATATGTTTGGCGCGCTTTACGAAGAACAAGAGTGATTTTCTGCGTCGGTATGTGGCAATAGATGAAATATGGATTTGCCATTACACGCCAGAATCGAAACGAAAATCCATGCAGTGGATAGGGATCGTTTATTCGGCTTAGAAGAAGACGGTACCGTCCACGGGAATGGTCATGGCGTCGTTTGTTTGGGATGCAAAAGAAATTATGTTCATCGGCTTTCTTGAAAAAGGTAAAAGATAACAGAGGAGTACAACAATAAACTTCTAATGATACTCCACGCAAACATTCTTGAAAGCCGACCTCGCTTGCAAAAGGAAAAAAAATCAAGACGACTGCATCGGGACAATACAAGTGTCTACAAAAGTGTTTTAGCGTTTGGAAAATTGAGGGATTAGCATTATGAAGTGCTGGAGAATCCAATGTATCCCCCGGATTTGGTTCTCTCGGACTTCCTTCTCCTTCTAAGACTCAGACGTTTCCTCTCCGGTCAATTTGTTTCGTCCTGCCAAAAAGTGATTGCGGATTTAAACAAGTACTTTGCAGCACTTCCGGAAGAAAACAATAGAGACAGCACAAAGGCACTGAAACACCACTGGATTAAATTTTTTAACATTTAAGTCGATTTTGTAGAAAAATAAAACTTTTTTGAGAACAACAATCGTCATTTTCATCATCAATCAGAGAACTTTTCGGATAACCCTCGTATCATAGCTTAACGTAGCTCCAGTTCATCGCTATAGCTTCAATTTTTAGCCGATATTAGATGAATTGAAGTGCATCTAATGGCTTTTTAACTAACTACTTGAAAATTTAAATCAAAAGCAAAGAATAATAACGAATTAGTTGGCTTCAAAGCCGCATTGGCAGAAAGATATTATGAGAGTACAGATTAGAAAGCAGTAGTAGGAAAAATTAACTATTTTAAAAATATAAACAATATTAATTGCAGCTTCAATATAATAACAGATTTTGTTTACACTTATGAATTCAAATTTAGCTCATTTAGTTTTAAATTTATTTTCCTAAATATTCCATTCTTCAATTCCTTATTGGCTCATATTTGTTTCTTCATTTTACACTTATTTTCTACACAAGTGTATTTTCTGCATCTTTCTCCTTTTTTCACTTTTCCGCCCTAACCTACAACTTCCCTGTGGCCTCAAAATATTTTCTCCGACCAGCATTTCTTTCTTATTTTAAATTCTGTCAAGCACGCATTTTCTTCCCAAACCATATGACTTTCTGCCTAGATGATTGTATTCATTCTTCCACAAGACCACATTTCAAAAGTCTCTAATCTACGCAAATTTGTTTCCTTCAAAACAAGCATGTCAGCCATATAATTCTTCGCTTCACTTCAGCCCTCACCATTTTTTGCTTTGCATATTTATATATATTTTTTTATTTAGAGTCCTGTTCATCAACTCTCCCTTCTATTGGCCGTACAGGTCTAATTTGAAACAACTAAATTGACGTCTAAAAGACGTACTCTTATGCTTTACCCATGGCCATCTTCATTGATATACTGTTAACTTGTTAATGAGTGGATGTTGGGAGAGATACTCTCAGGGTTATAAATACTTACCTTCAAGAGGCCTTCAAGTTTTCCCCCGCCTGCACAACTACACTCAGTTAATTAATTATGTTTCCACGCGCATTTGAAGAGCAAAAGCGCCATCAGGGTAAAAAAAACGGCCGCGGTTGATAAACTATCACCATAGAATATCTTTTGGATCAACTTCCTTCGAATATTTCAAATATTAGATATTATTTTCAATGTTTCCTCCTGAGAAAGAAATGATTGTTTTATATGGACCCCAGTGATTGTCGCGCACCGTGACACAGTGAGGAAAGCCCACGAATATGAAGTACTCTGAACGCAATATCCACTTTTAAATTTAATGCTACTCTCTTTGATTAATAAAGAGAAACAACACTCCCTCCTTTAATGCATAAAGGTAAATAATATTCTGCTCATGCGGTACCCTCAGTCATAACCAATGTTTCTTTTTGCTAACACAATAATGTCTTATTGAAAATTGTCATAGATGTATTCGGTAATCGGGAGGTTTGAAAGTTCGAACATTGAGTGTATTAGATTAACAGGTGTGAAAACTTACCATTTTCACCTGGATTCTATCAAGGTGAAACTATTCAACAATATTTTCCATAAGTAACATAATTATATTTCCTCATTAGTTTATTTTTTCGCGGGATTTTAATTCTGGTGCAGTCGAATCAAGAACGTGGGTTGCGAAATGCGACAGGAAAAGGACCAACCTTAATGCCTTGGCCTGACGATTTTGTTACAGTTTTTCAGATGTTTGGCTCGTTTAGCGAATCGTCGTTTTGTCATGGACATCATCATTAGTGTTTTTTTCGTCAAATACGCACCATTCCTTTGTTTTGAGTCACGCATTGGATTTTTTTGCGATACACACCGGTGGGTTCATTCTCCGAAATGGTGTATGGGTACCATTTGTTATTTCTATAAGTTTAATGCGCGCAATGGGCTATATTCATCTTGATGGACCTGCTTTCCTGCAGAGCATATTACATCTCGTTTCTCTTTACGCTTACCTACTGGCACACCTCTCATTTTCTTTCTCTCTCTCTCCTTCTACGCCATTCTTCTCATCCCAAAAGCCCTATTCTCTCCCCCTTTCACCCTCCCCTGCCCTCCTGATCCCAATGGAAATGCGGTCCCCGCACTTGTTCCCCTGGGACTCTCCAACCCATCCACGCCGCTTTCAGACGAAGTCCTTCGCCACGAACTTTTTCGGCCCCTTTTTCCGAGAGCGGGGGAGAGATGGAAGAGAGACCCAGCACGGAGGGTGCCCGTCGTGTAAGGCGGAATAAAGGGGGTAAGGCAATGGCCGTGGGAGGGAGGACGTAGGGGAGATAGGGGGAGGGAAGTAAAGAGGGAGGAGATACGAGGGAGGGAGAAGGAGATGCTCTGAGAAAAAAGTTCCGCGCCCTCGGGTTGAATATTTAATGATCTGGTCACACCATTTCTTCAATTTCTAAAGGTTCTTCTGTTTCAAGGACGAAACTACAAAAAATCAGGTGGACTTGGATTTAAATCATTATCCAATTGATCCATTTACATGAGAATAAAGGAAACTTCCTGCTCAGGATTTACAGGAGGTATTCGGCATGCATTAAGATACCTCTATGTTTTGGTCAATGGTTAATGACAAGAAGTGCATCATAAATGCTTGTGTGACATATATAAAGAAAAAGTCAAGAATATATTGCAAATTTGTTCACAGAGCATTTAATTGAGGGAGTCGATGAGCTCTTGTGAGATTTTGGGAAACTGTTTGTTTTCACGATAACCATAATCATATGTACATCCTGGATTATTACAATCAAAAAACGTGTGGAGAGCAGTTCGTTTTCAATCGATTTTAAAACACGAGTATTATTTCAAATTATTGTTTCCTATGAGGCGATAAACAAGAGCGGGATTATATATTCAAACGAAATGAAAAGCCACAGTTTGTTGATGCTCTTATTAGGGTGGGAGTTAAAATTTTCATGATAGGTATTGTCAACTGATTTCGTCAGCGGGTAGTATGTATCATGGCAGCCAAAGAAATAGGATTTAGATACGAAACACATTTAGCAAGCAGAACTTAAGGAAATTGAAATTAGCGATGCAGTATTAAGTCTTTGGAAAAATACCAAATTGTAATTGTCGGTAAAGTTTTACCACGTTATTCCGGATGACATATGACCATGCCTTTCCCATCGACTATACCCTTGACATGGTGGAAAGGCCTGTAAGTTCTGACTTCTTCTAGAGTTGTGCTGGTAGGAGTAATGAAATTACTCCTAGTAGGTTCACCCATGGCAGATAGGTCGAAGGGTAGGGTGTACTCCAGGTAGCGTCTAGTCCTCAGTGAAGGGGCTTTAAAGGCTTCCGTGGTCATCACCTCACAAAATTCTTGCAAAATGGAATCGAGAGCAGCATCCCAAAAGACACAGAAGAGGATTAAACCATTTAGAACAGGAACGTGGAATTTTAAGACTATGTGGAGTACAGGGAAGTTAGAAATTATGAAGTGAGAGAGAGAAAATATAAAGTTAAAAATGAATATATGGAGGAACAATGTGGTAAATACAGAGACCAAAAACCTAAGAAATAGAGAATATGATACGAGATGAGGAAAGGTTAGATCAAGGCAAATCTGATTGCGGGATAGAAAGGACTTTACTGGATTTGAAATGAAGTAAAGCCGTGGGGTGGAAAAAAATTCCCGCGGAATCACTCAATAGTTTAGGAAAACGTGAAAGAAAGAGTATTAATGGACTTAAATCGTGGCATTTATGGTAGAACAACTTGGGCGGGATATTTTGTCAGATCTGAATCAGTTCCATCCCAAAAAAGAGAGAGGCAGCCATGAGCTAGGACTACAGAGCAAAAAGCCTGATTCCGTACGCAGCTAAGATGGTACTTCGGATCATCAACAACAAAATTGAGTGCAGGGGAAATAAATACTTAGGGGATGATCAGTTGGGGTTCATGAAGGGAACAGACACACTTGATGCAATTGAAGTAATTATGTCACGAAGAGAGAGGAGCCTAGAATACAATGAATATGTACGTATTTGCTTATTAAGTAGATTTCGAGAAGACATCTCATGAAGTGAATTTGGTAAAATTAAATTTTGAATTGCATAAAATAGGAGTAGATTGGAGGGCTAGGATTACTAGGAATCTGTGCTTGAGCATACTGCCGTAGACTACTCAGGTGCGAGTGACAAATGGAGAGTTGGGATGGGCAGGGTAAGGAAGAGGGTTAAGATAGCGTTGTCCATTATCACTGGTGCTCTTAAATGTATATGCGGAGACAAGGGCGATAGAAGCATCGGAAAAACTGGAGGCAGGAGCTGAAGTCGGTGTAAAATTCTTAAAATCAGCTAGGTTTTCGAATGATCAAGCCTTGGTCAGCTAGTCATCCAATTGATTGCAAGTTTTGGTGAGTGCGTTGGAAAGTCAGTGCAAAAGGCATGGGATGAGAAAAAATGCACACAAAGCATAGGATATACGCCCATCAAGAATAAGGAAACCCAAGTCAAATATTAAAATAGGAGTTTACGTATCCCGGAAGTGTTTTGCATCGAAATAGCCAAAGTAGCAGGGATGTAAGAAAAATTGACTTCGAAAAACAAAATTGTACAAGGACGAAGGAATTGATGACGGAGACATAAAGTAAGGATGTTAAGCAAAGGCTCGTTTTTAACTTTCATACAGAGCATGTTTTGGTACGGCGTGGAAGCGTGATCGTTGAAGGAAGACAATAGACGTAGTTTGGAGACTATTGAAACGTGGTTATGAAGAAAAATACAATGACTATGATTGCTTCAATATCGAAATAAATCTATTATTAGAAAAGATCTTTGCTCAAAATCAAAATTATTCAGCAATCAATCGTTTATGTTAAATTTAAAATAAAACAAATGATGAGTATAATTTAAAGCGTGTGAAGGGGACAAATGCTCTACGAGTGTATTACGTGTTGTTCACGTGCCATGATCGATTAATTGAATATTAGGTTAGAACATACTCAAAATTTTAATTGAAAAGTCAACTATCATCGAAGTATAGAGTATTAATTGAGCGTACCAGCTGACATTTTTTCGGATGAACTATCATAAATGTATCTGCATAAATGAATGCATAAATGTATATCATGAACACCGATGATCACCAACTCCATTATTTCTTCATTTTCATGAAAGATATTCAGGAAGTTCTCTCGGGTTTCCCACCGGGTCAGCGTGGTGTGCACCGACGTTTCGACGGCTAACTCTGCCATCGTCTTCAGGGTGAAGTGATCACTTCACCCTGAAGACGATGGCAGAGTTAGCCGTCGAAACGTCGGTGCACACCACGCTGACCCGGTGGAAAACCCGAGAGAACTTCCTGAATACAATACGCCGGGAAAAATTGAGATCCTTCATGAAAGATACGAGGGTCATCCGGAAAGTAGTACCCGTTCGTGAAATAAAGACACAAAAGTAAATATTAACAAACATAAAAAATTTTATTTGAAAGAGGATTCTTTAAACTACTTCTCAACATAATCTCCAAGCAAATTAAGGCATTTGTCATAACGTGTGACAAGTTTCTGTATTCCTGCTGCATAGTCCTTCGCCGCCAGCTCATTGAGATACGCGAGGGACCCATCTTGCACAAATTTTTGCATAATGCAGATGGTGTTTAACAATTTCATGAACAATTGTTCGAGAAACATTGGGAAAATGCTCACAGATGTCATCAATTGTGACGCGCCGATCGTTCCTCACGAATTCGTCAACTGAGCTCACCAGTTGGTCTGTAATGACAGACGGTCTCTCCGAACGCTCATCGTCGTGTGTGTTCCCCCTCCCCATGTTGAAGTTGCGACACCACCGCCGAACAGACGACTCGTCCATTACATTGTCTCCATACACCTCCTTTAATTGGCGATGAATATCACATGGGCGAACGTTTCTTGCATTGAGGAATTTAATCACTGCCCTCACTTCACAACTGGCGGCGTTCTCAATTTTTTTAAACATTGTAAACAATCACAGAAACAACACAGGCAATGCTAGCGTCACGCAACTTGGCTCAGAGAAGGCAGACAAGCCACTGAAGCTATCTGACCTCGTCCAGTGGCTACTCGCGTCGTCAGCACTTCATGCGGCACGAACGGGTACTACTTTCCGGATGACCCTCGTATTTATGTTCGTTACAAAATAAACCATGGGAAAAATTCGAATATTGTACTGTCGCCTTACACCAATATGGGCAACACTAAAGGATAAGAATAATGATAGCTATTTTAAAATTCCATTTTCTAAAAGTGTTCTGAGACTGAATCCAGTAGAATTTAAAGTACTTGGAAATATGTTCATAGTGGATCTCACGCAACCATGCTATTGATACATTACTATAGCTAAAACACTGCCATTTTATTCACATTGTACCTTCCTTTGATTGAAACTACCATAATAATTAGACTTGCGTTTGGCAAAGACGCTTTCCCAAGATGGAGGATTTTGATGACAAGGACGTTGAGTACGGATGTTACAAAAATGCTCGTTAAAACTGTCATTTGGAGGGTGATTTTGTACAAACGCAGAAACACGGTCGTTTTTGCAGTGATAAGCGTAGATTGGATTCTTCGGAAATGTGGGTGTAAAAAAGGATGGAAAGATGAAATAAATATAAAAGTAAACAAAAGAGGCAATGCTAGGAATGATGGAAAGGAGAGAATTGTTGGAAGAAATCAAAATGAGACAGGAAAGATAGATGCATAGAACTTTGATTGATGATGACATTGAAATTAAATTTAAAATACTTCGCCTTTCCACATAAAAAACTTTTATTTACGACCTAGGTTTCGTTATGGTATAACATCATCAGGTCTAACATCATCATGGTATAACATCATCAGGACCGGATGATGTTATACCATAACGAAACCTAGGTCATAAATAAAAGATTTTTTATGTGGAAAGGCGAAGTATTTTAATTTAATTTCAATATGAAGAATTTCCACCAAGTGACGCCAGAAACTCTTTCATTGATGACATGCTATACTCGTATGGTGTAATAGAGGGAAGTACGTTAGGCAGACGAGAAAGGAGTACGATAGGATTAGACATTTTGAGCAGAAAAAACGGAGGAAGAAAGTACGCTGAATTTAATAGTTTATTGCATTGCCGAATATCAGGTTGTGTTTTGCTAGTAGAGTCAAGTACAAGGTCTGTTCCAAAAGTAGTATGATTTATTTTTCCCCGGATAGGCGGACGGGCGGGCGGCGGTTTCTCTGGCTGAGTTCGAGGGAGGGGAGTCTCATGAAAGGCTGGAGGCCGGTGGTAGTTCGCTCCCAGCCTTTGCGGAGTAAAGATCATTCGTTTGCGTAACCTCTACGATATAACCTCGTTACGCTTCGTCATGAACCGGCTATTGGGTCAACGCTACGCCATCAAATTTTGGGTGAAACTGAGCAAAACCGGCAAAGAGACTCATGACCTGCTCAAGATGATGATGGTGACAAAGCCATAGGTAGCTCGGGTGTTTTGTTTTGGGAGGGTAGAAAAGTTGTTGAAGACGCCGAACGTTCAGGACTCCCTTCGACCTCAAAAAGTGACGAAAATCTTTCAGGGGTGAAAGATTTATTGGACAGAGATCGCAGATTATGTGTTTGCATGGTTTTTGATAAGATCGGTATTCCTAAAAGTGATGTAGATCGACTTGTGACCGAAAACATGGGAATGGGCAAGGTGTGTATGCGAAGTAGGTGCCGCGAGTGCTTTCGGGCGAACAAAAGGAAACTTGCACGAGGATCTTCCAAGTGCCTCTCGACCATGTGATTGAGGATCCAAATTTTTTAAACAACGCCCCACCAGACTTTTTCCTGTTCCCCCGCCTCAAATTTGTGCTAACTCACTGCTCGATAGAAGCGTTACAACAGGCCGTAATGAGGGAGCTTAGTAAAATTCCGGATGCCGCCTTCCAGAAGGCATAAGAGGCGTGGAAAACACGCTGGCAGCGGTGTGTGGACGCACAAGGGTGCTAATTTGAAGACTTTTGAGTGAATGTATCAACATTGGGCAGCATATTATTTTAATCGACTAAGTCGTATTACTTTTGGGACAGATCTTGTAAAAAAATGTATCGTTATGCTTCTGCGTAGGCTGTTTCCATCCAAAAGCTACCTTAACCGGTTGAATATCAATGACGATACACATGTACATAATGAGACTGAAAATTCTTTAAATATAATTCAAGCAGCGCTTAAGCATTGGGCATAATTTTGTTATTTGGGACAAAAATTAACTCTTATCTCCGAGTTCTCGGCTTTTTCCTCTATTAAGAGTTTTTTAATCAAAAATTTAATAAAATTAACACGCAATGGATATGCTCGTTTAAAATTTGAGACTTAAACGTTAAGCGTCTCCTTTATATTGTATAACGGTCCGAACAAAGACCCATGCAACTGTAAAAGTAATGCGAAGTGGCTTGGTGACCCTAAAAGAACAAGCAGAGCTCATTTACATCGTAAACCTCACGTTTCACTGAAAAAATTGCCCATTTTTGATGTGCGATAAATGCCTTTCCAGAGGTTGGGAACTGCCACAAGTTATAACAAGTTCAGTGAGAAAGATAAAGGAACTCAATGGAACTCGAGGAAACGCTACCTCGATGACAATTTCAATACTTTTTTCCGCACGGAATGGAGCAAATTTCCAAGCTTACCAAGGCGAGGGGATAAAACTTCTCGGAAGGCCACTGGCGTGACAGGAGATCAAGTGCGCGACGCGATTAAAATTGTGACGGAAAAAGAAACGAGCGGGAAAATATAAGGAAAAGGTAAATGGAAGGCGATTTATCTCAAGCATCTTTCCTCGCTCTGGCCCTTAGGACTCAGAAGGAGAGAGAAAGTCCCCATTCCCCCACCTCCCCACATTGCCCCTTGACCACCCCCCGCACCAGTCAAACAAAACACGGAGGTGGGATAAGGGAAACGGGTGAGGATGAGGGAGAAGGAGAGAGAAAGAGGAACAGAGATGGGAAAGGGGAGTGAGGGCAGTGCGGCGGTATTCTGGGAAATGAAAGCGTCTCCACGCTCCTCCTCCGCCGCGATGATGTGCCCGGCACTCTCGTGATGACCGTGCGTGCCGTATGTCTGTGTGTGTGTGTGTGTGTGTGCCACACTCGGGAGCGTTCCCCGCATTCCACCATCAGGTGCCCTCGGAATCTGCATTTTGCGGTCTCTCCCTCCATCTATCCTACCGCACCCACACGTCTCGCCCCACCCCATATTCCACCCCCATCTGCCCCCAACGCCGCAAAACCTGGGAAAGGGGAGGAGGAGGATGTGGGTAAACATGTTTTCGCCCCCCCTACCGACCCTCTTTCTCTCCCCAATCCCAGGGCCGCTACCCTCTCATTCCCGGCCCGGCCACCATCCCACTCGCATGGAACAACACCGACATCCCGCAACGCGGGAGGGAGAGCGGTGTGGGACGAGATGGGGGAGAGTGTTGGGTGCCATACTCCCGTTCATGCTTCCCTTCCCCCACCCTCTCCCCCGCGCACCCTCTAACCGGGCAACCTTTCACGGCACCAACGCCACCACCCCAGCAACTGCTGCCCCGACCGGCCGGCCTCAAGCTCCCAACTCGCCCCGTGGGCACGCACTGGGCCCGCAAGCCAGAGCCCTCAGTCAAACGTGGTGGGAGCGAGTGGAAGGGAGGTGGAAAAAGAAATAAATACAAAATCGAGGAATTTATTTGCTTCTTATCGCCGTTTAAATTTTGATATAATTGTCCTCGCGATGACTAGGGTGTGGTTCGTTAGTGAATTTGTCTTATTTTGATATTATTTTGATCGAATAAAATTCTTTTTCTCTACCATTCCTAGGAACAAAAAAGCTCGTGAAATTTTACTGTAAAAAATACATTTTAATTAGCTTCACAATATTTGGAAGGACTGCTTCATATCACATCTTGTATCTTCCGTGTTAACATTGAAGACTATTCGAAACAGGGGTTCCAGGAATCTGACTATTCCTATTTCTAATAAGGCCCATGGCAGTACTTTAAATTTTGTGTGATTCATTAATGTCAAGTATAAATTTTCGTTCGTAAGTATGACCGACCATAGAGCATTTCCTAAATGCTCAATGAAGTGAACTTAGTGGTTTAATCTCAAATTTCGTCATCCCTACATCCAAGATAAAGATATGACAATCTTTAAAAGATTTATTGTGTATTAGCATATAAACCGCATATAGCAGAGTTAACAGACCATTCAGTTCTAATTTCTCCCATCCATTTTTACCTAATTTTAACTGCACGCGTGCTTATAAATGTACAAGTAAGTACTAAGTACTAATCAATGCAGTATTTTTATTAATTTCTCACTTTCAAATTGCTGAGTATTTGACGAGAACAGATGTGCACTAATAAAAAGAATAAATTTAATAGCACTAATAAAAGCAATAAATTTCCTACAAAGTCCATTTCCTTTAATTTACCAACTCACAGATTACTCATTGAGTCGTATTCTTTTGGCATGGAAAGATAAATTCACTGCTAGAATACATCCATGCTGAAAGTCGAATTTTAATTCTTTATCTTTCAGCTTATGGTTGGAAAGTTAGACGGTTAGGGTCGTCGTAGTTAAAACGAGGTTAGCTATGGCAGAACAACAAACTTTCTCGATTCCAACAGAGTCCCGTCTTCAGATATAGGTTTTGGGGGAGTTATACAAAACTCAAAGGGCATCAAGTAAGTAATAATCTTTTCGTAAATACAAATGTTTGATTGTAAAAGCGAAAAATGCCTTATATTGAAAAAATATTTCAGAAGAAAAATAAAATCTTTTATAAATACCGTCATCTCTTGACGTGATGCTTTTTCAAATAATTAATATTTTTGCAAGGTGAAGTTCTACCTATGGTGAGCTAGGACTAGTTTTGATAACTTGATAAACAAATACCCAACTGTTCCCGATGTATGTAAGTTTCTCTTATTTTTCTAATTGATGTTTTAGTGCTAGTTTAGAATTTATTATGCAAACAATAAGCAACAAATTTTTGGACATGGATGAATAAAGTTTGGACAAAGTGAAATATTTTATATCTGTATATTATCATATTTTATCGTTCTGCTGGATAGTTATTGAGCAAGATGATTCAAAGGAACAATCTGAAATGGTCTGGCCTTTTGAAAAACAGAAATAATTCATGCCGGAGAATAAAAAATCTGAAGATATTCGTGAACGCATTGGATGTATGGCCCTTAAAGAATTGACCACGGCGATTGATTTGTAAGGAGTCCTATAAATCCATCATTATATTTTCATAAGAATAGCATTATTTTATAATATGAATTTTATCCCTCCGAAATGGAGTATCTCCCAATTTGTCGGTCAAAGACGACGTTATTCTATTTTGACCCGAGAGAGAACGAAAAATACTCCGAACAGGACAAACATTCTTGAGTAAACAGTGAAGCTTTATCAACTGTCACATTTATATTGATATTCAGCTGCTTTAATGGATCTGAAAAATGTGTGCCATTAAACCTCACTTTGGCTCTAAATAGCTTGTCCTGAATTGATAGCACGTGACAGCATATAAAAGTCCATCAAATACATTCATTTGTTGTGTTTTTGAGCTCAGGGTATTCTCCCACACATAAAAAATAATAGTTTAGCTAGGATATTTATCTTCATAATTTTCATAGTCTGGTAAATTCATTTATTATTCATCGAATAACTTGCATAAAAAACAAACCATTGCAAAATAAAAAATAATGACTGTATAATACTTTGTGACATACTGTCAATAAGTTTCTTAAATTTAAAATTTCACAAGAAAGAGACAAATGAATTTCTGAATTGAAAAACGTAACATAATTGTTTTAATAAGTAAATTTTCCCTCGTATTCTACTTGTATCTTCTTGTTGGCGTATACTAATAGTATTTAATATAATACTAATAGTATAAACTAGTATTTAATTTTAGAGATCGGTCAGAACAACTAGATTTTTTAAAGAAATCCGTATTATAATTTCGCATATAAGGAATAAATGAATCGCATATAATAAATAAATAATTTTTGCATTTCTATTCTGTCGATAAGAAGGGATTTCTCCAAAATCTCCTGAATATTAACCAGTTCTACAATAAGAAAGGCCTGCCAAGAAGGAAGAATGGGAAACCTTATGTGTGGCAGAGGCGGTATAAGAGGTGTGAAAGGAAGATAGAGTTATGTAAGATGCCTATCTTTAAGGAACCTAATTTCATGGTACTGAAATATTTGTACTAAATCTTATTTCATGTGAAAATACATCGATTAATTAGATACAGTTATAATTTTGACTGATTTTTCAATTTATATAATATTTTTTAATAGATTTTGGCCGTGTAATTTTTTTTCCGAAAAGATCTTAAAAATACCTTTCCATCTTTTTTGGAAAATTCAGGTTAACTAAACAAAATAATTGAAGAAGAAAACGATTACTAGTCTCACACCTTCCCATGATGACACATATTTTACTATTTATGATGTATTTTGTACTTTCCGCGTGTTATAACGTTCGTCTGACCGACTGATCTTGTCTGAGTATTGTACTTTATTTGTAGCCAAACAAAGTGTAAACAAGAAATTTTACAAAGTCACATATTATAGGCTGAAATAGCAAAAATTAATGAAATTCACAAAATTATTTTTTTAATAATTCTGGTTCAATTCGAGAGAGATATTTTATTTCTCATAGAGAACATACAGGAGTAGGAGTAACAGTGCGATGAACAATTAAAATAATAAAATATCACCTTCTAACCTCGTTCATTACTTTATAGAAATAAGAATGTAAAAGAAGACAGAAATTATATTAAATATTTACTGTGTACCTTTACCATTCTATGTTTATCGTAACATCTTAATGAGTGTATTAGAAGAATAATGAGCATACTTGTATACAGAGGAAATCAGTGAAAGAAGGTAGAAAGTTAGGTATGAGAGAGATATGCGGAGGTGAGAATAGATATGTTAGACTGAAGAAAGGGAGGTAGAAACTTTACAGAATGGGTAATGTTTATGGTAATGTAGAGTATAGCGTTAAGCCGCGTTAAGCCAATTTAGCTTAGGTTTGGAAATCTAGGGACGACAGTGCTGTGTGTCCATTCATAAACTACCTAAAACGGTAGACTTACAAAACAGTACTGAGAAAATGTAAGTACAATTTTCAATTTCAATTATAATCAAACTCAACCCTTAATTCCTATCAAATTAAGTTAACAAGTGAATCATGAATTTATAACAACAATATGATGATTGAAATGATAATTTTGAAGTGTTTTAACTTCTGAGCAGAAAGATGAAAGGGGTTTTACCAACATCCAACTCAATGAAAGGCATTTTTTACGAATACTAAAACAATGGAGAGCAATGAGTAAATTAATGACCATTACTTAAAATAAATTTTCACACCAAGTGGGAACTCAAATGCGTTTACTGTACTACTTTCAAACCATTTTCCTGGATGATTTGACTCACAAATTATTTAGATACACACCTATCTTTCAAAACTCATACCAGTATGTTGTTTCCATGGCATGCAAAATATTGTTACGTCATGTCAGTAACATTTTGCATTATATAAATTAATTCATAGGATCTCGATTCGAAAGAAATGTCGGCTTGTTAGTCAGCCGCGTCTTCGTGATACTCTCACCGACTAGTACCTTCTCTAGTCCCCTGACTCACCCCTAATTCCAAAGAGACAGAGAGAGAGAGAGAGAGAAAAGGGAGAGCGAGGAAATTCAAATGGATCGATTAATTAAGCAATAAAGGAAAACTTGTGTGGGCAACAAACAAAGTTTCACTTTTCGAACGAGCCATTCGTTACGACACGCGGCACTACAAGCACCCAAACCTGCCGGGGATCTTGTCTAGGGCCGGAAGGGTCCAAGTGGCCACCGGCAAATACACACACACACGCCCAGACTCCCACCCACACAAATTCGCCACGATGCCCATGTTTCTCTCCTCCTCTTCCCCTACCCCTCCTACTCCTCCTCCCCCCTTTAAGTGGATAATCTCCTTGCGCTTCGACCGCGCGGTTTCACCACCGTCCTTCACTCCCTTACTTCCCCACACAACATTAATGGCTTTCTCACCCCCAACACCCCACTCCACTTCTCCCACGGACTCACCTGAGGTGTTCCACCCGGCCACGCCGCCTGCCCGGCCCCTCGAGCAGGAGTCTCCCGCCGCCGCCGCCCCCGCCGCCCCTCATCCCCCGCATCCCGCGGCCCCGCGGCGACCTCCGGCAGCACTCGCAGTGCAGGAAGCAGAGGGCGGAGGCGGACGCGGCGGCCACGGCGAACGGAGCAACGAACATGTTCACGATCCGCGCCCGCTCCCTGGATGGCTCATACTGCGCCAGCACCAGCGAGTGGTTCGCCCTGTTTGTGAAGAGAGACCGAGATGAAGGTCACGACACTGGACATGGAAACCGAGATCCACGGGAAACGTTTACTTTTACCGAGGGACCTCGATACAAAACCGTTTCCGCTAGACCAAAAATATATTTTTTCGTAATATCTGATGAATAGATTAATTGTTACCAATGTGTTATTTCAAGACATAAAGATAGAATCAACTAATAAAGAACGAGAATGAATTTCTCAGTCAATTAATGTGTGTCCTTGCTTCACCAACTTAGTCCTCATAGATTTTTTTTCGTGCTGTTTCGAAATACACCAAAAATATGTAATAGTCTTATTTAGATTGAAACATTCCTCAATTATTTTTCATGATAAATTGATAAATACTTTAAACTATCATATCAAATGAACAATCAAAGTGTAATCGTTAAATTTTAAGAAAAAATAATTTCAGGAATAACATTTAATTTCAAGCGCTACCGCTTGAAGGTGTGCTAAAAATAATACGTTCACATATTTTTAGGACTTAGTGAACTTTCGTGGCTGCATTTCATTCGAAAGCAACCGAAATTACAAACACGAGAAAAGCTATTCATATGCTTGCAAGCGCCAACTTTTGTGTTATAGTTCAGCGGCTGTAGTTTGATTTCGCCACTGTTTCGCTATTTGCTTTGAAAAGAACGGTTATCGTCTTTGATGGAACAGCGGAGGTGAACTCGGAACGAATAAATGCCCTTGTGGTATAGCGTCCGTCATAATTAGAGCGTGAATTATAAGGAAAGATGGGATCACTCGTGAAGTAACTCCCAACGGGAATAGAGAAAAAGAAAGAAACTGGCAGAAAGAGAAATGAATATAAATTGCAGGTGTGCATTAAGGGCACTCATAGATAAAATCTCGGAATCTTTAATCTCAAATGGTTATGGAGAGTACCGAAAAAAAAGGGAATACACAAAATAAAATATATCAAATGGGCAAATGAGAAGTGATATGCGCCAAAATTCTAAAAGCGTGTTAAATGCTATCAAAGAAAATGACTGAAAGTGGCCACTGCACAAACAAATTTTAAATCGTTATTCCTGTACTACAGCGTTGTACGTATAGAATAGTCAGACTCGTTTCCAATCGGGTTAAGTGGCAACCCAGGCTCAATATTGTGCCAGGGAAATCCCGCATCCATTCGTAGCCTTGCGGAACGTTTCAATCCGTCAATCGTGCGACACGTTTTTGTCTTGCATTTGTTCTCCTGAGTCTAGCCTTTATATTTTATTAGTCACAAGGATCTTTGGATTTATCATTAGTTAAGTTCATAGTTGCACTCTAATGGACTCATACTCGAGCATACCCTCCAGCCGTTATTACCAAAATGCAATCTTTCATAATTGAACCTTATTTTATTGGCCATAAGGGATTTCAGTGAGGCAGTCATTATTTAAAAAAAATGAAAATGTACCCGACATCAGATTTTTAAATAAAGCTACGTAAAATTCGTAATTTTACGGTAATAATTAAAAAAAATATTTTCTTTACTTAAATGGCTCTTTCAAATATTTGACACATGATTAACCAGTTCTGGGTAATGGAGTGAAAAAATTAATTAATCCAGCTTTTAAGAATTATTTTAATATAGAGGAAAATATTAATTAATATCTATCGTTATAAATGTAACATGATGTTACGGTGGGGAAGTTACTTCTTTGTTACGATAATCCTTTATTAGTCACCTCATTTCATTATATCTTCAGTTTGAATTGAATTCGACAAAGGACACGCACTCCATATTTTGTTTCTGTTTAATATATAAATTCCATGAAAGTTTCTGTAAAATCCATTCTCATTGCTTGACTGTTAGCCCTATATTACTTTTTCAATTTACCATAATTACCTTTGTCCTAGAAGCCTCATATGAGTAGTAAGGTCGTACGAGTCTTGTATTTCATTTGTTATAGTTCAGAATTTCGTAAATACACGTCCCAAGCGAGGCAAGACGCTTAAGTGATTTAAAGGTAAAAGAAATAGGCTCGGAATGAATTTAAAACTCCGCTCTACTGCAATATTAATACCTAATATGAATGATATTCTCTGTCTGTTTTACAATAAATCCCTGATTTTGCACAGCTTACAGTATTTGTCGTGATTTTCATTTACGGTATCCCTGTGGGATTTATTTCCCACTTCGCTGATGTTACTCATTAGTTGGTTTGTTGAGTTCATTGCAGTCTAAACCGTGTTGCATTTTCTTTAGAGATAATTCTGGATTACGGTCTGGTCGCAATCAATGAAATTAACGAAATGCTACAAGATACCAGTTACAGGTCGTCAAGTTCAGATATATTTGGGAAGTCAAATTTAAAAAACTGGACTATTCATGAGTTTGAAATACAGGTATATGGTTTTAGGAGGGATGCGAATGAATGAAATCAACATTTATTAATATGCTTTTAATATTGATCATGCAGAATATATAAGCCATGAGAGATATATTTATGCCTCCACTGTTCTCTCATAAGAATCATAACCCAACATTCAGGATAACCTCACAAAACAAGAAGGGAAATAGGTCCTCTTTGGGCAGAAGATGGTGATATTTCTCAAATTATTACCCAAAAAATTTTCATTTCACCACACTTTTTCTTGTGTTATTTTAGTGGCTAGCGTTGGATATTATTTGCATTAAACAAAGGAAAGGATACCAAGTGAAGATTAGACAGAACGATAGCTCTGCTAAAACGGCCAACAATTGAGGATTTTTTCACTAATTTATGAGAGCATGTTTTATAACTATACTTCCCCAATGCATGAGTTATGGTTTTAGGAAAGTCTTGATTGTAATACATGGATAATAAAAACAATTTCCTTGTCAATACCAACCGTGGTAGTTGGGGAGGAAACGTGCGTCTAGCAACCCAAAGGTCTCCGTTTCGAATACGAAAGTGAGCTAAATGATGCAGTCTCTCTCTCTCTAGGACTATAGTATATACTCAGGTTAGTTAGCAAGAGGAATGGCGTGCTCGCTCTCCGTCTAGGAATAAGTACTCAAGTTAGTTAACAAGAGATTATTTTACGCGTTAGAGGATCTAAAGACTGAAAGATATTTTTTCTTTTTAACCCATTGAGGTATAGTGTACCAGGAAGGGAGTATTAGGGGGTGGAGGTGAGGATGGAGAGTCAATAGGTGTGGAGAGACCGACTAGTGAGTTCGCTCCGCGTCAAGAGATTCCAGAACCACCGTATAAGCGCAAAAAATCAATTGCATGGGATGCACACGTTAAAATTGGTGACCAGAGATAACCATTGGGGAATAAGGGCTTCCATCCCCCACTAATGAGAGTTTTTGAAAAAAAAGGGTGGCCCTCTACGATAGCACGATGGGGACCATTTCCATTAATGCCCTCCGAAACGAAAGCGGTGCAAAAATTTATTCCAGAGCAGCGGATTCGCCTTTTTCCCCCGAGACCTTTTTAGCCGTGAATTTAGATATATTTTGCGTCTCTGTCTCTTTCGTCTATGAGTCGGATATCGCAGAATCCCTCCCAAGAGTAAAAATGTTCCAATCTAATATAGGTGACGTTGCTTACACATTCTGTTATGATCATGAGAGAAATCTTGATGTTCATTGTATCGAAGTTGCAAAAAACTGCATTTCAGTTTACACGAGATGACTTCTGCAAAAGTTTAAATTTCCCAATGCTTCAGGGTCAAAAATTTATTTGACATAGATATAGCTTTGCAACACAAAATCAACAGCTACCATTTGGAAAGACAAATAAAAGTACTGGTCTCAGTGTCATATGGAGGTGGAAATACAAATGAGACAGCTTCCAATCGTCCGAGAGAAAACTCAATTTGATTTAGCGATTAGTTTTGCCACGTTGGGGAACGAAGAATATTTATTTAGTGAGTTTAGATTCAGTTATGGACGAGTCAACCGTCGGAAATAAGACAAAAACTCTGATAAATCGGTTGACAAAATTGTTTTTTTCTCTCAAAAGATTGGGATTCAGAGATAAAAACCAACGTTTTGACTCAAAAATAAAAAAAATGAGGCAAGAATGCCGTGGGGACATCACCGAAGTTTCACGCAATTATCGATTCTTTCATATCACTGTGTTTCAGATGAAACTCGGGTTAACAAAAGACGCTGATACTCAAAAGAAGGAAATCCATGAATCAACCGCTTTGATTTTTACGATTGAAATGTGGGAATAACCTAAGCCGTATATACAATATTCATATAATTCTACTGAATCTACTGAAAAAGGTGAAACTTGATGAATATATGCCACATTTATTTTAGCTTCAAGGTAATAAAGTCAGCCCTGGTTCCAATTAGTCGTTAATTTTCTTGCCAGAAAAGGGGAAATTAAAAGTGTGGGAATAAATTATACAAGTTTTACAAGAAAAATATCCGTTGGCCGTCAAACTTTTTATAATGAATATTTTATGCAATCCTATTTCGTGACCACCAATCTCTGGTAACTCAATATTTTCTTTTCTTAAAATAATATTTATCGATTATTTTCAACTTGTGAATTCAAAAAAAACGTTAAAGAAAAAAAGAGAATTTTTCATTGGGATGATAAACCTAAAGTTGCGCTACACCTCATCGCTGCCATCATTCCTTCCAGCACTGCAGATCATACTGGATGAGAATATTGAAAAAAATTACCGCTTGAGAACAGTACGATCTTGAAGTCTTCCCATCATACGGAGTGGCATAGGAGGAGTTCTCCCCTTTCTGAACCTTTGCAACTCTTTACACCTTACCAGATCGTTGGAGGCTAGACTCATTTTCTCTCATGAATTATTAAAATCATGAGAGTCCACTTCCGTCGTAAAGTGGAGTAGCGGCTCACGTGAGACGCCCCAACTTGAATATTTGTTTTACTGAGAGACATCAATGAAAATTGCGGTAGCAAAATCATTTATGACAATGGAGGACGTAGAATTTTCACAAAGATTTTCTCCACTTTATATTTTAAATTCAATGCTTTTGAAAAACTAAATTGTTAAGCGCCGTGCATTCCAGTTGGGTAAGGATATAACTACATCTATTTCAAATATCGTGGTTGGAGCATTTAAATCAATTTCAGACTTAAATTTCCCATTACCTAAAAGAAAAGCGGACAAAAATAATCTTTCTTTGGAGTGTGAACATATAATAAACATAAGATACGCATTGATTGTAAAAACATAAGTAGTTGATTATACAATAATAAACAGGTGAGGAGGTTTTTCTGAAGGAAGACAAAGTTAATGGTAAAAACTTTCTTGTGTTTTTTTAAATTCGCTGGCCTTCCCAAATTCATGCCCAGAATATTCATGAAAATTTATTAAACACTGGAGTAAACTTTTGATATCGAATAAAATATTTAAAATCCCTATTCATATCGTAGGATTGAATAACTGGATAAAGATAACATATCACGCGAAATTCTGAAAATTCTATCTTTCCCTGGAAAATTAATGAATTTTGGCAAAACTATGCCGAAACATGCCATCAAAAACGTCGCTAGTAGCAACTCTAGTGATATTATTAATCATTTACCCTCAAAAGGCCTAAAAAAATATAATCTTACTAATTACAGAATTGATGGATGGTATTATGAAAATCTCCTGCCCAGCGGCGGCTCGAACGGGCTGTAAACGAGGATCTTAACTGCATGCAGACTTCCCAAATTTGTTAATTAATTACACCCGTTTCAATCCATCCTACACATGCAGATATATTAACTCTCACTCTCTCTCCAAGCGGAAGAAGAAAGTGGGAAGGTTGAATTTTTATCCTTCGGCTCACGGTGGTGCCCTAATTTGAATATCTGCGATGTCGAGCTTAGGAGCCTCGTGTCTCGTAACCCCGTAATGTGAGGCAAGCAGGTGAAGGCCTTCGAGCCTTTCAAAATGGGTATAAAAAGCATAGCACACTGGGGGTCTTTTGAAAAGATAAACACGCCAATGAGTAAAATAAATCCATTATTTAAATGTGGAAATTATGCTTCTGGATCTCATTGCATCCTTCCGTATGGAGACGTCTGTGAACATACCATGCTCCCTCAAAAGACGATCAGTCAACCCAATAGATTGAAAAATGGAAAGTTAAAAAAAGCGTTGAAGGAAATAAACATTATGAATGCAGACTAGTAATTGATGGCAGACATTTAACTCTTTTTAAATAACAAAAATACAATTGTGTGAATTGTAAATAGTTTGTTGAAATTATAGGCTGGTAGCATTAAAAAAAATATCTGTTCTTTTGAATACGAAGTAGGTATTCATTAGGTGCAATTCAAAGAAATGCGTACCTTTCCAGATGATCCTTTGGCGGCCATCGTTAATTTCAGAATATGGAAATTGGGATTTGAGTTACAGTGGATTTAGCAAGATTTGGAACTGAGTACCCTGAATTTTCATGGCTCTCAAGGAAATGTGAGAAATTCATTTTATCTCAGCACTTGTATATAATTGAGAATGATACCATAGCAATCAATGTCAATGCATAAGAAGTAGACATTTTACATTGAACATATGAGTCCATAACAAGTTGTCTACTCCATCGATTCTGAATGAAGTACGACATAAATTAGTTCAAAAGAATTTATGTAAAAATTACGACGGCTATGGGAACAAATTAATCCTCAATTACGAACGCGGGATTTCAGAACACAGTTAGTCGTGCTGGATTTGATAGACCCGTGCAACCGTGTTGTCTTATTGAATAATATTTTTCATGCTTATAAGAGATTAATTTACAATGAAATCGATTTCATATTTGTGATACGAATAACTGCATACTAATGGCATTGTTTAACAGTAACAATTTCTTTTCTGGAAATATAAACTGCATCTTCGGTGGAAAACTTTAACCTAGTGAGAGGCAATAATTTGTTCAACAAAATTACTCCTCCGGTCATACCTTAGAAAAATATTAAATACTTGTTCACACAACAAATTATTATTATACATGAACTTTTCCCATGCATACTTTCTGCGGCAATCTACTTAGTGTTCACTATAGGTAAGCTGCTTTATCTTCTTGCCATCATCTTGTTATTATCGCTACAGTGTATCTAGTACTTCAACTACTGATTTTAATATTTTATTTGAATAACTTCATTTTTGGTGCTTTCATTTCATTTGCTTTGCACATCATGATCCACTATGTCATCTGACTCATGTAGGACAACTCTTACAGACGGGGCTTACTAAAGAAATAAGAAATAGGAGTTGAAAATATATTAACACCCGCAGGTAAACTACATGAAATGAATAAAAAACATTCTAGCATTATTTGTCACGCTGAGCATGGAAGACTCTCATTGGAGCAACCTTTGAAAGATGTGTGCTCTGAAAAGCAAATTTTCAACCGAAATAGCTCATTTCAAAGGAAGAATTGAGAATGAATATGGATAAATATGTTTCCTAGGCACTAGTCTAAACCCTCAACCATGAAGTGTTTATTCACCCGAGGAAACCCTAGTAAATTAAGAACTCAACTACTAACAGGCGTGGGAACGTCGGACCCATTTGCAATCAACCGACTGTTAATAAGTACTAAAATGAAACGGGCTTCATGTGCCTTATATAACCGTGAGAAAAACATAGATAAAGGTAATAGAAATAATGCTAGCACTCGCATATCCCTTAAGTTATTTTGATTTGTTTTGGTTAATTAATAGATTATTTATAATACTTACCGACAGTTATACAATTTCTTCTCAAACTATTACATTTTAATAACTGGGAACAAAGTGGTCGAATTTCATCGAAATCTATACACGCTCATCAATCGATCCAACCACCTTTAGGGACAAAGAAAAGAGTGACAAAAGTTATTCGCAATGATTTCCGCGTTCATCGCTTCAATGTCTCGGGGAAGTAATTAAGCCAGCTTGCGCGAATGATGGAAAAACGAAAACTGAGGAGCAAAAACTGAGAGCATATGTGCTCGCACGCTACCACACGCACGACAGACAATTCATCATATAAAGGCGAGATAAAAGCGTTTTTCAATCAATACAACTGAATGGCTGTTAATGTCAAATAACGATACTATCTATTACAAAAAGATTACGCCGTTACCAAATCATCATCGTCATTCTTGTCCTTAATTACGCATCTGTCAAACGGTAGAAAGAGTGTGAGTGTAATTAATTTAAACATAGGAAATGACCAACTAAGTTTGAGTAAGAGACGATATGGCTTTACACTGATGGGCTTTTTTCTACAGTCATTGATCAGCAGACAACTTCTAGAGGAGTAAAAATTATTGGTTCATCATTCTTATTTTGTAAAAAAGCACAATAATATATGTATATATATATACATATATATATATATATACATACACATATATATGTATATATACACATACATATATATATATATGTATATATACACATACATATATATATATGTATATGTGTGTGTGTGTATATATATATATATATATATATATATATATATATATATATATATATATATATATATATATATGTACACACATCCATATTTTTCACACATACATATTTTTCACACACACATATTTATTATACACACATTATATACACACACATTATATTTATATATATGTGTGTGAGCATAGGCGTTATAGGCTGAATAAACTGAAAAACAAGCTATTAAGGTTTTCATTTAGTTTCAGATATTCTATAATACACGTTTCGTTTCTCGAGGAAATTATTTATCTGCTGAATCTTAAATTAAAAAGAAAAATCGGCTGAATACAGTTTTAACTCGTTTCCATGCATCAAAATTATATGAATTCCACTCTGAAGTGATTTTTTCTGTTATCATATTGACGTTGGAGACACGTATGAATTATTAGGCCTCATGCATTTCTAAAATGATTAAAAAATAAATCAGCATTAGGGAATGACGTGACAATAAATGGCTATTTAGTTGGTTATCACAGGAGCATGAAAGTTGAGAAATGATACAGTGCAGAACTTTTCTCCTATTCATTTTCCAACGATTACGGAAGAAGCGATTTGTATTGCACTATCCCCCCCACCCTATTGCATTGTGACGACGACGTGATGGGATGGGAAAGGGGGCGCAGAGGGTGGATGCTAATGACTGCGCATGGAACTTGACTGATTACCATTGTTGTAGACGTCGCGGAAGGAACGCCATCAATCCCAAGTACACTTCCTCCTCCCCTTGTTTCCGCAAGGCCAAAATCACACAAAACGTTTGAGTTCGATTACGAATATTTGATCCGAGTCATGACTTGCCCAGTCGAGATCGGGTGCACTTTCGGAACATCCAAATTCGAAGGGATACCCATTTGCGGCAAGTGCACACTCGTGATTTGGTTTGCCTTGCTAACATTTGATTTTGGCTAGTTGTTTGTGGCATGCATCCTTGAAGTCCTAGCTTAGCATGTCGCTTTTGCTTAATTCCTACGTCGCATTAAAATATTTTTCAATTCCGCATAGACTATCTCTCTTCATTCTGACCAACATTCCTTTTCTTCCCCTGCCTCCTCTGCCAATGCTCTTCCCTTTATCCCAGTTTACAACATTCGATTTCCAAACAGAACGCTCTGCATTGACCTTACCTGCCTTATTTGAATATCTCACAACAAGAGTCTCGTTGTGAGAAATTCTTCCTCTCTCACCATGCACCTTTTAGTTGTTTATCGCTTCCCTCCATTTTACCATTTCCATCACACTCCACAGCCATAGTTAAAAATCTATCTAACTAGGTCTACTATCTTGCTTCAACGGCTAGGTTTCCGCACCACACAAAACCATATTTCATTTCAAATTTTTCTCTAATCATTTCTTTACATCCTGACTCCACGCCGCTGACATCAGCCCCTCCGTGTTAAAACTCCTTTAATCCACGCAATTCTTCTTCTTACGTCCCATTTACTTTGATCATCTTCGCACAAAACACTTCCTATATAGGTAAACTGTTCTACTTGCTATGGTTTATGCTCTCCGATTTAAGGAGTTAACTCAGCTTTCCTCTTTCTCGAAAACCTCTTAAGCCTTGTTTTGTTAAATTCATCTTCATCACATACTTATCATATGGATTTTCTAATGCTCTAAAGCATTGATGGTAACTTCTTGCCTGACTGGCTTACTAAAGCTTGATAATTTGCAAACGCAATTGATTTTTGGAACTACCCACCACTTTTGTTCCTCAACTCAATTTTTTCCGTAAACTTTTACTATTTTATCCACACACATACGAGTACTCGTATGTACGTTAATAATCCCGGTTGATAACCCCTGTTTTACCATCTCTTTCATACGCTACTCATTTCGACAATCAATCTGCCACACGCACCTGAGCAGTCAATATCATTAAACAGCTATTCAACGGAAGTGAAGTGGTTATCTCCAGTTCAATGCTGTCCTGAAAACTATAATATATAAAACTGAATTTATTTATTCTTTATAGTAATCGGGGTAGTAAATAGCCTTGGTTTCGAGGTCTCTTTTTTAGAAATTACTTAATAAATTAACTCTTTACAGGTGATACTTGCTTTTCAAAAGCTTTAAAGGCTGAAAAAGTTAGGCATTCATTTATTTCATGCTAAAAAGCCATAAAAAGTAACAGTTGCTTAAAATGATGTCATAATCTCAAATAAAACAAGACAATATATTTCAAAATATTTGGATTAAGAATTATGGCATGGAAACTAATAAAAATACATTTTTTCAATAAGATACTGGGTACTTTCATAAATTCTTTTGCTATATCAAGTACAAAATACTCGGAAATAAACCGATTGTTATAAGTGAATACCTCGTGGTGTCCTCGCCCTACGACGTGGGAGTATGAAAATTTCTCATTAGGCTAGGAGGACCGCTACTGCAGTTCTTTGTCACTTGTTGTTTCTCTGAAAGACCTGGCACCCTAAAAATGTATAGCATACGTAAAGTCTAGGGCGCCAAGAGAGGAATTCCTGGAATCGAAGTAGTGGCAACCGGTCATAAGCTCAGTGCTCGGAAAACTAAGCTACCACACCTGACTAAGACAACGATATCAAACCTGAACACATCGAACATTTTTCATTTTTTCGAAGAAGTATGAATATTTAACTTCCTGAATTTCGAAGACTATCCGCTAAGTCAATAAAATGACTTTGATATACTGTAGACAGAACCAAATTACGGCTTTTTTTCTTTCGTGTCCTTCAATCAAGGCTTCATGTAAACAAATTTAGATCCTTTCCGATCACACCAGTCAACTTCACTGATAACCCATTCCTTTATTTCCTTGTGCATTGATGGAGACTGTCTTGCTGATGTTAATTTAATATCTATTTTTCCGTACGGGAATTTTTATCCACAGATTAAAATTGTCTTTTCTCTACTTATCATCCACCCCACCAATGCGACGAAATTCAACATGGCGAGGAGTATGTGGAAATTCAGTTAATACGGTCTCCCAATTGAACCACCCACGGTTCGGACCATCACCTCTCTATCTTACTTAACCTGAACTGGTGGTGCGGGGAATCCGCGTCCTGCCTCTCTCGTCCAATCGCCATTCGACGCCATACCTGGTCCTCCTTCAATGCGTGCCTCCACTCCCCACACAAGTATGCACGCCTCACTTCGAAATTACGCAGCACGCCCGTCACACGCCGGCCCACTCTCCCCCTGTCCGGGAGAGGCCATTCTGTCCCCTGATTGCGGCTGCCAGTTCATCTCTCTGGCCTACCCACCTCTTCATCCCTTCCGGGCACTCATCCACCCCATCCGGTTCCTTTAATCATCTCCCTCTCCCATACTGTATCGGTCCTGCATGATTCGACACGACGGGGTGGCGAGAGGAGAGGAGGAACGGGATTAATTGGGAATAATACATACCCATAGGCCACCAAAGGGACGTGCGTTGGGTACTTTTAAAAGACCCGGCGGAGTCCGGGGAAAATATCAGGGTATGGACACTTGAAAGGGGTTAAGAAGAAAAGTTAACTCAAAAGTGTAAAATAAAAAAAATACATATATCAAATATTACCAATAGATCTGTCTCCAATTTTATACCATTCGTGATCGCTGATTATTAGAATGGGAGAATGTTATGTCTATCAAATTTTTTGACGAATAAGTTGTCCTATTCATCTGATATGAATCAATCTGACATATAGCGTGGTCTGTCGTGGACGATGGAAATTTTGTCTAAATAGAATTCGGTTGAATCTGGCTTCGGAAAGTTTTTGGTTCATGTTTGGCCTCTGCCCAGAGTGATAGAAGAAACACATAATTGCGTTTTGGCTATTCTGGTAACAACGCTTGCGAGCGGCAACATAGATTTTTTACGATGAGGACTCAGACCAATATACAAAGCAAAATGCAAGAATTCATTAGATTCAAGGGGATTTGTACGAGGGAAGAAGAAGTAGCCATCTGGGAAAGTTTAAAAGTATGATTATAAATGTTGTTACCTTTCATTACTGATGGATGAGGCATTTTTTTGGAACCTAAGTATAAAATTCACTTTGCAAAAGAAATATCTTATAATTGTAGAAAATTTGTAGGTAATGATAAATACAACTTGAGGGAAAATATTTTCGTTAAATTGAATTATTGACCAAGTATATACCGAAACATAAATTTAATATCTATTTGAAAGAACCAATTAGCGTAGCACGGTTTGTTACCCGAATATTTCTATAAACTTTAAGTTTCAAAAGAAACTACCAAATGTACTTGTATTGAATATATTACGAAATGTATTTGCCAAATTGTAAGAAAAAATGTCTTAATTTAGTGACGAAAATAGACGAAAATTTTTAACTTTATTAATCTTTCGTATTCACCATGTGATGGGCTCTTGAGTACTGAAGACATGTAAATATATTAAAAGATATTTATTTAAGTTCAGCAAATGAACGACGAGTATTTTTTCATACTAAGAATGCTGTTTTATTTATTTTTAAACATATTATTTGTGGGTTAAAGCTACTATTAATATCAATAACAACTTTAACACCTAAGTTAATATTCGTAGACAATGGGCAATGATTAGCCCAGCGTGCAATGTTTTATTTCATTTAATATTTATGCGAAATGTATATATTTCGAGCATACGTACAAGGGGAATTATTCTATGATGAAATTCGTTTTAAAGGAATTGATTTATTCGAGATTTTGGTCTCTTTCGTTCCGGAATATAATTATCCATTTATCGTGAGTAATTTAGCGAATAGTTTTTCAGTTATAAATTTAATCCAATGATTTCAATCTTGATTAATAAATTTTACCCGTAAAATATAAAAATTCTGATATGGAGAAAATAGACCATCTATAACAAAATCATTATATTATATAGTATTACTGTAGCAAGTAATTTTGATAATAATAAGTAGAGATGCATTGATAAACAAATGTCATGTCTCTGGTTACATATGGAGAATCATTATTTAAGACAGAAAATTTCACAGACCACTGATGAAAAGAACTGGTAAAACTTTTGTTTTTCATTCCAAATATTTTGACTATTTCTAGATACGTTTGTTGGTAAACGTATGTTTCTCGTATGTTGAAATTTCCGCGATTTCAGTCATGAATAAAATACAAAGACATGCAAATAAATTAACCAAATAGCAATTAAACTTTAAGTGTCTTGACACGGATTCATTGATTTTAAGATCCACACAACCTCCATGGATTTTTAACTCACTCAATAACGTGACTTAACATTCATTATTTAAAAGATGTGGTATATAAATAAATTAATATAGTCCATGAGAATTGTAATTAAAGCGATATAAAATATGAATAATCGTACCATATTGTTCCTTTCCCATTGTTGTTCCTCAAATACCTATTTCGACCATTTAATCCGTTTACTAATAGCATAAATCACGAAGTTAGTACCACGTGTTTTTAAGCATAGTTTCTGATTTTCCTTGTTTTCTTTTGAGAGCTGTTAATTAAACATTATTAACACTACCGGCCTAAGAGTAAATGTTAGAGTAAATGTCTAAGTACCCGATCGAGCCTATTCAGTTCCCGTCAAAGTTAATTCTTGATCAGTCATCATTTTTATCCCTCCGAGTATTTTGCACAGGACGACGCCTCGAGTCGCTTTCGACCAGGGACGCCATATCTCCCAGAGGATACTCGACTCTCGTGTCTTCTATCCCTTCCATTCCACATCAAGGAAGTCATCCCTTTATTCCACACGTGTGATTTCACCAGTTTTTTGCTCATTGATGGATTCAAGGATTCGAGCAAAATGCCAAAGCGATGAACGGGGAGCATGTTAATCCGACAGTCTCGCCCAGAGACGACGAGGGAGAGAGAGAGAGAGAGATCTAGACTCGACGGGTCGACCGACCCGTGGGCTCTCGCCAGCCTCCCTTTCCCACTCCTTCCGCTCTCCCTCTCAGAGCATTCCTATTGTGCACGACCCGAGACAAGCGTCACCGCAGAACCCTAGTCGCGACTCACGATGAGGAGGAGGACACAAACAAAAGGACATTGGGAACGGGGAACCACCCACGGCTGGCGACCGGGGTTGAAAGAACTGCCGGGACAAAAGAAAAGGGCCCAATCGAGAGGGGTAGAGGAGGCGGCGGTCCACCACCACCTCTGCCTAAGAGTTTTAGAGAAAGAGAGGGAGGATTATGGAAGAGATGGAAGTGTTAAAGATGGATCGATTGAAAGAAAAAATTCTCTCATCGATATATGTCCCAAATGAACCCATGTGTCCGTGGACGGTCGAGCAATATTGCAGTCAATTTATTTTTCATATCGTTTACAAAAAATGAATGAATGGCTAAATGATGCAGATATATATGCTATATATATATATATATATATATATATATATATATATATATATATATATATATATATATATATATATATATACCATAAACACACACACACGCACACACACACACACACACACACATATATATATATATATATATATATATATATATACCATATAGAGGTATATACTTATAAATACCATAAACACAGTAATCAACCCGATCGTCGGTTTGGTAGGTGACGGTAGAGTTCACCCAGTACTAAGCCCTATACGGCGTGTGAAATTCACACATCAGGGTAAGAGGGCCAGTTCCTTTGCCTGTGCCGGTTATGGTTTCCCAGGAAGATCTGGTACCCGAAAAATCATATAGCTTGGGTGGAGCTGCAGGTGCCCAGAGTGCCTCGCCCAGGAATTGAACCCGGGACCCTCCGGTCGGCAGTCCAACGCTCTACCCACTGGACTACCGCGATCCACACACACACACACATATATATATATATATATATATATATATATATATATATATATATATATATATATATATATATATAATTGTGAGTATTATAATACATGTCTGAACAAAATGAGATATATTCAAGTGGTTTTTAATTGGACATTATACTGTGATTGTTCTACCTAAAGTTACAGTAACTAGGATTTACCTACAGAGCTATTTTTATATTTTCCTTCTATGGGCACTGAAAATTATTGTGATATCGTAAGGCTCTACACGAACAAATTCACTGCCGGGATTCGTATATAAACGCCATATATAATGTTTTAAAGCCTCGGGAGCCATATGTAAATATATATTGTATTAAAAATGTGGCTTCAAAATAAATTCAATGACAAATTCTCTATGTATGCATATTGCCAATTGCAATTATAGGTTTTTGAAAAATAGAAGCATTGAAGTATAATGCGTTCATCGTATTTAAGAACATAATGATTGCTGTGGAGTGATATCTAGCCAGTTTAATGAAAATACCTTCATCTATTCGGGAATCCCACGAAATTGGACAATTTGTGCAACTTAATAGGAACATTAACAAAGTAAAATTCGTCTTAGAGGTCACTAGTCTATTTATCAGTTCAATGAAATCGATTTTGAATATAATTTCAATACATCGTTGATAAAATATTACCCGATTTGATGGGTGATAAAATATATTTATTTTTGCTCTTAGACTCCTTAAGAGCGAGCGAGCGGAATTAAGATATTCGCGCGGTGACACACTAATGTTTTGCGATATTAAATGGTCGCGGCATTTACTTCAAGATGGTGTACCATTTACATTCATACGAGCACAATTCCCGACCAATATTTTAACCTTTAGTTTTGGAATATTCATCTTATGATCTTTAGCTCGCGGCCAGGAATAATCAACCTTTTTCAACACCTGAACACAATTTCAGGTGACTATTGTCAGGGGGCTGGTGAAAAAAAATTAGGCTATATTTTTTTTTCAACTGGAGTTTTAAGAAACCTGACCCTCGTTTCCAAAAAAAAGCTTAAATGCACTCCATGATTACATGCAGGAGTAGCGTGAAGCATACTCAAGCATGTCAAAAAAAATGAATGTTTAAAGGGATTCGGTCCTTATTTGTAGGATGTGCCTCGTAGAATCCAATTGAAAACTGAACGTGGTGACAAGGGGAGAGGGTGCGAGCGAGGGAGAGGGGACTTAAGGCAGGCGGCGACGGGGAAATTTGGGTCAATCCGCACTATGGTACGGTGGGACAGTTCCTTTCCACCAGAGCGAAATGAAAACCTTACTCTTCATTTTATTTATTTTTTTACCCTCATTTTTTTCTGACGTGAAGAGGACAAGAGGTATCCCCCCACTACCTCCAGAGTTCCTTCGCTATGGAGGTAGAAAATTAATCTCTGTAATGTGGTGTTGCATGAGGGTAGTTGTAGCAGCAGAGGGAAATGCATTGGGCACGTGGCAACGCTTCAAGCCTATCGGGGCTTGATAGAGGCAATATAAAGCATCATCAACAATGCGGAATACTGGCGGAGTTGTCGGATCGAATTGTCGTTTCCTTATAGCCACTCGTTAACCGAGTGAGCAATAAAGGAAAATCGTTCGGAAAAAATACTTACTTTTTAATACGCTTGTGGGATGAAAGAAAAAAAGAGTGGGAGATAAATATTTTCTTCAAGGAAGCATAAATACGTAACTATGGTGATGTATCTGCCGGTTGAGGCTGATTGAAACCAGTCACTGTCACCCTCTTCCTGTCAGAGCTTATTATTTGCTTTTTTACAAATCTTGAGTATCCTGCTGCCAATCTATGAATAATAATATGGATTTTAAAATCCGAGAAGACACTTTGGAGACTGATTGATCGAATAGCATCCCACTAATGCTATTCATTAGCGTTTCGTAAGGGTTTCTAAGGATATACACAACCAATTACTAGGTTCAAACAATAATTTTTGTTAATAATGGCTGATTATCAGATACACATAAATAACTATGAGTTATAAAACGCTTCAAATCGTTTGAATTGTGATAACTATTGAAGAACTTTAATGTCGCAGAAATATGTGGACATGTTAAAACAGGAAATGGATTTATAATCGGTCCGCCACAGTTTAAATCAGCTATGATTACTGCTGCATTCATACCTGTTTTCGACCAAAGATGTAGTCCCCGTGATGACTAAGGTGATTTCAACTATGCCGAAACTGGAGGACGCAAAGTGCGCATGACGAATGAGCTAACTTGGTGAGTTTACTGCTTCTGTGTCAACCGATCGAGCAATCTCCGTACGTTTTAATACTTACTTTTTAAAACTTAATTTGTAACAAGTTAGGATGCTAAGATTTGTTTTGGCGAGTTCATTACTTATTACTAGCATGTGAATTCAATTCTTTCTCAAACCATTATT
This sequence comes from Hetaerina americana, assembly GCF_022747635.1. NCBI lineage: Eukaryota > Metazoa > Arthropoda > Insecta > Odonata > Calopterygidae > Hetaerina > Hetaerina americana. Next base: position 2,931,627 of record NW_027287128.1, on the reverse strand, counting down.
ATCGTTACGACTGTGAGTTAAATGGCAACTTTACATCTCTGATATTTCTTAGACGGTTTGCTTCAAAGAATTCTAAGATCCTTCCACTCCTTTTAACTTAACTTCTAAGATCGAAACTACGCATCTGAAAACTCTCTTCCCCTCCCCTAATCTTCCTCTAATCACCGATCTTTTCATTCAAACCATAGCCTTAGAATGATGTAAAAATGAAATTTCTCAATTCGGCAGAACTGGTTTGACATGTTGTGTATATAAGTACAAAGAAAAGTGATTACAAATCAAATTGCGAAGATATGGGGTTAGGATTAGTCTCTGGCAATAAAATAACATCACCGGAGAAAGCCGATCGAGGTAATTATTTATTCAATTAGCCAATGCATAAATGGCATGGTATTTGAATCAGTGGAGTAAAAAATATTTAGACGCAATTTTTTAGCAGCAACGATTGTTTGAAAACAATTCATTAGTTTAAATGTAACAGACTCCATGATTACGTGCCTAAAATATATTTTTTTCAGGTCATCTCACTGTTCTGCGATGTAAGAGTGACCTATAAGTAACACCTATAAAGAGCAGAACTTCCATCAAAATATATTATATACACATAGGCCTTGCCTAAAAATTTGTTTATGCGAACGCTTAATTTCAATGCAGCGATTTCTCGTTTCGTATGATTCAGTCATTACAATAGGCGAACTAAAACTATTTCAAACTGCAACGGCTTTGGCTAACTTAGTACAAGTACATAAGTCAAATCAACGTAAATATTATTACATACCTTACACATAAAGCTAACGATAAAACATTTAATTAAGATTTTTTAAAACATTTTTGATCTTTCTTTAAAGAACATACCACGCATGTGAGCATAAAATTCTTCAAAAATTTCCTCCAGTTCCATTGGACGGCATAAGGTAAGAAATTGAATTGTTCACGTCAAGCTTTACAACCGATATAGCTCAATTCGTCCTTCCATTGAAGTAACAGTAGATTCTCCCTCCATATTTTCCTATTCAATGCTAATTCCTTTAAGCCCTCTTAGCTCTTCCCTCATGCATATCCTCTTCAATCTCTTTATTTACTAAAGTATATTTAGCCTTCTTTGTGGGGCCTTTTCTAAACTTTTCAAAAAATCTAATACCCTTTCCCCATATATTCCTTCGCATGATTTTTCCTCACCTACGCTTTGTTACCCTCTACTTTACCAAAAACCCGTGCCTCTGATTCATAGTGCCATAACGCTCATGTAGTACTTTCTTGTCCGAAAATAAATATTAAAAAAATGCAGTCGTCTCTTCATCTCAAACGATTTCTTGGTTTGAGCAATCGATGACTGTCAAATTTCATTCATTCCATGATATGGCGCTCCGCGGAAGTGGGAATGATTTCATCTCCTGGATAAATTCACCCTTGTGCAGCGCATATCTTGAACTTTCCTTTTTCAGATACCTGCGTTATTATTTTTTATATGTTTTTAAAATTATACCCTTTAATTATTTGATTCATTGAGCCTTGACATGCTTGAAATTCTCGACTTTTGATACGACTGCGATATCAATTGCGAAACGTGTCATCACAATTTATTCTTTACTCCCCTACGTTTGTTTGATTTTACTCTATTTTCACATCTTCCGAGGTTATCTGCTCTCTCTTATATTCTGTAGTTGTAGAAAATAAAATAGCAAAAATTAACTAACCCTACATTCATTTCCATCTGAACCACGGAAAGCCAAGTGAGTAACGTCCTGGAATTTGAGTTTAGAATTTGCTATATGTTTCATTAGGATCAGCTAAAAGTGACAAAGATTCGAGCAGACCCCTATTTCCTACAACTCTTTTGGGAACTCGCTTACACGCTGGCGACGACGCGAGTCACATCTTCACGAGTGAATGTTTCCATTGAAATATTGTTTTGAGTATTTTTATTCCTTCCGCCAAAATACCAAAAGGATAATGAAGCAAACTGTAAAGACGCTTCTTTAACTAACTACCAGATGCCGAAAGGCCTCTTTTAACCTTCTCTCCATTAAATGATTTCGTTTCGAAAAACGTTAACGTCAAATGTATAATATATACGTCTTGCATAAAGTTGCGAACATTGCATAATTAGACATTTATTCCGGGTTGACTGATATCTTCGTTAAATTTTGATGGAGTGCCGTCGGTGATGGGTCCTAGGAGCTAGGCATAATACGTTAGTCCGTACCCGACGGGAAAAAGGTAGACGAGGAATGTTTGGGTGATAGAAAGAGTAAAGGTTTTTTAAGAGGTAATAACCATTCCTCATGAGTAAGTAGTAACACGTTTTATGCCTCAGTAACTCCGGAGGAACAGGCGCCGTTATCCTGAGCATATTCAACAAAATTAGAATATGGAGAAGAGGCTCCCATTCGCCATGTTACCCAGGCGTGTGAATAGACAGGTATCTGAGAAAAGATCTTTTTTTAATTCTCGAAAGATCGCAAAAATATTTAATCAGTTTTCGTCTGATAATCTTGTGTAAACGGGAGATTGCAAGCCAGTGATTATCCCGTGCCCATTAAAGATAATTATCATGAATCAATGAAGGGGATTCGATTTTTGGATTACACTAATTCATTAGACTTGCTGCATGCTTGGGTTCCTCCTTTACGATATCAGAACCCGAGGATCCTGATTTGGACCCCGGCGAGAGCGAATATTTTAGAGGTGAATATGTTCTTGATTTCATAATCGAGTAACTTGCCTACAACCCTGTTAGAATTTCTCCATCCATCGGAAGGGACGCTAAACTCCAAATTTCGTGGCGCGTTTTGATGAATTTGTCAAATTCTGACTCTGCATTTATATCCAATCTTCGTTCGGTTTCTCAGATCCTGCCCCAAGTAACTTTTTTACCTGCAGGAGAAAGTAGCCATTTCAATTGGCCTCCGCAGCCGGTAAAAACAACTACTCCATCGGTCAAGCCATTTTTTTGAATTAAGGAGTATGAAAAACTGGTAAAGCACATTGCCTTTCCTAAAACAGCGGCCATTTTATTTTAGTGAGGTATTCAGTCCCAAAAGGGAACTTTTATCAACGAGATATGTTGAGGGACTTCCGTCGGCTTAAGCTTTGAGGTCGCTCGTGTAAGGGGATATGCGGAAGACGCGTGTGCGCCAAGGCGTGTCGTGGGTTTGCCGACAAATTCAAGCGAGCCCTTCTTGCTTCGTCGGCTCATCGTGGCATGACAGAAAAAAATGATCGATCACGTGCTCGAGCGTGCTCGAGAGCAATGAAAGAGAGAACACGGAGACGTTGAAATAATTCAAAGAAAAAAGCATTCGTAAAAACTCATAATGACTGGCATAATTTCACGAGTCCGATTATTCATTGCCTTCAACAGGAAGCAAAGGAGCTGAGCATTTACGTAGCGTTTAAAATCTTTTGACTTGTAGGGAGGCACATAAAAAAATTCAAGAATGAATTCTTTGCATGACTTTCGTGGGAAAAAGGCATAATTTGTATTTTTGAACGGGTCACTCGAGTGAACGTAGAGGGCAGCGGGATTCATAAATCAACCATATTTAGGTCAGCAACCCATTTGCCATCGGATTCATTATTCATAATATATTAAAAAATACATTTTTGGAAAAAAAAATATATATATATATATATATTGGAGATTAAAAAAGTTTAATTATACTCCGCAGACCGAGGAGAGGTGCCATTAAAAATTTATGGATTACAAATAAAATTGAAATAAAAACCAAGTGAATTATTTATGCTGAGAGCCGTTCCTTAAATGGTCGAGTTAATATTTTTTCGGACATCAAGGATGTAAATCACATTCTTGAGTTCTCTTCACGGTGACGAAATCTACTCCCTGAGCTAATATTTAGATTGAATTTCGAGGATGGATTGGTACAGATTAGATCTGGCGTGCCCACTGTATGTTCATTCAATGGAATTATATTTTTAACTTGTGTTTAAAATGCTTCACTTTCGACCTCAGCATTGTATTAATCGTCCTGGACAAAATTTCTGATTAAAATCATTTTCAAGCCTTCACTGCATACACTCTATGCGCGAAGTTAAATAGTTTCTTAAAATCGATATGCCGCAGTAATAAGAATAACCTAGGGCGATAGTTTCACCTTAATGCGTGATGTAAAAGTTGGTCATAACTACCGATACTCACTCTTGACTATGGCATACGAATGAGTAAATACCGTGATATTTAGTGCTATAACTAGTAGACTAAATTGTCCGTCATGAATTAGACAAAAGGAATTATACACAAGTTAACTAGAACTTAACAATTTATAAGAAAAGAAATAGTTAAGTTAGTTTAATTCAATTCCTAGTTCGTTTTTCTGTTTCCTTTTCCAAGAAAAATTAAATATTATGGATAAAAAAAACTATTTCTGACGTGACTTGGTGGAAAATCTTAATCTTGAAATTGAAAAAATAAAGAAAAGCCAAATTAGTCATTTTTTCAATTCCAAAAAATATTATGGCTTTCGAAAGCTTTTCTCAGGGCTTGAAGTATTTTGGGGTATCATAATCAGAGTATGGGTATGGATGAAAAATATCCTGATGAAATAAAAAATACTTATATGGCAATACCATTTGAAATTTATCGAAATCAATAGGAAAATGCACTGTCAAGAAAGAAAAACTCGACCCCTGATCATGTACTTTCCCCGGAGAAAAACACCTAACGCCACTAAATCTTTAATCTTGATATCTATGTAAGTTATGACAGAGTGAAACGACAGGATTCATGTTTTAGAATATTCAAGTTTCCACCATGACGGAGATAAAAATTAGCGCGTATTCCAATGCATCAAATTCGGTACTCATTTTACTAAATTCATTCTTAACAAAAGGGAATATCTTTAATCCAAGGGACTTATACGCTTAGAAGAAGAAACTAATTTTTATCGAGCTAATGAAACATATTTTGAGATCTTATTCATTTTATACTGCAAAACTTAGTACAGCGTTTCAACAGGTAACTATTAAAACACCGTTTTATTATTTATTATTCCAGAGCAATTTAAGAATTCATGAATGACGTGATTATTCCGGATTACATGACTATTGCGTGAGGGTAATTTTTTATCAAATTTTGAAAGGATTTTAAATATAATGTAGGCCAAGTTATGAATACAGGATTATTCAATTTCAAATGCCTTTTTACTTATTGCGCGAAGCGAGAGCTTACTTAATTTCTTCTTAGGTCGTGGCCTAGACCGAAATATGCACTCAGATATCGAATTAAGAATGAAAATTTACTTACAACAATTGAAGCATAAGAACTATTGAATTGTATTACAAATAGTTGATTCAGTAGTGAAATTTGTTAAATAAGTAAAATATTGTACGGTATTTTAAATTGCCAATACTTTGTCAAATCTTTCCCCCAAATTTGGAATCCTACTTAAAAGTGACATTGGTTAAAATATGCGCTGGTGGATAAAAATACAATGCCTTTTCTTAGAAAGCGCCTTTCGATTATTAATGGCGCCGATTTGGACATCCACTTACGTCGATGATACAACGATCACGATATTGCTAACCCTGCTAAAGACAACTTTCGTAAAATTGCAGATTTAAGAAAGAAATTTTATCATCATTGCTATAGCTATCACGCATGTTTTTAGTTTACGAAATAATAGTTGTTGAAGAAGTAATAAGGCTCAAGTCTCCAAGCCTCCTATCGCAGACGATTCGGCAGGTAACGCTATCAATGAATAAAACAAGAGGTACTTAACCCTACTCGGACGTGGAAGTTGCGTTGTCACGTGATAAATTTTATCATAAATAATAAAACCTAAGCCTATACTTTTACGAGTAAGGAGCGTGACTCGCTCACAGCAACAATGGAGGAGAGGTCAGCCATATTTTCCCTCGAAGTCTTTGGCGGTGGAAGTGAACGATTCGACAATATATCATGAGCAACGTCGATTGTTGTCTCTCATCGACCCGATTATTGTGAGTCGATATAAGTCAATAATTTGGAGTCGATTTTCGTGACACATAGTGATGATTTTTCATGCATACGTACGATAAATACACCGCTACTCGAATGTAGGCTCGCAAGTGCATTCAAAATGGCTCCCCATTTTAGTAACTATGCATGCCTTAGATTTCCCTTCTCTTAATGTCAGAGCTAAATTTTGACCAATTAAAAGAACTTCGGAGAATCTCCTTAAGGCATAAAAAATCGAAATAATCAAACAACGGTGGAGATTCCATTTGCATCTAACTTCTGATTTGCATTTATGGTCGATGTATCTCGACTCAACATAAATCATTTTTACCGCTTCCCTATTGTGTTAACGGTGATATGAAATTTACGTCAATGTTAGATACCGGAAATGGAGTATCGAACGGTCCCAAGAAGAGGACCTCTCGCGGTCACTTCGAAGGCATGTGAGGGGACGAACGGATCGAAGGGGACGCGACCTTCACTCGGGGGCACGCATCTCTGCCCGACCGCCGCACATGCAAGCAACACACACACACGCCCAAGCATTTCCATCTTACTCATCCATCCACCCTCCACGCATTCGAGTGTCACCCCTCCCTCCATGTTCCGATCGCCCCGAGGGCCGTGACTCGAGAACGTCCCACGCACGAGCAGTCGAACACGGGCCAGCC